>NC_136273.1:24981264-25161264 GCF_964187855.1 Myxine glutinosa
AATTTCATCAGGCCCCAGGCTCCGATTTTGGTTTTGGCGGCCTGTCATTGTCGTAGCAATTGTGCTGACAGGTGGCGAATTCATCAGGTTGATGTGTGAGGAAGACATTTTGTGTACACGTGTCAGTAATCATTGAGCAATGGGAGTATGGAGTGCAAAATGGTGGGAAATTGCAAGTAAACTTGATATCAGACAGTTTGGTAGTTTCACTGGTAGCTAATTCATGAAAAATTTTAAAATATATCAATCAGAGCAATTTGGAATGGGCACTAAAATGCTACTCTATCAAAGGATATAACCACCTTTAGAGGCCATTTTTCCCCGCAAAGCGGGGGTTGGCCTTTTTCGGGAACCGTGGTTGTTGTTGTTTTTCGGTCCCCTTTTTGAAGCAATGTTTTACGGCCAGATGCCCTTCCTGACGCCAACCCTTTTTGCCGCCTTTAACGACACACAGGGAATTACCAGTGAACTGGTACTCAATTAGCCGACCTTGGAAGGATGACAGGCTGAGTCAACCCCCCTGGCGTTAATTCAGCGATCGACCGGGATTCGAACCCAGGATCCTAGGATCCTAAGCCGGCACCCTAGCCGCTAGCCAACACCAGGAGTAGTACTCTATCAAAGGATACTACTCCAAAATGTCCATGGGCTCTACCATAGTCTTTGTAGAGCAATGGTGCTACCGAAGCAGATGCATGGCACGGGTTATGCTGTGTGGTTTGCCATTGCCATCCCAGCAATCAATCAGCGCAGGAATGAGGAATTTGCCCAGGGCTCTAGCGATAGCTTGCCTACTCTTCATGGACATCAAGGGATATTTAAGCAAAGGTGGGCGGTCCGCTTCGAAAGTCCGCTTATCCGCTTATCCGCTGCAGCGGACTAACGTTTTCGAAGCGGATAAGCGGATCGGAACAACCCCCGGAAACCGAAGCGGATAAGCGTAAGCGGACTACCGAAAAATTAAAGCGCATCGCGATTCGCCAAATCAGCTGTTAGCCTGAGCCGTTACTCTAGAATTGTGAATATTTATTTAAGTGAATAATAAGTGAAACCCTAACAACTCGGCTCTCGCCCAATCTCTTCCCGCTCGAGTTCCGTGATGCTTGGGTAACTCTATTTCTCAGGCATAACACGCCGCTCCCGAGCTCTGCCTCGGTCGAGCGCGTGTTCAGCTACGGGTCGGACATCCTCAGGCCTAAGAGGTCGGCCCTGGCTGCACCGAACTTCGAGGCCCTCGTCTTCATGAAGGGCAACCTCCAAATCCTCAAGAAGGCCCACGAGGTGGAGGAGGAAGACGAGGACTAGTCAACAGACTGCTAGTCTGTTGACTAGTAGACTCTCTTGTCAAAGAAAGGACGGGCAAATTGATTTTTCTTTAATGTAACTTGCATATATTTAAATTATATTTAAATTAACTGTAGAGTAGAGTAGAGTCGAGTGGAAAACTTTATTTCAATAAATTTTGAATAAATTTTATTTAAATAAAAATGTATATTTTTGATCTTAAAAGCTTTGTTTGTCTTTGTAGTAGTTAGAAATGGCTATTTAGGCTTAAAAAGCATTAAATTCCCTTTAGAAACGTCAAAAATCGCTTTAAAAACGTCGAAGCGCTTTAAAAAAATCGAAGCGGATAAGCGGTAAGCGGACTAAGATTTTCGGCCGCTGAAGCGGATAAGCGAATCGGACTACACGGGCTGGCGGAGCGGATAAGCGGTAAGCGGACTTAAAATTTTCCGAATCGCGCCCACCTCTGTATTTAAGGTCCACCGACTAATGCTGGCAGACTGGACACGCAGTTGAACGTTCATCCAATAAATTACACACACATTGATGCATTGTCCTGCCAGCAAAGCACCAGCATTTGTAGTTGAGTCAGGATTCAAACTAAGGCTAGACAGCTGACAGATGTCTGTGCGCACCGCCAAGTGAGCCTGCAAGTCTGTAAAATCTACATACAACTGGATCCAAAAAACATGGTTTTCTGGTAACCTCTTTTTCACAGATACAGCATTATTAATACGATGCAAGGCATATTTGTTCTCCAACTGGATTCAACTTCCATAACATACACCTTCAACATTACTTACATCAGAGACAATCAAATCACCCACCAGGTTTTCATTTTTCTTCTTCTGACATCATTGCCTTCATTTCAGTGGGCCATGATCATGCCTTAGTAACCATTACGTGTACCCGTACTCGGTAACCTGCCCACTAGTCCTCTGTGTTGGCTTTGCACCCCTTGATCACAATGCAAGACAGGACTTTGGAACCCTTTTGTGTTATTAACTTTTGCGCCATTTTATTTGAATGCATCGCAAAACGTCTCGCTTCATGGCAGAGTGCGTGTGAATATATTGGTTCACGAGTTATCAAACAGAGTGACCACTATATTCGTCATAGGTGTGTGTGTGTCTGTATGTCTGTCTGTCTGTCCGCAGCATAACTACCCGATGATATCATCCGATCTTGATGAAACTTGGGTGGGAGGTTGATATCATGATATAGTTGTGTCCTGCCTAGAGTGGGCGTATTGCGCCAATTGTGGGCGGAGCCATGCCCGAAAAATATGTATTTTTATGGGGTAATCGACTTCAAGCTACATCTTCTCCGAGGGAGTTGGTGGAATCTGACAGGGGTTTCGGTATTTGGTTAGGCCAATGTCATGTGTCTAGCCGCACGGAGCTCGATTTTTCATTTTCGCCCCAAGGTCAAGGTCACAAGGTCACGAAATTTAGAAAAGTCGATTTTGATGGTTTTATTACATTGTTCGCTTCCTGATAGGGTGAAATGTCGTACATGATCTTATATTATCACATACATCATGAAATACAAGTTTTCCAACAAATTTCAGAATCTTCGACCTTTGACATTTGAAGGTCACAAAGGTCAAAGTTTCAAAGTTGTCGGAATCGAACTGAATTTTCGGTATTGTGTTGCTGACTAACCTCATAACTGATTATACATTATTTTCTATCTCATTTCAAGGTCAGTAACCTTCGTTTTGACTTTTCCGTCCCTTGCCTGTCCGGGCCTGTTTCGGTTATAGTCCGTCCTTTGTCATTGAATACCGCTCGCTCGTGAACCATCGTCGTCTCCTGACTTGTCTCCTTCTTCTTCATTTCCCTTCATATGGGGTGAGGCCTAATGGTACCAAACTGCTGCTGCACAGTCTTTTGTACAATACTCTTCTACTGCCTTCTATTCCTAGCCAACTCTCTCCACTCTCTAGCCACCTCCACCTTGCTGACATCCATCCTCACACAATCTTCCCATCTCAGCAGACGCATAACTCTTTTTCTTCCTACATTGCTCCCTCAACCCATCAGCTTTATTTTTTACCTCCACCACCAAAGGTGGATGGAGGTTATGTTTTCAACCCTGTCTGTCTGTCTGTTTGTTTGTCCATTTGTCCGTTTGTTTGTCCGTTTATGAACAAAATATTTCAGAAGGTTGTGGACGGATTCGGACGAAATTTGGCAGAGATATAGCATATGTGACAAGGACGAAATGATTCGATTTCGGTGAAGATCTGGATTCGGATCCGGCTACTAGAAATTTTTAAGCGATTCTTCACCATTTGGAGGTAGGGCCAAAAACTATTCAAGCAGGATATCTCAAAAAGTTGTGGACGGATTTGGGCGAAACTTGTTGGACAGGTTGTATGTGTGACAAGGACGATTCGATTCGATTTTGGTGAAGATCTGAATATGGATTCGGATATGATACTTATTTAAATTTTTAAATGATTCTTCACCATTGAGTGATAGGGCTAAAACCAATATATAGCAGGATATCTCAAAAAGATGTGGACGGACTTGGACGAAACTTGGTGGACAGGTTGGGTGTCTGACAAGAACGATTCGATTCGATTTTGGTGAAGATCTGAATATGGATTCGGATATGAGAAGTATTTAAAATGTTAAGTGTCCTCTGTTTACTCCACTCTCTGCCGCTCCATTCCTCATCCCTCGGATCGGCAGTCTGCAGCCTCCTCACTCTCTGCAGACCTGGGCAAAATCACAGACTGGTCAAACAAGTGGAACATGTCTTCCAATCCTGACAAATCTCACACTCTTACTATGTCTCTCCGAAAAGACCGACTGGAAAACCCTCCCATCTACTTTCTCAACAATCCTCACCAAGAAGTTCTGTCGCTCAAGCTTTTGGGTCTCACTATCTGCCATGATCTTTCTTGGGAAAACCACATTTCCAAGCTGGCCTCCAAAGCTAGTCGCCGACTGGGCATCCTCCATCGTGCGAAGTCCTTCTTTGGCACACCTGAGCTCCTCACCACATACAAGGCTTTCATACGCAGCTCAATGGAATACTGTTCCCCCCTCTGGGCCGGTGCTCCTGCCTCACACCTAGCTCGGCTTCACGCTGTTGAAACCAAAGCGTTCAGAATCATTGGAATCTCCTGCGATGAAGCTAACTCCGAGGGCCTTTCATTCACTCACCGCAGGCAGGTTGGTGGTCTTTCTGTCTTCTACCGACTCCTCTCCGGCCTTGCTTCCCCAGCTCTCTCTGTGCTCTGTCCCCCAAATATTCCTACAGGTCACACCAGATCTGCCAGCAACGCTCTTATGGTTAAACTGTTGACCTGGTTGCGGTTGGGAGTTACTAATAATGGTTCCTAATAATGGAATTAATAATAATAAGTTACTAATAATGGTAATCCGTAATGACGCACTGCTAGATGGTTCCTCTGGAACTTTGCAGGCAAGGCGGACGTGCATGGCGATGACGTCATGTTGTCCGCTCATTAGGTTGGAGAACCAGATTACAGATACCATTATTAGTAACTCCCAACCGCAACCAGGTCGACTCCATATGATGAGTGGATACCAGAGATAACGTCACCGCGTGGCAGGCGGTGCTTATCGCTCCCAGCAAGGTGCAGCAGCAGCTGTATGGGACACCTTGCTGGCGGTTCTCCACTGATGATATGAAGGTCACATAGTGACTGATATATATATATATATATATATGGGCCAGTCAATACGTAACCTTAAAATGGCGATATAAATTCGAGAATGTAATGTGTGTGGTTGTAGACGACATGTTTTAGCTATGGGTAAGAGTCATGTTTTGCCTGTTTTACATCTGGAAACATTGAGGGTATGACGTCAGTCGAGCAGTTCCAAGATGGCGGCTCCCTTAGAAGCATGCACCAGGGAGAAGCAACGTTCTGTCATCCGTTTCTTGGGAAGTGAGGGTGTGAATCCCAGTGAAATCCATCGCAGAATGAAGATGCAATATGGTGACGCATGTTCATCACTGCAGTAGGTGTACGACTGGGACAGGAAGTTTAAAAGTGGAGTGTCCAGTGTGGAAGACGCTGCTCGCTCGGGCCGGCCTCACACAGCTGACACACCAGAAATGGTTGCAGGAGTTGAGCACATGCTAAGGGAAAACCGTCGCATTACGCTGGATGAAGTGGTGCCACTTAAAGAGGCGCTTGGTGGAACCACTTTCCGATCCGACAAAGAGGTCCAAAAGGCAGTGCGCGAATGGCTACGGAAGCAGCCAAAATATATATTTTTTTTCTTGAGGATTCTAGGCCTTAGTAAAGCACTGGAAAAATGCATTGAAGGCAATGGAGACTTCGTTGAAAAAATAACACAGTTGTTACGTACATGCAATAATCAAGTTGTGAAAAATATTTTAAGGTTACTTATTGACTGCCCCTCATATATATATATATAGCGCTAAAACATACATACAGACATACATACATACAGACATACAGACATACATACATTTTACATACATACATACATACATACATCTATACATACATCCATATATATATATATATATATATATATATATATATATATATATATATAATTATACACCTCTACATCTCTATGTGTTACACTAGCACTTACTGCAGTGGTTCTGACCTACAGGAGTTGCCTGCCACATATATGCACCTTTGTTAGCTACGCATCACAAATTTATAGGAACTTGTGCAGCAGCAAACAGGATAGATATCGACATAAAATGGTAATCCAGCCCAATTGGTGGATTGCGTTTTTACACATACATATACACACACCGAGTGTGTGTTTGAAATGTTTGACTTTTCATCGCCCTTTAAGAGACCAACAAACAAAGCTTCAGATTGAGGGAAACATAGCTTTGCCTCTGCACTGCTAGCTTCGTAATCTTAACATTTTGAACTGTTTATGTATAACTTGTGACAGTATAACCGGTATTCTTTGAGTAATGCTGGACAATGATTGTCTTCTCCTTTAAATGCATTTCACCACAAACATAATTTTCATCCCAGACCCTTGCAGCAAGGTGCTATTGTTCTCGACCTACCAGGGGATTCTCTTGCTTGCTATTTCTTGGTGTAACTTCCACTTGGACAATATATTTTTGGTGTGTAGGTAAGCTTCTTTCCAAATCGAAATGGCAAGCATGCAGTGCTGGAAATGGAGGCTCTCAAAACCTTTAGTCATGCTTAACAACATTGGGTTGCTTCAGCATGGCAAAGCTTTCAAGTTAAAATACCTCTGTTGGCCAGCTGCATTGATAATTTCATTTGATTCTGTTTGTATTGGCATCGAGGTGTGTATGTGTGTGTGTGTGTGTGTGTGTGTGTGTGTGTGTGTGTGTGTGTGTGTGTGTGTGTGTGTGTGTGTGTGTGTGTGTGTGTTGTCCTCCAAAGTGAATGTGTATCTTCCTCAAAATGTACAACTTTGAGGCTTCCATTGTGCTGTTGTTAGCCTGGAGATTGTGGCTCTCTGAAACCCTTGTTTGTCATATGTTGCTTTGTTTATTGTCAACATTGAAGTCAGTTCCAGCAGTCTTTGGCCCAAGATTATCAATGCAGGGACTTGGAATGCGATGGGGGTACAGGTGTACAATGGCTTACTCTTTTCAAAATGCACCTTCCCAGTGGGTGTGGTGCACCAAATGCAATGTGAGAAAAAGCTTGGACTGGACCAGTGGACCATGGTCATAGGCCAAAAAGAAGCAAGGTACACTTGCCCCGTGGATTTGCAGAATATACCATCAACAGCCATCTCTTGTGCACGCGATTCTTGTACAGTTGGCATTGCCACATCGTAGTTTCTATATAAATGTGCATCAAAATAAATGCGTAGATTTGACCATTTAATGTTTTAGTTTCCGATTTTCCGCTCAACCAGTGTTTTGCTGTTTTTGACTCTGTCAATCGCAGTGCCTCACATGTCAAATTGAACACTAGACTTTTAAAAGTTATTTTGAGTAACAAATGAATGAGTTAGAGGATGACATCGTTGTGTCGCAGTGCAGGCGTTGGGGGGGACAGGATAGATAATATTTCCCGAGTCTACAGGTCGGAGGTGCATCTTTCAGGGATGGTCGTGAGGACGCACATCATTGCATGAGTGGATCGGAACTGCACAAACGCAAGCGAGTGGTCGGGTTAAGGTCGCAGAGACATTGAGTGCCCACAACTCGTGATGCAAATGGGGCTGTCTCTGGCACGCTGCTGCCATCCGTGAAGAAGCACTTTAATTACGGCACTTCCTGTGGCTTTGCATGTTGCAGTCTGCTCTCTGCGTGACGAGGGGGGTTTATCCGAGCCTTTCGGCACTGGGTTAGTGGTTCACTTTCCCTGCTTCGGTCGAGTGCTTTTCTTCGTTGATGGATGGTTTGGTTCACTGGTTGAGCTGTTGAACAACAACCGGTCCTCTCTGGTCTTTTACTAGGCTCCTGTCCATCCTGAAAGCCATTCGTTTTTGATAATTAATTGGTGTTGTTGGAATTCAATGATGTCTAGGTATGAAATATACAGTATACAAATAACATATATACAGTATATATATATATATACACACACAACAACAACAGGCATTTTAAGGCCATTTTCCCTGCAAGAGCGGGGGTTAGCCTTGCGGTCCTCATGACAATCTTCTCCAAATTGGCATGGTTCTATTTTTGAGGCAATGCTTTTATGGCCGGATGCCCTTCCTGACGCCAACCCTTTGAGTCGCCTCTTATGACACGCAGGGATACGGTGTACCTATTCTAAACCAGGGTACACACCGGTATATATGTATATGTGATGTATATATATATATGTATTTATATATACTAGGGCATGCCCGTACTATATATAAGCTAGGACGTGCCCGTACGTGGGTGCCCGTTCCTTGCCAAAAAAAAAAAAAAAAAAAAATTTGTGTAGGGGTGTGTGTGTGTAAACATCCTAGGGCGTGCCCGTACGTGGGTGCAAAAAAACATGCGTGCAAACAACAACAACAAAAAAAAACTTTGAAACCACGTGGCAGTAACGACCACAGAACCCCCCCCCTCTATTTACATGAATGGTTTGGTCCATTCGCAACGACCACAGAACCCCCCCCCCCTCTATTTACATGCAATGGTTTAGTCCATTCGCAACGCCAAAGCGAACGGCGAACGGCTAAATCGCCATAGCTCGGTAAGTACTTGTCCGATTAATTTCAAACCTTGAAAAGGCACATCCTCGGGTCCCCAGCAATATACCTGGCAAGTTTCAAGTATATCGGACCGGTAGTTGTCGAGAAATCGTTGTCGCATACATACACACACACATACACACAGAGATTAATGGAATTATAGATAGATATATGTATATATATATATATATATATATGTATATATATACATATGTATATATATATATATATATATATGTATATATATACATATGTATATATATACATATGTATATATATATATGTGCATATATTTATATATATATATATATATATATATATATATATATATATATATATATATATATATATATATATATATATATATATATATATATATATATATATATATATATATATACACTCAGAGGCAAAAGTTATTGTGACATGGAATTTTTTCATTGGTAATCTTGTGAATGAATTTTTGGATTTGAACCAGAGAAAGAGTGTGTTAAAATGGTCGAAGAAACGCAACCAAGCAGTTGTTGTTCGAATTGCACGAAATTTGCAAGAAGCATGACATATTCGAGAAAAATGGCCAGCAATGTTCACTTTAAAAGGCCAGACAACCAGACGCTTATCATTTCCACTCAATGCAGTCTTAAGAAGTGCAGAAGTCAGAAAAACACCTCTATTCATCGTTCTGGAACAAGTTCGACATACCACGCCTCGGGGAAAATGACAGATGGAGAGCTATAGGTATGCTTCAGTCTGGTACCTCGCAGCGTGATGTTGCTCGTCGATTCAACATCCATAGAAACACCATTTGGCACAGCTTCACCGAGCTGACGGTAGGACACGTGTCTACAGGTGCACAGGTGAACGTTACATCAGGCCATGTGTTCTGGAAGGGGATCATTTTGGAGGTGGGGGCATTATGATCTGGGGTGGGATAACAGCTGCAGCAAGAACGCCAATGATTGTGATTGAGGGGAACTTGAATGCTGTGAGGTACCGAGACGAGATTTTGCAAATGGCCGCTTTACCGTTTTTGCAACAGAACGGCCCTGGAGTGACGTTTCAACACGATAATGCCAGACCACACATTGCTCGAGTTGTACAGCAGTATCTTAATCAGAACAATGTTAATGTGTTACCCTGGCCTGCAAGATCCCCTGATTTGTCACCCATTGAACACGTCTGGGATGAAATGGAGCGACGTTTACGACGTCATCCGAATCCTCCAAAAACGCTGCAGGAACTCCACCAAATCCTTCCTCGGATATGGAATGATCTTCCCAAGGACTTTCATCGACGTTTAGTGGCCTCAATGAGGCGAAGGTGCCAGGCCTGCATCAATGCACAAGGTGGACACACTCGCTACTGACTGTGTGAACTTGCTTGTGAACCCCCTCTTGTGTTGTGGCTCATTTGCATATGCCAGGTGCACTGTTCTTATGGACTGTTGATCGTTACCATACCTTGAAACATTTGTCTTTCCATGTAATAACATTTCATTCGCGGCAGTAAAAGTTTAACACTGATTCTGTTTGTTGTTTGTGTGTCACAATAACTTTTGCCTTTGAGTATATATATATATATATATATATATATATATATATATATATATATATATATATATATATATATATATATATATATATATATATATATATATATATTGTTGTGGATATGAGAATGTTTTTTTATTTTGTTGTTGTGGTAAAATGTTGTTGTAAAAGGTTGTAAAATATCACCCCTCCTCCCTCCGTTTGTGGTTGTATAAAGGTCAAAGGGCGTCCCATAGTCCACAAGCATACACGTCAGCCAATCATAGGATATTCATGTTCGATAGTTATATCTTATTCTGTGTTTTAAGATAAGGCTGTGTCTCCCATTAATTGAAATACTCCATTGCACCAGTGAAAGAGAATAGATCCCCTTCCATTCCCATCCCCAGAAATCCCCATTTCCTTCACATCCCCCCTTTCGTGATTGCCGACCCTCGATTGCCATATTACATCCCCTCTCGTCATTGCTGAGCCTCGATTCCCAATCACCTCCCCTCCAATAACCGCCATTGACCACGAGGCTCGAGTCAGGGAAGAAAGGCGTGTCTCCACCTCGTCATAGAGGGGGAGGAGTGAACCAGCCCCGCTCGACCAACCATGAGCCAGGGGTTTGGCTACAGAGGGCGGAGGAAGAGCGGTCGGGGAGGTTCGCAAAGGTTGAGGGGCGGGGGCCTATATAACCCAAGGCAGGGGTGTGGCCAAAAGGAGATGAGTTTTTACCGGCAGACACAAGGGAGCCCAAGCCGTGGAGAGGAGTCAGAGAGATTCGCTTTTGCAAGAGACTGGAAGAGTTGAGCTTTTACCAGAGACAAGACGGTTGAGCTTTTACAGAGAAGAGAGAACCCGTCACACCAAGGCTCCACCAAGCTCCGTGTTGGCTCCACCAAGCTCCGTGTTGGCTCCACCAAGCTCCGTGTTGGCTCCACCGAGCGTTCCCCTCCACCAAGCTCCGTGTTGGCTCCAGCAAGCTCCGTGTTGGCTCCACCAAGCTCCGTGTTGGCTCCACCAAGCTCCGTGTTGGCTCCACCAAGCTCCGTGTTGGCTCCACCAAGCGTGCACCTCCAGCCGTCCACCTTCTGCCATTCCTGGCATTCCCCGAGTGAGTCAGTGTCTTTGTTTGTGCTGTCCTGGGTAGTTAAGTCAAGTCTGCATAAGCTAATCATTTTCACTGTGTCACCTGCGTCTCATGTGCCTGTAAATAAACGTGCCTGCTTTCTTCTTGCTTATGTGTGTACATAGTAAATAAATTTAGTAGTATTTCCAACTTCTTTGCCTTCGTTTTCCTCTTTGCATTCGTCGTTTTTGTCTTTTCCCCTCATTGGGCAGCTACGGTGCGATACGGCCAAAGTCTGGGTGAATCGGGTGAGTTTTGTTAGGTCGCGGTCTTACACCACCGCTCGGTCTATAACATCTAACCGCGATCTATAACAATTGGTTGTCAGGAGTTGGATTCGAACCTGGGACTAAATTTATTTAGCCCAAATTTTGGACACCAATTGTGTTAGTACTATAACAATTGGTGTCGAGGAGTGAGATCGGACCCGGAGCGCGTTTACGCGCTCGAAATTATAAAGCCGAAATTTGTTTGTTGTATAAAAACCCGAATTTTGAAATCGCGCCATGGCTGGTCAAGGCGACGGGATGCCGGTGGGAGAGATAGACGGGGTAGAATCGACCCAGGACCTCGGGGAAATGTATGTGGAGGAAAGGGTGGAGGAGAGTAAAGAAGGTGTGGTTGAGGGTGTATCAGGTGCACAAGATGGCGTCCTCGCGCACATGGTTGTTGCGGCACCACATTTAGCCACGCCCATGGTCGCGGTAGCCGAACCCGAGATGCCAATGAATTGGAACCTGTTTATGAAACAGATGATGGCCTTTATGGTAAAAACAGACGATAATTTCAAAGGGATGGAAAACAGGATGGGAAACCAAATGGGGGTAATGGGGAACCGGATGGATGCTCAGGGTGAGCGATTGGAGGGCCAAATGGGGGTAATGAGGGACGAAGCGAGGGGTACCGGTGAGGGATTAGAAAAGAAATTTGAGAAGTTAGACAATAATTTTGAGGGGTTAGACAACGGGATAAAAGAGGTGAAAAATGGGTTAATGGGGGTGGAAAATAGAATGGCTGCCCAGGAGAATCAGTTAGAGGGGGTGAAAAATGGGTTAATGGGGTTAGAAAATAGGATGGAGGACAAATTGCGGGAAATAGGGGAACAATCCGCCCGGGAAATCGAACAGATGGGGAACCAGATGGAGGAAATACGACGAGGGGTGAGTGAGGAGGTCTCGGGGCTACGCGAGGAGGTAAAGCGAGGCGAAAAGCGTATAGAGAAAGAGGTGAGAAATAATACGGCAAAGTTACAAGGGGGAATAGAAGATCTGACGGAGGAGGTGGAGCAGCTGACAGAGGGACAAACTAAGTTAGTGGAGCAGGTTCAAAAGAACACTGCGGTACTAGGAGGGTTAAAGGCGACACAAAAAGAAATTAAAAACGAATTAATAGCGACGCAGAGGCAATGTCAGATGGTACGGGAGGAACTGACAATGAGGGTGGAGGAGGTGACAGAGATAATGGAGACAAAGGACCGGCAGGTGAGGATGCACATAGAGACGGTCACGGTAGCCTTAGAGGACGAACTTGAGGGGACGCACCGATAAATAAAAGAGGTTAAACAAAAACTAGAGGAAGTGGGAGAAGAGGTGAGTGAAATTAAGAAGGGACGGACAGAAACTAAGAGGGAGATAAAGGAGGAAGTCATGGAATATGTACAAGGTCTGTGTTCAAATCATGATGTGATGCTCACTAACCAAATAAAAAGTTTGCAGGTGGCAAAGGAGGTGCGACGAGGTACGGAGGTGAGTGGCAATGTACATGATGTGAGGGGAGATTCAGTCGGCTTGGGGATTGGTTTGGATCCGGGTGTTCGTGAAAGGCCGTTGGTGAGGTGTGTGACAGGACAGGTGTGCGAAAAAAGAGGTGTGCGAGAATGTCCGACCATGGGGTGTGGGAGGAAAAAGTGCACGCCGAGGAGTGAGTGTACCGTCAAGAGTGAGTTGGTCGAAGCGCGTGTGCGAGGGAGCACAGGGAAGCGCGGTGTGGTGAGTGTTACGGAGGAAGTAACGAAAAAGTGTGCGCGGGAGGATGCGCGAGAAAGGTGTGTAACGGACGGGTGCATGGGGAAAGTGCATGCTGTCAAGAGTAAGGGAGAATGCATGCCTGTGGTGAGTGTTACGGAGGAAGTAACGAAGAAGTGTGCACGGGAGGATGCGCGAGAAAGGTGTGTAACGGACGGGTGCATGGGGAAAGCGCATGCTGTCAAGAGTAAGGGAGAATGCATGCCTGTGGTGAGTGTTACGGAGGAAGTAACGAAGAAGTGTGCGCGGGAGGATGCGCGAGAAAGGTGTGTAACGGACGGGTGCATGGGGAAAGCGCATGCTGTCAAGAGTAAGGGTGAGTGCGCGACCGAGAGTGGAGGTGAGAGTAGTGAGAGTGACAAGGAGAGTGAGCTGGTTGTGACAGGTGAGCGAGGATGTACACCTGGGATGGAAGGATGCACACCTGGAATGGTAGAGCGTGTGTGGGAAGGCACATTTGAGTTGGTAGTGAGGCACGTGGTTGGGTGTGCGGGTGAGAGCACACCTGTGATCGTCACAAAGAAGGTGACCGAGGAGGGGGCGCGAAGCGGTGTATTGGTGAGGTGTGCGAGCAACGAATGTGTGCCAAAGTGTTCGGTGGTCAGGTGTGTGACTAAGTCGATGGGCGGAGTGAGTGTACCGGGGTGTGTAAGGAAAGGTACGAGGAGAATGGGAACGGCTGCATGTATGAGCACGAAAGGGGTAGCGTATGCATGTAAGCCTGCAGGTGAGGCGTCGACGATAACCGGGTTAAAGGTTAGGTCGACTTTTAGCCGGATCGGGCCCTCGGTGCGTGCCGGGCTTCGCGTGCCGCGAGAACCAGCGGAGATCCGAGCCACGGCGGGTTCGAAAGGACCGCCGTGCGCGATCCACGCTGGGCCTCGCGTGGAGCGGCCGCGTCCGGGCTCCACTAGGCGGAGCGGGCAGCCCGATAGGAAGGGTCGTCATGGCGACCACTTTCTATTGAGACGTGCCGGCAGGTCGAGATCGGGACATTGGATGGCTCCACGCCGAGGTGGTGCATGGGATCTCGGCCCGGGTAAGCCTCCGTCCCTGCCCCGAATGCGGGACGTATCCAGCCGCTGGCACAAAACGACCCGCGTTCATTGCTCGGCTGTACGAAGCCGGGCTGTAGATGTGAATTGGCGCACCGAGAGGATGTAATAAGTAGACGGGTGATGGTGGTAGTGATAGTGATTTAAAACGAAATTTAGAAAAGTGAATAGAATTGGCAGTAAATGGAAAATTTTTGAATTGTTGGATTTGGACGAGCGAAATTGGTAGTGAGAGACCCCCGATGTGGTGGGATGGCAAATCCACCATCCCTCACAGGTGGGGGCAAAGGAGCACTAGATTATGGGGTGTATGGCAGTGAAAACTAGCCCGGGTGGGTTAGGATATGGTGTGTAGGGATCTAGCGAAGATTGACATTAGGTGACGTTAAGTTTAGTTAGTGACTGATACCTGTAGTGGGGACGCAGGTAGATTAGTGTGGATTATAATGACGTGGGAGCGCAATAGTTTAAAGGGACGACTGGGAAGCGCAAGTTTCAGAGGGGAGAAGTTAGCTGAGATGATGCCGTGTGTGTGAGGATTGAACAGGTGAGAATGGAACAGGTGTGATTGCACAGGTGTGCAACTGAACAGGTGAATGGAGCAGGTATGAGGGAGTAGTGGTGATTGCGTGTTGTGTTGACCAAATGGTCCAGGAAGAGGAGGAGGGTGCAGGTGGCACCAGGTAGGATTGCACAGGTGTGCAACGACAGGTGAATGAAAGACAGGTGTATGGAATAAATGGTCTGGAGGATTGGAATGGATGGTCGTGGAGTGAGAATGGTGGAAATTGTGGAGTGGAGTGGATGGTGCGAAGGTGTGAATGGGGGAAGAGTGGACCCCCATCACGGATACCCGGGGCGGGTAGTGTAAGTGTTAGGTAGAGGGTACAGGTAAATTGTGGTTTGGATATTGGCATCTGTGGTGCGAGGTGAAAGAATGGTATTTGGATGGGTGCATTAGTGTTGTGGAAATGGCTGGGCGTGTAGCCTGTTAGTGTGTGTAGTTGGTTTGGGCACTCCACCACTGTAAGGATGTCGGCCAGGTGAGGCCGCAGGTGGGCTCTGGGAGCCGGTAGTAGTTGTGTGAATGGGGCCCGAGGATCCGGAGGACGGACCCGGGTAGCCCAGTGCCAGAGGGCACCATGGGGTGACAGAGCCAGGAGAGGGGCTGCCCCTAGTTAGATAGGTTAGGGTGAGGAGCTAGGTAAGCTCGGGTGGCAACTACAGTGGTGGAGGTGTGCAGGTGGGTAGACCTGTTGGGAGAGCTACACGTCGCGGCCCAGAAATTGTGCGAGGGCACCGGGAGATGAATCGGGGGAGTGAGACCCCAAATTGAAAAGCACCACAGTTTGGCCAATGGGAATTGGTTTTTAGAACCCATAGTGTAAGAGGGCCAATGGTTTGGCCGGAGAAAGACCCCGGGTAGTGTAAAGTGTGTTAAAGTCATTTAGAGGATAGTTAGGATGAAGGATCTCCTCGCACCATCTGCATCCACTCACCTGAGGTGACAGGTACTCCACACCATGCCATGTTTTGATTATTTTTTATGATGCAAATGTTTGGATTGTGAGACGCATCATGACGTGGGTGTGACATTGTGCGTAATTCCATCTCTCCCTCCTTATGAGGATTGATGATGAATTGGTGATGGCAAATTTTGAAGTAGAGGGATTGTGGAGACGAATTTGGTATAGGGGAAATATGGGGAAGACGTGACAGTAGTGACGAATTGGTAATGTGTAGGTTTTGTACATATGGGGTAAGGGCAAGGGTGGGCTAGGTAACAGGGGGGTGACGTACGGTAGGGACGAGCTTTCTCACTTCGCCCTCCGTACGCATTTCGCCTTGCATTGCCTTTTTGATGTGTACCCTTGAGACCTTACCCCTCGCTCATCTGTCTTGTCCCCCCTTTTTGTCTCCCACATGAGGACCTGAGCGCCGTTGGGCGCCGAGGGGAGCGTGCGTGGGTCGGCCATTGTGCGCCCGAAATTCCCAGAACCAGCTGTCTGCATCGATGCACCACATTATGGACCACATGTCAGTGGCCGAGCACCACTTATGGACCCCATGGGTTGGGGCATGGCCCCTCTGCTGGAACCGGCCATGAGGGCCCGAAATCTTGCTGGCGGACCTTGGCCACAGGGCGCCAATGCCCCACAGGTGAACCATACACATAGTCGGCCTGGTGGGCCATAAATAAATAAAAAGGACACATTGGGTGCAAGTTTTATTGAAAATAGGCCGCCAGTAAGCAAAGCAAAGAAAATGACAACAACTGGAAGAAATAATGATAACCAGCAGAGGGAGCCGAAGAGCAAGAGACACCTGCAGGGTTAGGGGTTGTTGGTTTTATTTTATTCATTGAACAATGGTGACTGCACCGATTGGTGCTTGGGTGTGTATTGGTGCGTTTTTGGGTGCTTTAATGGTGCATTGATGCAGAGCAGACTGTCTTCCCCCCAGAAAGAACAATTACAGGTCCTGGGTTAGTTTTGTAAATAAAATTAGCGTCAGTGTAAATAATGCTTCCCACCGTCAGTGTATAGTTTGAAGACCATTCCGCAATTCGGTTAACTGTGGGCGTAAGTCTGTTAGGCAGGGTGCAATGGAGCAGCGGGACACATTTATTTATGTTTTAAAACTGCCGCACTCAGGGTCAGGTTAAAAGTAGAGGGAACTACACCTACGTGCCACACTAAGGTAAAAGTAATAGGCCCGGGACGTGCCTAAGGGGAGGAGGGTGCAGTGTTGTGGATATGAGAATGTTTTTTTATTTTGTTGTTGTGGTAAAATGTTGTTGTAAAAGGTTGTAAAATATCACCCCTCCTCCCTCCGTTTGTGGTTGTATAAAGGTCAAAGGGCGTCCCATAGTCCACAAGCATACACGTCAGCCAATCATAGGATATTCATGTTCGATAGTTATATCTTATTCTGTGTTTTAAGATAAGGCTGTGTCTCCCATTAATTGAAATACTCCATTGCACCAGTGAAAGAGAATAGATCCCCTTCCATTCCCATCCCCAGAAATCCCCATTTCCTTCACATCCCCCCTTTCGTGATTGCCGACCCTCGATTGCCATATTACATCCCCTCTCGTCATTGCTGAGCCTCGATTCCCAATCACCTCCCCTCCAATAACCGCCATTGACCACGAGGCTCGAGTCAGGGAAGAAAGGCGTGTCTCCACCTCGTCATAGAGGGGGAGGAGTGAACCAGCCCCGCTCGACCAACCATGAGCCAGGGGTTTGGCTACAGAGGGCGGAGGAAGAGCGGTCGGGGAGGTTCGCAAAGGTTGAGGGGCGGGGGCCTATATAACCCAAGGCAGGGGTGTGGCCAAAAGGAGATGAGTTTTTACCGGCAGACACAAGGGAGCCCAAGCCGTGGAGAGGAGTCAGAGAGATTCGCTTTTGCAAGAGACTGGAAGAGTTGAGCTTTTACCAGAGACAAGACGGTTGAGCTTTTACAGAGAAGAGAGAACCCGTCACACCAAGGCTCCACCAAGCTCCGTGTTGGCTCCACCAAGCTCCGTGTTGGCTCCACCAAGCTCCGTGTTGGCTCCACCGAGCGTTCCCCTCCACCAAGCTCCGTGTTGGCTCCACCAAGCTCCGTGTTGGCTCCACCAAGCTCCGTGTTGGCTCCGCCAAGCTCCGTGTTGGCTCCGCCAAGCTCCGTGTTGGCTCCACCAAGCGTGCACCTCCAGCCGTCCACCTTCTGCCATTCCTGGCATTCCCCGAGTGAGTCAGTGTCTTTGTTTGTGCTGTCCTGGGTAGTTAAGTCAAGTCTGCATAAGCTAATCATTTTCACTGTGTCACCTGCGTCTCATGTGCCTGTAAATAAACGTGCCTGCTTTCTTCTTGCTTATGTGTGTACATAGTAAATAAATTTAGTAGTATTTCCAACTTCTTTGCCTTCGTTTTCCTCTTTGCATTCGTCGTTTTTGTCTTTTCCCCTCATTGGGCAGCTACGGTGCGATACGGCCAAAGTCTGGGTGAATCGGGTGAGTTTTGTTAGGTCGCGGTCTTACACCACCGCTCGGTCTATAACATCTAACCGCGATCTATAACAATATATATATATATATATCAGTCACTATGCGACCTTCATATCATCAGTGGAGAACCCCCAGCAAGGTGTCCCATACAGCTGCTGCTGCACCTTGCTGGTAGCGATACGCACCGCCTGCCACGCGGTAACGTTATCTCTGGTATCCACTCATCATATGGGGTCGACCTGGTTGCGGTTGGGAGTTACTAATAATGGTATCTGTAATCTGGTTCTCCAACCTAATGAGCGGACAACATGACGTCATCGCCATGCACGTCCGCCTTGCCTGCAAAGTTCCAGAGGAACCATCTAGCAGTGCGTCATTACGGATTATAAATACAGATACTGTCACAAGTGCATGCAAAACTCACAGTTACCGACCTGGTTTCGCCCTTGTTGGGGCTTCATCAGGGCAACGCAGTGAGGCTTTCCATACACTTGTAACTCTGTGACCCTTTCGGTAACTGTGAGTTTTGCATGCACTTGTGACAGTATCTGTATTTATAATCCGTAATGACGCACTGCTAGATGGTTCCTCTGGAACTTTGCAGGCAAGGCGGACGTGCATGGCGATGACGTCATGTTGTCCGCTCATTAGGTTGGAGAACCAGATTACAGATACCATTATATATATATATATATATATATATATATATATATATATATATATATATATATATATATATATATATATATATATATATATATATATATATATATATATATATATCTGTGCAGCGTCTGTCCTGTGTTGTGTTGTGTTGTGTTGTCCTGTGTTGTCACTGAACTACTTTCTCAAACTTATGTGAAATCGTACCAAACTTCTGGAATGCACATATCTCTCCCGTCGGTATGTCCTAAGGGTATTTTCTTTGAAAACTTTTCCAAATGTTTTTTTTTTTTCAATTTTTTGGGGAATTTTTTTTTTCAACTCAATTGTTTATAAAATGTGATATCACGTATATTACAAATACATTTGTGCAAAATAATTGTTTGAATTATGATTGGTTTAAACCATGACAAAACGGCAACTCGGGTACAGTCATTTATCTATATATCTACACATCTGTGCAGTGTCTGTGTTCTCACTTAAAGACTCCCTCAAACTTTTGTTTCCGTGGTTGTGAAGTGATTTTAATAACGTTGTGGTGGTTTTGAATCACGTGGTGGTGAGGTGTTTTGAATTACGTGGTGGTGAGGTATTTATAATTACGTGGTGGTGAGGTGTTTTTAATTATGTGGTGGTGAGGTGTTTTGAATTAGTTGGTGATGAGGTGTTTTTAATTACGTGGTGGTGAGGTGTTTTTATTAGGTGTTTTATGGCTGTGAGGTGTTTTTATTACATGTTTTATGGCTGTGGGGTGTTTTTAATTTTGTGCTGGTGAGGTGTTTTTATTACGTGTTTTATGGCTGTGAGGTGTTTTTATTACGTGTTTTTTGGCTGTGAGGTGTTTTAAATTACTTGGTGGTGAGGTGTTTTGAATGACTTTGTGGTGAGGTGTTTTGAATTACTTGGTGGTGAGGTGTTTTTATATGACGTGGTGGTGAGGTGTTTTTAATTTTGTGGTGGTGAGGTGTTTTTATATGACGTGGTGGTGAGGTGTTTTTAATTACGTGGTGGTGAGGTGTTTTTAATTACGTGGTGGTGAGGTGTTTTTATATGACGTGGTGGTGAGGTGTTTTTAATTTTGTGGTGGTGAGGTGTTTTTATTAGGTGTTTTATGGCTGTGAGGTGTTTTTATTACGTGTTTTATGGCTGTGGGGTGTTTTTAATTTTGTGCTGGTGAGGTGTTTTTATTACGTGTTTTATGGCTGTGAGGTGTTTTTATCACGTGTTTTATGGCTGTGAGGTGTTTTTAATTTCGTGGTGGTGAGGTGTTTTTATTACGTGCTTTATGGCTGTGAGGTGTTTTTATTACGTGTTTTATGGCTGTGAGGTGTTTTTATTACGTGTTTTATGGCTGTGGGGTGTTTTTATTAGGTGTTTTATGGCTGTGAGGTGTTTTTATTACGTGTTTTATGGCTGTGAGGTGTTTTTATTAGGTGTTTTATGGCTGTGAGGTGTTTTTATTACGTGTTTTATGGCTGTGGGGTGTTTTTAATTTTGTGCTGGTGAGGTGTTTTTATCACGTGTTTTATGGCTGTGAGGTGTTTTTAATTTCGTGGTGGTGAGGTGTTTTTATTACGTGCTTTATGGCTGTGAGGTGTTTTTATTACGTGTTTTATGGCTGTGAGGTGTTTTTATTACGTGTTTTATTGCTGTGAGGTGTTTTAAATTACTTGGTGGTGAGGTGTTTTGAATGACTTTGTGGTGAGCTGTTTTGAATTACTTGGTGGTGAGGTGTTTTTCATTTCGTGGTGGTGAGGTGTTTTTATTACGTGTTTTATGGCTGAGGTGTTTTTATTACGTGTTTTATGGCTGTGAGGTGTTTTTTAAGTTTGTGGTCGTGAGGTATTTTTATTTCGTGTTTTATGGCTGTGAGGTGTTTTTATTTCATGTTTTATGGCTGTGAGGTGTTTTCATTACGTGTTTTATGGCTGTGAGGTGTTTTTAATTTCGTGGTGGTGAGGTGTTTTTATTACATGCTTTATGGCTGTGAGGTGTTTTTAATTTTGTGGTGGTGAGGTGTTTTTATTACGTGTTTTATGGCTGTGAGGTGTTTTTATTACGTGTTTTATGGCTGTGAGGTGTTTTTATTCCGTGTTTTATGGCTGTGAGGTGTTTTTAATTTCGTGGTGGTGAGGTGTTTTTATTACGTGCTTTATGGCTGTGAGGTGTTTTTAATTTCGTGGTGGTGAGGTGTTTTTATTACGTGTTTTATGGCTGTGAGGTGTTTTAAATTACTTGGTGGTGAGGTGTTTTTATTACGTGTTTTATGGCTGAGGTGTTTTTATTACGTGTTTTATGGCTGTGAGGTGTTTTTTAAGTTTGTGGTGGTGAGGTATTTTTATTTCGTGTTTTATGGCTGTGAGGTGTTTTTATTACGTGTTTTATGGCTGTGAGGTGTTTTTATTACGTGTTTTATGGCTGTGAGGTGTTTTTATTACGTGTTTTATGGCTGTGAGGTGTTTTCATTATGTGTTTGATGGCTGTGAGGTGTTTTGAATTTTGTGGTGGTGAGGTGTTTTTATTTCGTGTTTTATGGCTGTGAGGTGTTTTAATTACGTGTTTTATGGCTGTGAGGTGTTTTTAATTTCGTGGTGGTGAGGTATTTTTATCACGTCTTTTATGGCTGTGAGGTGTTTTTATTCCGTGTTTTATGGCTGTGAGGTGTTTTTAATTTCGTGGTGGTGAGGTGTTTTTATTACGTGCTTTATGGCTGTGAGGTGTTTTTAATTTCGTGGTGGTGAGGTGTTTTTATTACGTGTTTTATGGCTGTGAGGTGTTTTAAATTACTTGGTGGTGAGGTGTTTTTATTACGTGTTTTATGGCTGAGGTGTTTTTATTACGTGTTTTATGGCTGTGAGGTGTTTTTTAAGTTTGTGGTGGTGAGGTATTTTTATTTCGTGTTTTATGGCTGTGAGGTGTTTTTATTACGTGTTTTATGGCTGTGAGGTGTTTTTATTACGTGTTTTATGGCTGTGAGGTGTTTTTATTACGTGTTTTATGGCTGTGAGGTGTTTTCATTATGTGTTTGATGGCTGTGAGGTGTTTTGAATTTTGTGGTGGTGAGGTGTTTTTATTTCGTGTTTTATGGCTGTGAGGTGTTTTAATTACGTGTTTTATGGCTGTGAGGTGTTTTTAATTTCGTGGTGGTGAGGTATTTTTATCACGTCTTTTATGGCTGTGAGGTGTTTTTATTACGTGCTTTATGGCTGTGAGGTGTTTTTATTACGTGCTTTATGACTGTGAGGTGTTTTTAATTTCGTGGTGGTGAGGTATTTTTATCACATGTTTTATGGCTGTGAGGTGTTTTTATTACGTGTTTTATGGCTGTGAGGTGTTTTTATTACGTGTTTTATGGCTGTGAGGTGTTTTTAATTTCGTGGTGGTGAGGTGTTTTTATTATGTGCTTTATGGCTGTGAGGTGTTTTTAATTTCGTGGTGGTGAGGTGTTTTTATTACGTGTTTTATGGCTGTCAGGTGTTTTAAATTACTTGGTGGTGAGGTGTTTTGAATTACTTCGTGGTGAGGTGTTTTTAATTTCGTGGTGGTGAGGTGTTTTATGGCTGAGGTGTTTTTATTACGTGTTTTATGGCTGTGAGGTGTTTTTTAAGTTCGTGGTTGTGAGGTGTTTTATTTCGTGTTTTATGGCTGAGGTGTTTTTAATTTTGTGGTGGTGAGGTGTTTTTATTACGTGTTTTATGGCTGTGAGGTGTTTTTATTACGTGTTTTATTTGCTGTGAGGTGTTTTTATTACGTGTTTTATGGCTGTGAGGTGTTTTTAATTTCGTGGTGGTGAGGTGTTTTTATTATGTGCTTTATGGCTGTGAGGTGTTTTTATTCCGTGTTTTATGGCTGTGAGGTGTTTTAAATTACTTGGTGGTGAGGTGTTTTGAATTACTTGGTGGTGAGGTGTTTTGAATTACTTCGTGGTGAGGTGTTTTTAATTTCGTGGTGATGAGGTGTTTTTATTACGTGTTTTATGGCTGTGAGGTGTTTTTTAAGTTTGTGGTGGTGAGGTGTTTTTATTTCGTGTTTTATGACTGTGAGGTGTTTTTATTTCGTGTTTTATGGCTGTGAGGTGTTTTTATTACGTGTTTTATGGCTGTGAGGTGTTTTCATTACTTGTTTTATGGCTGTGATGTGTTTTTAATTTTGTGGTGGTGAGGTGTTTTTATTCCGTGTTTTATGGCTGTGAGGTGTTTTTTAAGTTTGTGGTGGTGAGGTGTTTTTATTTCTTGTTTTATGGCTGTGAGGTGTTTTTATTTCGTGTTTTATGGCTGTGAGGTGTTTTTATTTCGTGTTTTATGGCTGTGAGGTGTTTTTATTATGTGTTTTATGGCTGTGAGGTGTTTTCATTACGTGTTTTATGGCTGTGATGTGTTTTTAAGTTTGTGGTGGTGAGGTGTTTTAATTACGTGTTTTATGGCTGTGAGGTGTTTTTAATTTCGTGGCGGTGAGGTATTTTTATTACGTGTTTAATGGCTGTGGGGTGTTTTTATTACGTGTTTTGTGGCTGTGAGGTGTTTTTAATTTCGTGGCGGTGAGGTATTTTTATTACGTGTTTTATGGCTGTGAGGTGTTTTTATTACGTGTTTTGTGGCTGTGAGGTGTTTTTAATTTTGTGGTGGTGAGGTGTTTTTATTTCGTGTTTTATGGCTGTGAGGTGTTTTTATTTCGTGTTTTATGGCTGTGAGGTGTTTTTATTACGTGTTTTGTGGCTGTGAGGTGTTTTTAATTTTGTGCTGGTGAGGTGTTTTTATTACGTGTTTTATGGCTGTGAGGTGTTTTTATTACGTGTTTTATGGCTATGAGGTGTTTTTAATTTCATGGTGGAGGTGTTTTTATTACGTGCTTTATGGCTGTGAGGTGTTTTTAATTTCGTGGTGGTGAGGTGTTCTTATTACGTGTTTTATGGCTGTGAGGTGTTTTCAATTACTTGTTGGTGAGGTGTTTTCAATTACTTGGTGGTGAGGTGTTTTGAATTACTTAGTGGTGAGGTGTTTTGAATTACTTCGTGGTGAGGTGTTTTGAATTTCGTGGTGGTGAGGTGTTTTATGGCTGAGGTGTTTTTATTACGTGTTTTATGGCTGTGAGGTGTTTTTTAATTTCGTGGTGGTGAGGTGTTTTTATTTCGTGTTTTATGGCTGTGAGGTGTTTTTAATTTTGTGGTGGTGAGGTGTTTTTATTTCGTGTTTTATGGCTGTGAGGTGTTTTTATTTCGTGTTTTATGGCTGTGAGGTGTTTTTATTTCGTGTTTTATGGCTGTGAGGTGTTTTTAATTTTGTGCTGGTGAGGTGTTTTTATTACGTGTTTTATGGCTGTGAGGTGTTTTTATTACGTGTTTTATGGCTGTGAGGTGTTTTTAATTTCGTGGTGGTGAGGTGTTTTTATTACGTGCTTTATGGCTGTGAGGTGTTTTTAATTTCGTGATGGTGAGGTGTTCTTATTACGTGTTTTATGGCTGTGAGGTGTTTTAAATTACTTGGTGGTGAGGTGTTTTGAATTACTTGGTGGTGAGGTGTTTTTAATTTCGTGGTGGTGAGGTGTTTTTATTACGTGTTTTATGGCTGAGGTGTTTTTATTACGTGTTTAATGGCTGTGAGGTGTTTTTTAAGTTCGTGGTGGTGAGGTGTTTTTATTTCGTGTTTTATGGCTGTGAGGTGTTTTTATTACGTGTTTTATGGCTGTGAGGTGTTTTTATTACGTGTTTTATGGCTGTGAGGTGTTTTTATTACGTGTTTGATGGCTGTGATGTGTTTTTAATTTTGTGGTGGTGAGGTGTTTTTATTACGTGTTTTTATGGCTGTGAGGTGTTTTTATTACGTGTTTTATGGCTGTGAGGTGTTTTTAATTTTGTGGTGGTGAGGTGTTTTTAATTTTGTGGTGGTGAGGTGTTTTTAATTTTGTGCTGGTGAGGTGTTTTTATTACGTGTTTTTATGGCTGTGAGGTGTTTTTATTACGTGTTTTATGGCTGTGAGGTGTTTTTATTACGTGTTTTATGGCTGTGAGGTGTTTTTAATTTTGTGGTGGTGAGGTGTTTTTTTCGTGTTTTATGGCTGTGAGGTGTTTTTAATTTCGTGGTGGTGTGTTTTTATTACGTGTTTTATGGCTGTGAGGTGTTTTTATTACGTGTTTTATGGCTGTGAGGTGTTTTTATTACGTGTTTGATGGCTGTGATGTGTTTTTAATTTTGTGGTGGTGAGGTGTTTTTATTACGTGTTTTTATGGCTGTGAGGTGTTTTTATTACGTGTTTTATGGCTGTGAGGTGTTTTTAATTTTGTGGTGGTGAGGTGTTTTTAATTTTGTGGTGGTGAGGTGTTTTTTCGTGTTTTATGGCTGTGAGGTGTTTTTAATTTCGTGGTGGTGAGGTATTTTTATTACGCGTTTTATGGCTGTGAGGTGTTTTTATTACGTGTTTTGTGGCTGAGGTGTTTTTAATTTTGTGGTGGTGAGGTGTTTTTATTTCGTGTTTTAGGGCTGTGAGGTGTTTTTATTACGTATTTTATGGCTGTGAGGTGTTTTAATTACGTGTTTTATGGCTGTGAGGTGTTTTTTGTGGTGGTGAGGTGTTTTTATTACGTGTTTTATGGCTGTGAGGTGTTTTTATTATGTGTTTGATGGCTGTGAGGTGTTTTTAATTTCGTGGTGGTGAGGTGTTGTTATTGCGTGTTTTATGGCTGTGAGGTGTTTTTATTACGTGTTTGATGGCTGTGAGGTGTTTTAAATTACTTGGTGGTGAGGTGTTTTGAATTACTTGGTGGTGAGGTGTTTTGAATTACGTGGTGGTGAGGTGTAATCGTCCCAAACTTGCAGTCTGCACCTACCCCTCCCCTATGTGTGTGCTGAGGGGATCTTTCTTGAAAAAAAAACATTCAACCTAAATCTTCAACCTAAATTGCCTATAAAAATGTAATATCACAAACACAACAAATACATTTGTGCAAAGTAATTATTGTTTGTATTATGATTGGTGAAAATCATGATAACACAGCAACTCAGGTACAGTCATTAGCCTCAGCTGAAATAAGCCCGTTCCTCAGTATCGACGCTTGGTGAGGCGAGCGCAGCGAGCCGAGCTAAGCTAGTATGTATATATATATTTTTATTTATATATATATATATATATATATATATATATATATATATATGTATGTATGTATGTATGTATGTATGTATGTATATATATATATATATATATATATATATATATGTATATATATATATGTATATATATGATGAAAATAAAAAGCGTCCGTAAAAAGAAAATTTACGTAAAAAACACGAAAATCCGTCTGTAAAAAAACAACAACAACAAAAAAAAACACAATCGATATCGAGCATTTGAAAATTGTAATTTCTGTGACTGTAAACTGGGAAATAAAAATCGCAATGAAAATTTTCATAAAACTGTAAACACGTCCGTAAAATAAACAAATAAATATATGAAAAATCACTCATAGAGCGACACTTGGCAAAACAGACAAAGTAGAATGGCACTCAGTAGAGCATCCTTTTGACCTCAAAAATAATTTGTGTTAAAGTTGAAGATAATCGGATGAAAATTGACAATTTTAGAAATTTAGCCTATGTTGACCTTTTGGCCGACCTTGACCTCAAAAATAGTTTGTGGTTGGTTTCAGTAAGCTGATATGAAAATCGTTTTCACATTTCAAGCCAATTGGATGAAAATTGAGGATTTTAGGAATTCGAAAAAAGTGGTTGACCTTTGGCCTATGTTGACCTTTTGGCTCATCTTGATCTCAAAAATAGTTGGTGGTTGAATTCAGTTGGCTGATATGAAAATCCCATTGAAATTCCAAGTCAATCGGATGAAAAATGAGGATTTTAGAAATTTTAAATAGTTGTTGACCTTTGGTCTATGTTGACCTTTTTGCCTATGTTGATCTGAAAAATAGTTGGTGGTTGAATTAAGTTAGCAGATATGTAAATCCCATTCAAATATCAAGTGAATTGGATGAAAATTAAGTATTTTGAAATCTGAAATTATTGTTGTTGACCTTTGGCCTATGCTGATCTCAAAAATTGTTGGGGTTTGAATTCAGTTAGCTGATATGAAAATCACATTCAAATTCCAAGTCAATCGGATGAAAATTGAGCATTTTAGAAATCTGAAATTGTTGACCTTTGGCCTATGTTGACCTTTTGGCCTATGGTGATCTAAAAAATAGTTGGTGGTTGAATTCAGTAAGCTGATATGTAAATCCTATTGAAATTTTAAGTCAATCGGATGAAAATTGAGCATTTTAGAAATCTGAAATTGTTGTTGACCTTTGGCCTATGTTGACCTTTTGGCCTATGGTGATCTCAAAAATAGTTGGTGGTTGAACTCAGTAAGCTGATATGTAAATCCTATTGAAATTTCAAGTCAATCGGATGAAAATTGTGGATTTTAGGAATTCCCAAAAGTGGTTGACCTTTGGCCTATGTTGACCTTTTGGCCAAAGCTGATCTCAAAAATAGTTTGTGGTTGAATTCAGTTAGCCGATATGTAAATCCTATTCAAATTTCAAGTCAATTGGATTAAAATTGAGGATTTTAGAAATTTGAAAAAAGGTGGTTGACCTTTTGACCTCAAAAATAAATAGGATTTTCTCGGACCACGAACTCTACCATTTGGTGAAGTTTCGTGAAGATTGGTTTCAAATTAAGACCTGTAGGTAAGTATAAGTGAGCGGACAGACAAAGACACACAAATAAACACACAAACACACAAGTGATCAACATACTTCCAAAAAAAAAAAAAAAAATTTGCCAAGTAATAAACCTGAATTGATATCTAGCAGCAGGTCGGTGATGTTTGCCTTCAATCATAAATATTATATTTATTATGTATCTACGTACGAAGCATGGTTTGTTGTTGCTTACGCAATATGTAAGCATATCCCTCCAGAGTCTAGTATACAGTGCATTCAGAAAGTATTAAGACCCCTTCACTTTTTCACATTTTGTTATGTTGCAGCCTTCTGCTGAAATCGTTTAAATTCATCTTTTCCCTCCTCAATCTACACTCAATACCCCATAATGACAAAGAGAACACAGGATTTTAGAAAGTTTTGCAAATTTATTAAAAAGAAAAAACTGAAATATCACTTTGACATAAGTATTCAGACCCTTTGCTATGACACTTGAAATTTAGCTCAGGTGCCTCCCATTTCTCTTGGTCATCTTTGAGATGTTTCTACACCTTGATTGGAGTCCACCTGTGGTAAATTCAATTGATTGGACATGATTTGGAAAGGCACACACCTGTCTATATAAGGTCTCACAGCTGACAATGCATATCAGAGCAAAAACCAAGCCGTGAGGTCGAAGGACCTGCCTGCAAAGCTCAGAGACAGGATTGTGTCGAGGCACAGATCTGGGGAAGCCTACAAAAAAATTTCTGCTGCATTGAAGGTTCCCAAGAGCCCAGTGGCCTCCATAATTCTTAAATGGAAGAAGTTCGGAACAACCTGGACTCTTCCTAGAGCTGGCCGCCCGGCCAAACTGAGCAATCGGGGGAGAAGGGCCTTGGTAATAGAGGTGACCAATAACCCGATGGTCACTCTGGCTGAGCTCCAGAGATCCTGTGTGGAGATGGGAGAAACTTCCAGAAGGACAACCATCACTGCAACACTCCACCGATCTGGGCTTTATGGCAGAGTGGCCAGACGGAAGCCTCTCCTCAGTGAAAGACACATGAAAGCCCGCCTGGAGTTTGCAAAAAAGCACCTAAAGGACTCAGACTGTGAGAAACAAGATTCTGTGGTCTGATGAAACCAAGATTGAACTGTTTGGCTTCCATCTGGTTACTCTGCCATAAAGCCCAGATCGGTGGAGTGTTGCAGTGATGGTTTGCAAAACTTTTTTATCTATCTATAATTCCAGTAATCTCTGTGTGTATGTTTGTATGTTTGTATGTATGTATGTTTGTCTGTGACCGCTGTTTCTCGACAACTACCGGTCCGATATACTTGAAACTTGCCAGGTATATTGCTGGGGACCCGAGGATGTGCCTTTTCAAGGTTTGAAATTAATCGGACAAGTAGTTACCGAGCTATGGCGATTTAGCCGTTCGCCGTTCGCTTTGGCGTTGCGAATGGACCAAACCATTTCATGTAAATAGAGGGGGGGGGGGGGTTCTGTGGTCGTTGCGAATGGACCAAACCATTTCATGTAAATAGAGGGGGGGGATTGTCACCGTACTCGCAAGCCGTTCGCCGTTCGCTTTGGCGTTGCGAATGGACCAAACCATTTCATGTAAATAGAGGGGGGGGATATAATTTTAGATATATATATAGTACGGGCATATATATAGTACGGGCATGCCCTAGTCTATCTATAATTCCACTAATCTCTGTGTGTGTGTATGTTTGTATGTTTGTATGTTTGTATGTTTGTTTGTGACCGCTGTTTCTCGACAACCACGGGTCCGATATACTTTAAACTTGCCAGGTATATTGCTGGGGACCCGAGGATGTGCCTTTTCAAGGTTTCATATTAATCGGACAAGTAGTTACCGAGCTATGTCCAAAAAACGATTCAACCAATCAGAGAGCAGCGAGTTATCACGTGTGCCGAACGTGGCGAACAGACTCTGCCTCGGACGGCACATTTGAGAGCGTATTCATTTATTTCACGTTGGCAAACTATGTTGGCGTTAAACTATGTTTTAAAACTAATTAAAACTACTATCTATAATTCCACGGGTCCGATAAAAAACACCGTACTCGCAAGCCGTTCGCTTTGGACCAAACCATTTCATGTAAATAGAGGGGGGGATTGTCACCGTACTCGCAAGCCGTTCGCTTTGGACCAAACCATTTCATGTAAATAGAGGGGGGGGATATAATTTTAGATATATATATAGTACGGGCATGCCCTAGTTTTTAATAAATTTGCAAAACTTTCTAAAATCCTGTTTTCTCTTTGTCATTATGGGGTATTGAGTGTAGATTGATGAGGGAAAAAATGAATTTAAACGATTTCAGCATAAGGCTGCAACATAACAAAATGTGAAAAAAGTGAAGGGGTCTGAATACTTTCTGAATGCACTGTATGTATAATATTTATATGTGCAATATGTGTATGATGTCATGTATAATATGTGTATGATGTCCTGTATAATATTTGCATGATCACATATATAAATTGTGTGTGTATAATATGTATAATATGTCACGTATAATATGTGTATGATCATTGATCATATATCAATATGTGTGTATATAATATGTATAATGTGTATGTATCACAACTGTGCATGTGTGTGTATAATCACGGTTTTATATATTGTGTGTGCGTGTATCGTGCCGCTGCTACCAGTCGTCATCTCCACTCATGAGTCTCTAAGACTGAACAGAGGCTTCTCTGGTCCTGAAGCACCCACCTTCACTCCAGCAAGGAACCACGACACATTGGCCAAGCCATCTCCTTATCCATGCTCCGTTTAACTGAGCCTTCCCCAGTACTGAAGCATCTATCTTCACTCCAGCAAGAAACCACGACTTGTGAACGAAGCCATCTCCTTATCCATGCTCCATTTAAATGAGCCTTCCCCAGTACTGAAGCATCCATCTTTACCCAGCAAGGAACCATGACTCGTGGACCAAGCCATCTCCCTATCTGTCCTCCGTTTCCCACTCCGTCCCCAAAGTGGCGACAATGTAGACTTCCCGTGTGGCTTTCCAGGTATGTCTTAGTCTCTTCTTTCTTAGTCTCATCCTTCCTCAGTTTCATCCTTCCTTGATGGGATAGAGCCAGCAACACCTACAAGCCGCAAGGCAAGGCCAAGGAGCCAGGCCTTGTCACAAACGCATGTTGAACGGCGTGATACTGGGCGACTCGATTATGCATCTCGTCCCATCAAAGCTGCCGTTTTCGGCTCGGTCTTCACTGCCTTCGATACTGATGTATCTGACTCGACCCTCAGTCCTTTCTATCCTAGGCGAGAGGGAGGCGACAAATCATGCTTGCTGCTTGCCCCTTGCTGCCATCGTGTGTGTGTGTGTGTGTGTGTGTGTGTGTGTGTGTGTGTGTGTGTGTGTGTGTGTGTGTGTGTGTGTGTGTGTGTGTGTGTGTGTGTGTGTGTGTGTGTGTGAGTGATTGATTTATTTGAGGTTTCCACTGCTTCAATCCCTGAAAGAGGTCTTTTAAAACCGGCTACTGTTTGTTTTTCTTTCACAAGTCTAAAAAGATTCATTTGATTCATAATTCCTTCCAATTCATCTTTCGTGATCACACGCGATGCTTTGTTTCATGATTTTCTTTGGGGTGATGGCTCGTGGTGAAGCTTATACATATCACTGCAGGACAAAGACATTAGGAGACATCAATGTTCTTGTACATGAAATGCAAGGACAATAGTAGAGAGTCAGTGAATCATCAAAGCACGTATATACGGGATTTGAACCTTGATAATGAGGCAAGTGCTCCGAGGAGACCATGAAACAGATCAACCCTGCTTTACCTCTCTTGTGCATCGTATGAACTGCAACATTCTCTCTCTCTCTCTCTCTCTCTCGCTCTCGCGCTCTCTCTCTCTGTCTCTCTCTCTCGCTCTCTCTGTCTCTCTCTCGCTCTCTCTCCACATTTGCATGCCCTCATTTTCACCATCACGAGGAACCCTATAATAATCTTCAAGCCTTAAAGAATCCCACTTGAGCATCTCTGCCCAGCACGCGACATCTCTCCACGGTATAATTCTAGAAAGTAACGACGTCTGCCCAAGAAAATTGCACCGGGCAGATGGCACCCCAGCATGCCTGGGGCAAGCCACAGATACATCTCGGCTGCAGCCAAATTTACGATTGTGCCGAGTTTTGTGCCTAACCTGCTCGAGGGCGATCTGTGTGAAGAGACCTTAAAAGTTTTTGACATTCTTCCTAATGCATATTGGATTTGCCCTCCTCGACTTTCCGTGGATGCTGGATGACGTGTGTCCGACAATCATTTGCCTTTTGGGGACCCAAGGCCAGGCAATCCATCGCTTGCACAATCCTCGGTCTTCTTCCTGTTGAGAGGTCCGCAAGGTGACTGTCCCAGATCTCAGCTTCAGAGAAGCGTGTTGATGTTACGATCTGTTGTATACTATGTGCTATGGAGAGATCGGCTCGAAAAGGTGCGAGACATTTCCACATGTAATGAGGAGCAATGTTTCTCAACATAATCTGTACACTTACAGCCTCAGAGACTAGTCTTGGCAAAAAATATATTACGCATTTGTGCTGTTGACATGTTTTTTGTACAATGCTGTCTTAATCCAGTGCAGTTCAACCAAATACTCTCCTTTCCCACTGTTATATCCCTGCACCTCAGCTGCCAGCAGATAAATCTCCTCGATTTCTCGATTCTAACATCAATTGCTTGTTCCACGTCTTCCATCCCCCCAACCCTTTATTCGCCATACTCAGCCACTACACTCATTGGGAATCATTGTTTCCACCAAATCGGACCATCCCATCTTACTTTAATCTCACAGTGTAAACGCTGCCAGAAATCTATGTTACCTTTCCCGACCCTCTCTGAAGAAACACTGGGGGGATGTAAATTTGTCTCGTCTGTCACTCATCTGATTGGTGATATCTTTGTGAATTTGAATTGCCGAGATCAAAATGAATTACCAGGCAAAGTTTCCAATGTGTGTACAACAACAACAACAACATGCATTTTAAGGCCATTTTCCCTGCAAGAGCGGGGGTTAGCCTTGCGGTCCCCATGACAATCTTCTCCATTTTGCCCTATTTTCTGCATCTCTCCTTGTTAACCCCCTTGCCCGCATTTCTTCTTCGACCATCTTTAGCCAAGTCTTTCTCGGTCTTCCCTGCCCTCTACTTCCTTCGACATTCATTTCCATCACTCTTCTCAACCAGTCACTTTCATCCTTCCTCAACACATGACCAAACCATCTCAACCTGTTCCTCTTTACAGCATCAATCACAGGCTCTATTCCCATCATCTTTCGCAATTCATCATTTGTCTTCCTCTCTCTCAACGACACTCCGCACATCCACCGAACCATTCGCATTTCCACCCTTTCCAGCCTTCGTTGCTGCTCTACATTCATGACCCATGTCTCGCTCCCATAAATCATAACACTTCTCACACATGCAGCATACACCTTTCCCTTCAGCTTCAACGACACTCCCCTCCTCATCAGCACGCCACTCAGTTCCCGAAACTTCTTCCATGCACATCTCACTCTAGCAACCGTTGCCGAGTCTGATCCACCTTCTCCATTCAGCATGTCTCCGAGACAATGTGTGTGATTTATAGTAATTGCTTTATTACTTTGCACATGCGATTTCTTGTTGTTTCTCAGTTGAGGTACATGGGCCATTGCACACGTGCATGGTGGAGGGCAGAAAATCTGTGATGTAACCACCTGCTTGTTGAGTAGGAGCCAGAGCACACAGTTCTGCGTCCTATCTCCTTGTGAAGGAGCGAGAACACAGAACGGATCAGGACGTAACAGAATGAAAAGAACAGTAGAAAGAGAAAGGGATGGGAAGTGTGGGTGGGAACACGCCAGCAGTAGAGTTTAGGGACAAAATAGGGGGAGACCTGGAGAGAAATAAGATTGACTTTTGCATTCCATCAGCTTGACCTGTACATGGAATTTACATGGCAGCAAATACTGCATGCACGTGGATACATTCTTGTCCATCCCTTTGGTGTTGGCTGGGAATATGAATCCTCGTTTTATTCGGTTTGGAGTGGAACGTCGACACAGGTCTTTGCATTGTGGATGTTTGATCGTGTGAGCACCACTGGAAGTTGATTCTGGTCAATGAAGAGACAAATTAATTGTTGACGTGATCATTGTCAAGAGTCGATCTCACTTTGCTTGCAGATGAATCATATTATGATACAAACATGAACTTTATTGATGGAATTTAATTGTAACATAAGTGGACACAATTGCTTGCTACCCTAATGCTCTTTTTCTGTTGCCATGTTGTGATTATATTGATTTTGGTGTGTGTGTGTGTGTGTGTGTATGTGTGCACACGTGAGATGTGATGTGATGAATGATGTATAATCTTGACAGCTTTTGACATTCATGATTGGTGAACAAATGTTTCAAGGCTTGAACCAGTCCGAGATAGATATTCGACTGAAGGTGGCAGTAATTTGTAATTTGTTCAGGGTGCTCTTCTCCTCTTCACAAAAGGCACCATGGGATATTTAATGATGTTGACCATCGACCAGTGCAGGCAGATGGGTCCTCCAGCTTATGGTCCTTCCAAAGCCCAAAAATGAGGACTCATCTCATACCTCTAACCTACCATGCCAGGCCATATATATCCATGGAATGTGGTGTTGACATGGCACATGGCTTATGAAGCCTCATCGGATGTGGTACATGGCTTCTGAATCCTCATTGGATGTGGTACATGGCTTCTGAATCCTCAATAGATGTGGTACATGGCTTCTGAAGCCTCATTGGATGTGGCACATGGCTTCTGAATAGTCATTGGATGTGGTACATGGCTTCTGAAGCCTCATTGGATGTGGTACATGGCTTCTGAAATCCTCATTGGATGTGATACATGGCTTCTGAAGCCTCAATAGATGTGGTACATGGCTTCTGAAGCCTCATTGGATGTGGTACATGGCTTCTGAATAGTCATTGGATGTGGTACATGGCTTCTGAAGCCTCATTGGATGTGGTACATGGCTTCTGAATCCTCATTGGATGTGATACATGGCTTCTGAAGCCTCAATAGATGTGGCACATGGCTTCTGAATAGTCATTGGATGTGGTACATGGCTTCTGAAGCCTCATTGGATGTGGTACATGGCTTCTTAATCCTCATTGGATGTGGTACATGGCTTCTGAAGCCTCATTAGATGTGGCACATGGCTTCTGAAGCCTCATTGAATGTGGTACATGGCTTCTGAAGCCTCATTGGATGTAGCAGATGGCTTCTGAAGCCTCATTGGAGGTGGTACATGGCTTCTGAAGCCTCATTGGATGTAGCAGATGGCTTCTGAAGCCTCATTGGATGTGGTACATGGCTTCTGAAGCCTCATTGGATGTGGTACATGGCTTCTGAAGCCTCATTGGATGTGGTACATGGCTTCTGAAGCCTCATTGGATGTAGCAGATGGCTTCTGAAGCCTCATTGGATGTGGCACATGGCTTCTGAAGCCTCATTGGATGTGGTACATGGCTTCTGAAACCTCATTGGATGTAGCAGATGGCTTCTGAAGCCTCATTGGATGTGGTACATGGCTTCTGAAGCCTCATTGGATGTAGCAGATGGCTTCTGAAGCCTCATTGACACACCTGATCTTCATCTGTGAGAGGACTCGGTGAATGCTGTTTTCCCATTGGATGGCGCTTAATCTGGGGAATATACCTGCATTTTTGGGCTTGATTTGAGTTGTCACAATCGCTAAAGGGGGATTCCTAGTCTATATAATGTGCATTATCATTTACAGCCTTTGTAAGTCCATTGTTGGATTGAGGCATCCCAAAACTCCTCTGCAAGTATATTTTAATCACCACAATGTATTTTGGAAGAACCTTGTCATTTATTTTACAAATTGACCTGCATTTCTAGGTTTTGAAAATAACTCCTACCCTCCTCCCTCCACCACATCCATCACCGAAATAATGTTCAATTGAGAAGCAATTTTTCTTGTATAGAGAGTCAAGGCTCATGGAAGGGCTAGAACACTGAACAGATCAGGATGCAACACAATAAAAGGAACAGTAGAGAGAGGGGGAAAACACCAACAGCAGGGTTGAAGGAGCAAATAGAGGGAGACCTGGACAAACAATGGTTGTGGGTCGGAATGAGGGGTAGGAAAGGATGCATGGAGTAGACAAGATGGATACATAATGAAACTATCAGGAATAAAACTGGAAATTTGAAAAAAAGAGGTGGGAGGGGTGGGGATGGTTTAACGAGGATCACAAAGATCATGGTTTTGGATGATGGATGATCTGAGATGGTGGTGAACAGCTGTCTTGAAGACCTGGAGGGGAAAATTAGATGGAAGAGCATGTGGACGTTGGTTCCACAGGTGTGGGGAGGGTTGGGGATGGAACGAATGAGTGGAGGTGAGCAGTGATTCTGGATTTTGGGAGTTTCACCAGAATGGGGTTGATGGTGGACCATGTGAGCCCAGCAGAAAGATGAGGGGAGGGGAGGGGGGAGACATGGAGACAAAGCATGGAAAGTGCAGAGGGTACAATACCAGAAAGGAGGTGGTAGAAGACAGAGAGACCATAAACATGTCTCCAATGGGAAAGTAATAGGCCCATATAATCAGCTTTATCACAGGAGATTCCAATGATCTTGAAGGCCTTGGCTTCCACGGTGTCAACCTGAGGGTGGTTGGTTTGAGGCAGGGGAGCCAGCCCAGAGGGGAGAGCAATATTGCATCAAGCTGCAGATGAAGGCCTTGAAGGTGGATAGGTGTTGATGTGTGAAAGTAAGGATTTTGTAGTTTGTATGATGGACAATCCTCAGTTAGCGACTGGCTTTGGAGGCCAACTTTGAAATGTGGTTTCCTCAAGAAATATCATGGCTGATAGTGAGACCCAGGAGTTTGAGTGGCTGAACTTCCTCAAGAGGATTGTTAAGAAAGTAGATGGAGGGGGAAGGGGTGAGACGGTCCTTTTAGAGAGCGATAGTGAGAGTGTGAGATTTGTCAGGATTTAAAGACATATTCAAGTGTTTGACAGGCTTGTGATTCTTTTCAAGGTCTGAAGAGAGGGAAGAGACTGCAGCCTGTCTGTCTGAAGGATGAGGTATGTCACAACAGAGGGTGGAGTCGTCAGCAAATAGATAGAGGATTTCCCAGCGACTCAGAGAGATCATTGATGAAGATCAGGAATAGGACTTGGCCCAGAACACTGCCTTGGGGCACTCCAGCCTTGACAGCGAGAGATGAAAGGATTCCGTTGAGAGCCACATGTTGGCTACGAGAGTCGAGGAAGTCGGTAAGCCATGTGTGGAGTTGACTTTGGATTCCATAGGCAGAGAGTTTGGAGAGCAAGGTGGGATGCCAGAGTTTATCGGAAGCTTGAGATATGTCTCGAGAGACAGCCCTGGTATAATGTCTGACATTGAGGGCCTTCATCCATTGTTGGGTGAATAGAAGCAGCATGTGCAAGATTCTTTTTGCCAGCATTTGCAATGACAGCTACATTTGCCTTCATGCATTAAGACTCTCAACCAGCCTTTTGTAAATACAATGGAAAACTAGTCTGTGAAGGTGGTTAGTCTGCATCGGCGGACAAAATACCCAATGGGTTTTATTGTTTAAAAGTTGATGAATGTCTTTAGTTTGGTGGTGAAACGAGGTGTTGCTGATGTTTACAGTGTTTGCCCTTCATCAGCCAAAATCTCTCATTGCAAGTCTACGTTTTATGGCCTACTCTGCATAAAGAAGCAATTTGTGCAACTTTGAACAAGATACAATTGTTGCTTGTTCAAAGTTGCACAAATTGCTTCTTTATGCAATATGCAAAGATACAATTGTTGCTTTATGAAATGGTTTGATCCCACCTTTGTCACACAAACTCTTTGAGAAGTCTGATTTAAGCATTTAAGTCGTTTCCGACTCGGCCCTTGACACATCTAACTCTGATTGATGTAGCCGCCCTTTTCTCCGCAGCTCCTTTGCCATGCCGCGCCTGAAAGAGTCACGCTCTCACGAGTCTCTGCTGAGTCCTACCTCGGCGGAGGCGCTGGACCTCAGCATGGATGACGAGGTGACCATTAGACCGGTACACAGCAGCATCCTTGGACAGGACTTCTGTTTTGAGGTGGGCAGCAACGGATTGTTTAGGCCTTTCAAAAAATCATGGACCTCATTTGTGCTTTAATTGAGCACAAATAAGATCCATGATTTTTGCACATGCTTAATTATGGTTTTGCACGCACTTAATTCAATAAAAATGGTTATACACGTGCCTAATTTCTGGGGTTGGGGAAATTGATTTCGATTCGGTTCCTTTGTACTTCTCTGAGATTATTGATTAATTTTTCTGTCTCCGGTGCTTAAACCTGACGCGTTGATTGCAAACCTGCCATTTAATATGTTCTCGCGGGTATTTTTACACGATTATGATCTTTTCGCATGTATTTAGTGCTGACCACTTAACTGCAACAAGAAGCCAAGATTTTGCATCTTGAACACATTAGTAAAGCGGTCGCTTTGGTCCTCACGTTACACAATATGGTTCTCGGGTCAAGGTGTCGTATAGTCCTCGTTAAGTGTCACACAACCCGAGTGACTTCAACATTGCTCTGTCTGGTTTGAACTTCAACTTTGGCCTCTCTTAGTGGACACAGAAATTGTACGTGGCTCTGTTCAACTTTCATTCAATATGATCCTCCACAGAAAGAGTGACATTCTCATAGAGCAAGTGCCACCTTGGTTCTCCAGGCCGAACATAACCCTGCTGTTTCAAATGATAGAGTAAACAACTTTGTGTGTGTGTCCCTCGGTTTTTTTTTTTGGTTTTTTTGAGCTCCTAAATTTTATTCCACATCACTCCGGGAAGATTTACGACATGCTTTCTCAACGTATCTGAGCTTTTACTTTTGTGTGAATCCTCAAACTTTCAGGAACTGATTGTCCAAATCTTACATCGCCATAATATCCTCAAGCGATTACGTCTTTTTGTAATCCTTGACTCATGAAATAATTTTCAAGGGCCAGTCCTTTGCCAGATGAGATGTTCATTTCCTGGGAAATCGAGTGTCGCACCTCATGAGTTTTCTTTCACAAGAGGCCCTTCCTATTGGCCAAATATTATTTATCTTTGATGATATTGGCTCTGTTGCAGTCACCTCAATCGGTGAGCCATGTCATTGTCTAGTATGTTCTTGAGCCATCTTAATTGTTAAGGTCATCAACTCAGTGTGTCACTTGTTGAAAATTCTTTCATTGTTAGAAACCCCCGTGAAAATATTTTCAACATTATTTACTGTCATTCCCCTTTTTTATTACTTTTGATATTATATAATCAACATTCACGAAAAAATTTGATTGTATTGTTGTTCTAATTTATCACACATGAAAATTAGGAGCCATAATTATGCGCCATTGCTTGATAAACTATTTTGACTGCTCGCTGGTATCAGAGAATTGAGTGTGCAAGGTTGTTGTAATTATGAATTATTGGGATTGAAGAGAGTGTGGGAGTTTGTTCCAGAGGTGATGAGAAAGAGTGAAGGTGAGTGGAGAGTCTTGATTTAGGCAGTTTCACCAGAAGAGGGTTGCTGGCAGATCTTGTGCGTCCTGCAGGAATATTTGGGGGGACAGAGCACAGACAGAGCAGGGGGATCTAGGCTGGAGAGGAGTCGGTAGAAGATAGAAAGATCACCAACCTGCCTGCGGTGAGCAAGTGAAAGGCCCTCAAAATCAGTTTCATTATTTGTGAGAACATTTGCGGAAGAACGGGTTCGGCTTTTCGGTGACCAGACGGAACTGCTCCTTCAGCACCACGAGACTTCAATGGCCGAGGATTAGTGATGCTTCAAATTTAGGGGCAGGAGTTTGTCATTTGCCCATTATACTGCCTAAAAATGGCTAAGTTTTTGAGAATTGCACAGTTAGCGTTTTATGTCCACAGACAAGTCATTTGGGACAAGTGATTTGACACTAGAGGGAGGTCAAATTCATGAATCGTGCATCACTTGAACGACACTCCATGAGCGCAAATCTTTGTGCATTTGAACCCCAGGTTGGCAGAAGAACGGTGTCCATATTTTGCCACGCCCACCATTGGTACTAACACGTGTGTTATTTACAAATAGTCAAACGAGATGAGCTAATGCTGTTACTCAACCTCTAATCCACTCAACAGATGAACGGTGACTTCTGCATTTGTGCTTTCGTCAGTGACGATGGGTTGTCGGAAGATAGTTCTTGTTTTAAGTGTTGACTTTTCAGGGGGAATGGAAGGTGTAGTTTTCAGCCATTATTGTGGATTCCGTGCATGTACATTTTATGCAGTTTTCTGATCTTCACATCTCTGTGTTTCACTGCCTGTCACAGCAACTTGCCACATCCTTCTCTCCTCCCTCCCCTCCCTCTTTCCAAAATCTCAGTTTGTTATTCGTCATCAATTTGTGTCCCTTTACTTTCAGGTGAGACACTCACAGATATTTCTCCAAAATGAACTCGTATACAGACATCACGTTGTTATCAAAAATATTTTGCCTCGCATCTGCTTCCAAAAGCTCAAATACAAGTCGAGCAAAGGCGTTGAATCCGTTTTTTGTATTAACTCCAACTGTCTTGTAGCTAAGAAAGAAGTTTTCAAAACTTTTCTTGTTTTAACTTTTGCTCTCCTCAATTGCGCCATCTGTCTTTCAACAGCTCCTCGACTCTCCCGCTCTCCCTTCCTTTGCTTGTTCCAGGTTCTTTACATCGTTCTTTTCTCCCCCATTTAATCTTCTGCATTTTGCTCCATATGCACTGTTATTTATTTATTTATTTGGATCTGTGTTTTCTGTCTCATCTCTTTACCTCAACAGTCATGAAAAGCATGGAGGTAAATTCCCAGTTTTGAGGAATAATAATATCTGCATCTCTCCTCCCTTGATGAACCCAAATAATTTTTGCATAAAAAACTTACAAGGGGCCTTCAAAATTATATATGGACGAGATACACAGTTTTATAAGACATATGTCAGAGGTTTTGTATTCTGCAGCAAGTGACTCAACTCCGAACTTCTCAGAACCTGATCGTCATATATGAGGCACTTCGTCCTCTTTTGTGTGCAGCACATGGCTGTGAGTAGCTTAATTGGCTGTGCTGCTGATGCCTCCTATAGGTTAGAGCAGGAAATTGTCATTTGTTCAGGGTCATTTGTTATCGGCAAGAGTTCACCTACTCTTCATGAAGGACAACATTGAATCTTTAATGTCCACCAACGAATGCTGGCAGAAGGGACTCACAATTTAACATCCATCTGAGGATACATCAATGCCTCACCCTGCCTGCGATACACAACGATGACAGTTTGTTGCGGGGTGGAGGTTTAAACCAAGGCTATATGGCTCAGAGGCGAGTCTGGTTACCTCTCGGCCATCCTGCCAAAGTATATATATATTGAGATTATATATATATATATATATTGAGTATATATATATATATATATATATATATATATATATATATATATATATATATAAAAGTTTTTGTTTGTTTGTTTGTCTGTACGCGCTAATCTCCTGAACGGTGAAAGACAGGAGGAAACCTCTGAAACAAAAAAATGTCGGGATGGGCCCCGGGAAGGTTATAGGCGAGGTGGCTAGGCCGGTCGAGGCCGCCTCGGCCAGGCTGGGCCCATTTCGCAATTAAAAGCGGAGCTGAATTATAGTAGTCAATCTTCTACGACCGTGAGTAAAAGCTGAATTATAGTAGTAAATTCATTCAAAAAGAACCAAAAATGTCGGGACGGGCCCCAGGAAGGTTATATGCTTGGTGGTGAGGCCGGTCGAGGCCGCCTCGGCTGGGCTGGGCCCTTTTTCCAATTAAAAGCTGAGCTGAATTATAGGAGTCAATCTTCTACGGCCGTGAGTAAAAGCTGAATTGTAGTAGAAAATTCATTCAAAAAGAGCCCGGGCAATGCCGGGTGCTTTCGGCTACTATATATATATATATATATATATACAAATATAAATTTTCACGTGACTGTGTATATGTATATATATATATATATATATATATATATATATATATATATATATATATATATATATACATACATACATACATACATACATACATACATACATACATACATACATACATACATACATACATACACACAGTCACGTGAAAAAGTAAGTACACCCCATGTAAAGTTTTGACTTTTTCAACATATTTCAACATACAGCTATTTGATCTTCATTTCAACAATATTGATAGATAAAGGTGATATAATACAACAAATATCATGAAACATTTACATTTTGTAGTCTATTGTATAATTTAAATAAACATAAATGCAAATTTCGCGTGTGGAAAAAGTAAGTACACCCTTGGCTCTAATAGGTGGTATTGCCCCCTTTGGCAAAAACAACCTCAAGTAGGCGTTTCTTATAACTAACTGTCCACCAGTCTCTGACATCGACTGGGAGAAATTTTTGCCCACTCCTCCATGCAGAATTCTTTCAGCTGTGCCATGTTTGAGGGCTTTCTTGCATGCACAGCTCGTTTCAAATCCCCCTACAACATCTCGATGGGATTTAGATCCAGGCTTTGACTTGGCCATTCCAGAACCCTCCATTTCTTTATTTTCAGCCATTCCTTGGGGGATTTACTGGTATGTTTAGGGTCATTCTCATGTTGCAAGGTCCACCTTCGGTTGAGCTTCAACTCTCTGACAGATGGCCTCACATTATCCTCAAGCACCCTCTGGTACAATGAAGAATTCATGGTGGATTCTATGATGGTGAGCTGCCCAGGCCCTGATGCAGCAAAGCTGCCCCAAACCATAATATTTCCACCACCATGCTTTACAGTTGGTATCAGGTTCTTGTGGTCAAATGCTGTCTTTGTTTTTCGCCAAACGTGTCTTCTGGTACTGTGGCCAAATAGCTCTACCTTTGACTCATCTGTCCAGAGCACATTGTTCCAGAAGTGCTGGTCTTTGCCTCGGTGTTCATTGGCAAACTTTAGTCTTGCCCTGATGTTCTTTCTGGACGGCAAAGGATTCCTCCTGGCACACCTCCCATGTCGATCAAATTTGTGCAGCCTCTTTCTAATGGTAGACTCGTGCACTTTGACATCAACAGTGGCAAGAGCTACCTGTAGGTCCCGTGATGACATTCTGGGGTTCTTAGAGATTTCTTTCAGCATCTTGCGGTCTGCTCTCGGGCTGAACTTGCTGGAGTGGCCTGGCCTGAACAAGTTGGCAGTTGTTTGGAATCTTCTCCACTTGTAGATGATCTTCCGAACAGTCGAATGATTGATTTCAAATTGTTTGGAGAGCTTTTTATATCCCTTCCCAGACTCGTAGGCATCTATAATCTTCTTTCTGAAGGCCTCAGAGAGGTCTTTTGATCTCGGCATGGTGACGCCACACACTTCAACAACAAAGAGCAAACCAAAGTAAATGTCTGAGGTTTAAATAAGACAGGTTCCTCCAAGATCCTCTCTAACGATGTTCTAATCATTTGCACCTGAGCTGGTGCACCTGATTGTAATTTTAGGTATTTGAAGTGGTGATAAATGTCGGGGTGTACTTACTTTTTCCACATGCGAAATTTGCATTTATGTTTATTTATATTATACAATGTATGACAAAATGTAAATGTTTCATGATATTTGTTATATTATATCACCTTTATCTATCAATATTGTTGAAATGAAGATCAAATAGGTGTATGTTGAAATATGTTGAAAAAGTCAAAACTTTACATGGGGTGTACTTACTTTTTCACGTGACTGTATATATATGTGTATATATATATGTGTATATATATATATATATGTGTGTGTGTATATATATATATATATATATGTATATATATATATATATACTATATATATATATATATATATATATATATATATATATATATACTATATATATATATATATATATATATATATATATATATATATATATATATATATATATATATATATATATATATATATATATATATATATGTCTTCCGCTTCCGGTCCCTCGAGCGACGGGGCTTGCTTTGATCTCTCCACGGCATCAAAGTTTGAGTGTTTTCCCGTTCGTTTCTTTGTCAAATTTCCGCTGCGTATTTTGTTGTGTATGTGTTATTGTGTGTTTCTATTTGGTTTTGGTTTTGTAGTTGTTGCAAATTTGTGTGTAATTAGTCGTTTCTTTGTCCGCGCCTCGTGCGGCCTGGTGTCTCGTGCGGCCTCCTCGTCTCAACTTGTGCCCCGCCCCCTATATTCTCGTTTGTTCTTTCACCTCTGCTCCTGCTTTGTCAAATCCACGTTCTCACTTAGAGACTTTTCCCAGATTGTTTTCATGGTTTTGTTTAAATATTTATTTAAATATGTTTAAACCGCAGCGGTGATCCCCCCCCCCCCCCCCCCCTCCAGGATTTCCATGTTTTAAACGTTTCCCAGTGTGTACCCTGGATAAGAATAGGTACGCCGTATCCCTGCGTGTCGTAGGAGGCGACTAAGAGGGTTGGCGTCAGGAAGGGCATCCGGCTATAAAAAACATTGCCTCAAAAAGAGAACCATGACAATTACAACTACATGTGGGCAGGGTACAGCCCGAAGTGGAGATCGGTTTCTGAGGTTTGGGACATGGAATGTAGGGACAATGACAGGGAGATCAGGAGAAGTGGTGGAAGTATTGGTCAGAAGAAGAGTGGACATATGTTGTGTGCAAGAGACGAGATGGAAGGGAAGTGGTGTGAGAATGGTGAAGGGTAGGCAGGGACAGAAATACAAGTTTGTGTGGCAAGGGTGCCTGGAGGGCGTGAATGGTGTCGGTGTCCTGTTTTCTGAGGAGTTTGTAGACAGTGTGGTGAGTGTGACTAGAGTGAGTGATAGGTTGATGGTGAAAATGATGATTGGAAAGCTCTTGGTGAACGTCATCTCGGGATATGCTCCACAGGTTGGTCGGAGCGATGAAGAGAAGGATAAGTTCTGGTGTGCGATAGAGAAGCTGATGGAAAACGTGAAAGATGAGGAAGTTGTTGTGGTAGGAGGAGACCTAAATGGACATGTGGGAAGGAGTATGGATGGTTTTGACGGAGTTCATGGGGGTTACGGATATGGTGTGAGAAATGGAGAAGGTGAAAGGATTTTGGAGTTTGCTGATGGAGCTGATTTGTTGATTTGTAATACTCAGTTCCAGAAAGAGGACAATAAGCTTGTTACATACACGTCAGGTGGGTCGACGACAACCGTTGACTACCTGATGGTGCGTAGGCGAGATAGGGGGCACCTCCGAGACACAAAGGTGATCCCGGGGGAGGAGGCTGTTTCACAGCACCACTTGGTTGTCTGCGACGTAAGGGTGAAAGGTGCGAGGAGAGCTCAGCGGGTGAAGTACCAACCGAGAATGAAGGTGTGGAGGTTGAAAGAGGGGACAGTAAGGGAGGCATTAAAAGAGAGGCTGAGTAGGGTCGAGGATGATGTGGTTGAGCTTGAAAGTGGTTGGATGTCAATGAAAGCTAGTCTGTTGGGAGCCGTTGGTGAGGTATGTGGATGGACAAAAGGACCACCGAGGCACTCGGAAACATGGTGGTGGGATGATGAAGTTGGAAAGAGGATTGACGAGAAGAGGAAGAAGTTCAAGGGGTGGCAGAAGGCGAAGGGTACGGGAGCAGAAACAGCAGAGCCTGAAAGTTATAAGGCAGCCAAGAAGGCTGCAAAGAAAGAGGTAGCAAAGGCGCAGGAGGCATGTAGGAAAATGTTCGGAGAACGCTTGGATTCGGAAGAGGGTCAGAGAGCGGTATTCAGGATTGCAAAGCAGATAGCGAAAGAGAGGTGTGATGTGATGGGGGTGAACTGCTTGAAGGATGAAGTGGGACAAATCGTTGTCGACCCAGATGGAATTGAAGGAAGATGGAAAAGATATATGGAAATGCTGTTGAATACAGAGAATGAATGGGATGGCAACATAGAGAGTAACCCAGTTTTAGGACCGGCAGAGAAGATAACTGAGAAGGAAGTTGAGGAAGCGATAAAAGCAATGAAGGGTAGAAAAGCGGGAGGGCCGACGGGAGTTGTGGGAGATATGTTAAAGGCAGCAGGAAGTTGGGGTGTGAAGAGAATGACAGAGATCTGTAATCTGGTGGTGAAAGAAGGCCGCATTCCAGTGGATTGGGAACTGAGTACCCTCGTCCCTCTATACAAGGGGAAAGGTGACCCTCTGGAGTGTGGCTCGTACCGAGCGATAAAGTTATTGGAGCATGGAATGAAGGTATTGGAAAGGGTGTTGGAGAGGAGGATAAGGAAGAAAGTGAAGATCGACGAAATGCAGTTTGGATTTATGCCAGGAAGAGGAACGACAGACGCGCTTTTCATTGTGAGGCAGTTGCAGGAGAAGTACATGGAGAAGAGGAAGAGGTTGTTTCTTGGGTTTGTTGATCTGGAGAAAGCATTCGATCGGGTTCCACGCAAAGTATTGACATGGGCATTGAGGAAGTTAGGAGTGGAGGAATGGTTGATCAGAGTAGTGATGGCAATGTACAAAAGAGCGCGCACAGCTGTAAGGACGAAGGACGGGAACAGTGGTGAGTTTGAGGTGAAGGTGGGAGTGCATCAGGGGTCGGTACTAAGTCCACTACTATTTGTAGCTGTGATGGAGGTGCTGGCTCAGAACGTAAAGGAGGGTTTACCGTGGGAGTTGTTGTATGCAGATGATCTGGTGTTGATTGCGGAAAGTATGGATGGACTGAAGGAAATGATGAACACGTGGAAGGAATGTATGGAGACAAAAGGTCTGAAGGTGAATATCGGAAAGACGAAGGTGATGGCAAGTGGTAAAGCATGTGGTGAGGTGGAAAGAACTGGGAAGTGGCCCTGTGCTGTGTGTAGGAAGGGTGTCGGAGTGAACTCCATTCAGTGTACAATGTGCGCTGAGTGGGTTCATCAAAAATGTAGTGGTCTGAGAGGGTCATTAACCAGTGTGGCAGCTACATTCAAATGTAAGGTGTGCACAGAGGGAGCTGCAGATGGAGGAAATGTTGAGTTGGATCTTGGAGACGGTGTGAAGCTGGAAGGTGTGAAAACATTTTGCTACCTCGGAGACATGCTGAATGGAGAAGGTGGATCAGACTCGGCAACGGTTGCTCGAGTGAGATGTGCATGGAAGAAGTTTTGGGAATTGAGTGGCGTGCTGATGATGAGGGGAGTGTCGTTGAAGCTGAAGGGAAAGGTGTATGCTGCATGTGTGAGAAGTGTTATGATTTATGGGAGCGAGACATGGGTAATGAACGTAGAGCAGCAACGAAGGTTGGAAAGGGTGGAAATGCGAATGGTTCGACGGATGTGCGGAGTATCGTTGAGAGAGAGGAAGACAAATGATGAATTGCGAAAGATGATGGGAATAGAGCCTGTGATTGATGCTGTGAAGAGGAACAGGTTGAGATGGTTTGGTCATGTGTTGAGGAAGGATGAAAGTGACTGGTTGAGAAGAGTGATGGAAATTAATGTAGAAGGAAGTAGAGGACGGGGAAGACCGAGAAAGACTTGGCTAAAGATGGTGGAAGAAGAAATGCGGGCAAGGGGGTTAACAAGGAGAGATGCAGAAAATAGGGCAAAATGGAGAAGATTGTCATGGGGACCGCAAGGCTAATCCCCGCTCTAGCAGGGAAAATGGCCTTTTAAAATGCATGTTGTTGTTTGTTGTTGTGTATATATATATATATATATATATATATATATATATATATATATATATATATATATATATATATATATATGTATATATATATATATACACACACACATATACAGTCCTGGCCAAAGATATTGGCACCCTTGCACTTTTTTCAAATAATGCGCCATTTCTTCCAGAAAATTTTTGAAATTAAAAAATATTTTGTGTACACATGTGTATTTCTTTCGTTTGCAGTGGAACAAAACAAAAAAAGCTGAAAAAATTACTAAATTTTAGCGTATTCCACACAGAAATCCTAAAATGGCCCGGACAATATTATTCGCACCTTTTAGAAGTTGTAAGAAATAATTAGATTTCAAGCAGGTGATTCTCCTCTGCTTTGGAATTGAACTCACCTGTGGTGAGTTGCAGGTGCCTGCAATATAAGAATTACTCATTCAACTAGTTTGAATGGAGAAATGGAGTCATTCTGCTGTTTTGTTTCACCCGTGCACTGCAATGAGCATGGAGAAAAGAAAGAAAACCAGAGAATTGTCTGAGGAGGTCAGACACAAGATTGTAGCCAAGCATAGACAATCTCAAGGCTACAGGTCCATCTCCAGAGACCTTGATGTTCTTGCATCCACCATACGCAATGTTATCAGGAAATTTAAGGCCCATGACATTGTGTGTCTGTTTTTTTTTGTGTGTGTGTGATTGATGTTAGCTCTTACACGAGCCTCGATCTTGTAAACGAAAAAAAAATGGCACTGGAGCCAACCTCCCTGGACCTAGCCGCAAGAGAAAACTTGATCGAAGATCGCAGCGAAGGATTGTTCGAATGGTGGAGAAAGCACCTCAATCCACTGCCAAACAGATTCAAGCTGACCTTTAGACACAAGGTACGACTGATTCAACTCACACCATCCATCGCCAACTCAATGAAAGGGGGTGATATGGGAGGACCCCACTGCTGAGAGAGAGACATAAGAAAGCCCAACTGTAGTTTGCCAAAACACACCTGAACAAGCCAAAATCCTTCTGGGAGAATGTCCTGTGCACAGATGAGACCAAATTAGAGCTTTGTGGTAAGGCACATCATCTCTATGTTTACAGAAAACAAAATGAAGCCTTCAAAGAAAAGAACACCTCACCTACAGTCAAACATGGAGGAGATTCAGTGATGTTTTGGGGTTGCTGTGCTGCCTCTGGCACTGGGTGCCTTGAATGTGTGCATGGCATCATGAAATCAGGAGATTACCAAGGTATTTTGGAGCGCAATGTTCAACCCAGTGTCGGAAAGCTGGGTTTCCGTCGAAGGTCATGGGTCTTGCAGCAGGACATTGACACTAAACACTTCAAAAAGCACCCAGGAATGGTTCAAGATAAAATTCTGGACTGTTCTGAAGTGGCCAGCAATGTGTCCAGATCGAAATCCCATTGAACACCTGTGGGGAGATCTGAAAACAGCAGTTGGGAGAAGGCACCCTTCAAATCTGGGAGAACTGGAGCAGTTTGCACAAGAAGAGTGGGCCAAACTGCCAGTAGAGAGGTGTAGGAAACTCATTCATGGCCATAGGTAGAGCTTCACTGCAGTTATTTTGTCCAAAGGCCGTGTTACCAAATATTAAGTCTGGGGTGTCAATAATTTTGTCAATGCCATTTCTTTTTTTTCTGATTTAAAAGGATATATTAAGTTCTGAATCAAAAACAAAGGGTCTGTAATATTAACAGTGAAATATGGAATTGTGGAGACAAAATACTTTCGTCAATTTCAACTTATTTTTAGAGAAAATTGTGAGTGATTTGAAGTGCAAGGGTGCCAATATTTTTGGCCACGGCTGTATGTATTAGGGTGGTCCAAAAATTTGAAGATTGTATTTTCATTTCTCCACAAGCCTGCCCCTATTCCTATTGAAGAAAGTTGTTTGTGAATCGGAGCTTTCTGAATCGGAGCCCTGAATCGGAGTTTTCAATCTCAGACTCATCATCATCATCAACCACAGCCGATGTTGATGGAACAGATTTCATTGCTGTTAGAGTCTCAGCATCATGTTTCTTCTTTCTTTTATCTTCATTTTCAAGCCCGATACGCTTTCTGTTCTCCTTCACAGCCAGAGTGTTGTCCACAGATCCCATACGTGAACTTGAGGGATCCTCACGCTGCATGATAAGGAAAGCTTTGTCTTCTTCATTCGTCATTTTCTCAAGCGCATCATTTGGTGAGATATCGAAGAGGGATTGAAGATAATCTTTGAACATCTGCTCCTTCACTCTATAGTTTTCGAATGTCTTGGTTCTATTTTTCTTTACCAGTTTGTAGGCATCATACAACTTCAAAAGTTGGCGCTCACAGGAATCTACTCTCTGCACTGGAATTCGTGCTTTCTCCCAGTATGCACACACAGCTTGTACACTAAGTTTGGCACTTTCACGAACTGAATGGTGTTCTTGAATGTGATGGTACACCATTTGCTGCAATGTGTGTCCTTTGGTTGGTAGTCCCCCACATATTATTTCCTTTTCAGACTTGCCCAGCAACCAAACTGTGTAAGAGCTACGAGTTTCTGCCATCTGAAAAAAACCAGATAAATTAAAAATTCAGCCTTGTGGAGCATGGATTTTTAATAGTATTAAATATTACATATATCTGTGGACCACCCTAATATGTATATATATGCATATATATACAGAAGCCTTTCCTCAGTGAAAGACACATGAAAGCCCGCTTGGAGTTTGCAAAAAAGCACCTAAAGGACTCTCAGACTGTGAAAAACAAGATTCTGTGGTCTGATGATACCAAGATTGAACTGTTTGGCTTCCCTCTGGCCACTCTGCCATAAAGCCCAGATCGGTGGAGTGATGCATTGATGGTTGTCCTTCTGGAAGTTTCTCCCATCTCCACACAGGATCTCTGGAGCTCAGCCAGAGTGACCATCGGGTTCTTGGTCACCTCTGTTACCAAGGCCCTTCTCCCCCGATTGCTCAGTTTGGCCGGGCGGCCAGCTCCAGGAAGAGTCCTGGTTGTTCCAAACTTCTTCCATTTAAGAATTATGGAGGCCACTGTGCTCTTGGGAACCTTCAATGCAACAGAAATTTTTTTGTCGGCTTCCCCAGATCTGTTCCTCGACACAATCCTGTCTCTGAGCTCTGCAGGCAGTTCCTTTGACCTCATGGCTTGGTTTTTGCTCTGATATGCATTGTTAGCTGTGAGACCTTATATAGACAGGTGTGTGCCTTTCCAAATCATGTCCAATCAATTGAATTTACCTCAGGTGGACTCCAATCAAGGTGTAGAAACATCTCAAAGATGATCAAGAGAAATGGGAGGCACCTGAGCTAAATTTCAAGTGTCATAGCAAAGGGTATGAATACTTATGTCAATGTGATATTTCCGTTTTTTCTTTTTAATAAATTTGCAAAACTTTCTAAAATCCTGTTTTCTCTTTGTCATTATGGGGTATTGAGTGTAGATTGATGAGGGAAAAAATGAATTTAAACGATTTCAGCATAAGGCTGCAACATAACAAAATGTGAAAAAGTGAAGGGGTCTGAATACTTTCTGAATGCACTGTTTACAGTAACAGTACAATCATTCCAACTCTTGTTTGCAATCAAACAATCTGGATAAATCTTTTATCAAAAAAGTTATAGTTCACACAAATATCATCTATGTAACGACACATATGAGACAATTTTGTTTTTTTAAGTAATCCACGTTTTGTAGCAGTTTTGAACATTCCTCTCGTGAGAAGAGCCATGAAACCTTGACCTGGACAACTGTGAGGGTTGCATTTTATCGTCGTTCTTCATATCCTCAATCACTCAATGACAGCAGATGGAAGAAATAAGTTGTACAATGCAGTACAGAGGCCAACAGATGGTACACAGAGGGCCCAGATTCCCCTTCACTCCCCTGAGCCCTATTCTCCAACTTCATGTGTGAGCTCCAGTCATGGCAACATTGATGGAACAAGCTAGAAAAAAACTGCTTTCCATCGCACACCATGGCTTGCTGCACAGCCCCTGCCATTATATTGCACTCAAGATATTCCCCTCAGTCAGGCTTTTGCAGCTGAGCAGACTCAAATTGTTTGGCCTCGAAAATGTCCGTTTGCTATAAATTGATCCCTGGAAAAAGCTGGATTTTTGTTTAAAATGGAGGCGTGTACCTGAAATTACAGTGTGTACCAATTTGTTTTCTTTCAATACCCTCTTTACCTGTCTCTTCCCTCCATGTGTCATACTGTTTCAGATCCAAATAAATATGCCATTCCTTTCCCCTAAAGTGGTTATTTGTAAAAAAAAGAAGAAAAAAAAGAAAGAAGATCCACACAGAAGGGTAACAGCAAAACAGCTTGCATGTCTGCACATGGAAAGGCCATCTGTTCACAGTACAATGTAACACAGACGTAGTAGTTCTTTTCCGTCAGTTTTAATTTGCATTATCTTTCCTGTGCTGGTGTGCTTGAATTCGACACCCCTTGCTGAATTTCAAAATGGATCGATTTTGGGGGTGGATAGAAGCATTTTGGAGGTAGCAGTATTCTATGTTGTTGGTTATCGAGTTATCATACAAAGTACTCGAAGAAGTGGTTTAGTTAAATCCAAGGCATGGGACCAACAGAAACATGGTTGATGTTTGGATATCAGTAAACTGTTCATCTGGGAGGCGTTCTCGTTGAACCAGTCTTTGTGAATATGCTTAACAAAACCGAGAACGTCAGAAGCTGCTCTGAAGGTGATGTCCTGTAAAATGGCCCATCCCACTTCAGCATTACATCATCAATAAAGGTGAGTGAGCCAGTTCCAGAGGAGGCCATGCTAGTCCAAACCATGACACTACCTCCACCATGCTTCACAGATGAGGTAGTGTGCTTTGGATCATATGCAGTTTCTTCCTTTCTCCACATTTTCACCCTTCCATCACTTTGGTAAAGGTTTATCTTGGTCTTATCTGTCCAAAAAACTGTGTTCCAGAACTCTACTGGCTCACCTCTGTACTTTTTGGCAAATTCCAATCTGGCCTTTCTGTTTGTGGTGCTGATGCGAGGTTTGCATCTTGTGGTGTATCCTTTGTAATTCTGCTGTTGAAGTTTTCTGTGAACGGTAGATTGTGATACTTTCACCGCTGCACCCCTGAGCTTGTTGGTGATGTCAGTAACGGTTGTTTCAGAGTTTTTCTTCACAGGTCTGATGATTTTTTTTTCATAAACTGCACTTGTTTTCCTTTTCCGACCTGACCGTTGTCTCTTGCTAAGTACACTCGGGGTTTATTTCTTTTACGAGATATTACAAATTGTTTTATTTGCTATGCCCAACTTTTGTGTGATGGTTCTAATTTAATTAGTCTGTTCTTTTAGCTTCCAAATTGCTTGTTTTTCTTTAATTGACAGTTTGGGTCTTTGTGTTGGTTTATGCCAACCCACTCCAAAGGCAGACTCCCAAGGCAAAAGCTAAGGATAACACCAAGACGAGACATTCACAGCTCTTTCATACGTTAACAATCAATGCAACAATAAACACCTGTCAGTCATTTGTTCCAATACTTATGCTTACCTAAAATGGGGGGACTGAATATAACAAGTGCTGCTGTTCAACAATGGTAAAACATGTATACATAGAAATACCAAGAAATAAAAGCTGACCTGTGCTCTTGCCTCATACTCATCTTTTGATTGCAAATCTAAATTTATTGAGTACTCGCCGATAGCACCCAACGTTTCCCGGGTTCTTTTTGAATGAATTTACTACTATAATTCAGCTTTTACTTGCGGCTGTAGAAGATTGACTACTATAATTCAGCTCAGCTTTTAATTGTGAAATGGGCCCAGCCCGGCCGAAGCGGCCTCGACCGGCCTCGCCACCTAGCCTATAACCTTCCCGGGGCCCGTCCCGACATTTTTAGTTCTTTTTGAATGAATTTACTACTATAATTCAGCTTTTACTCGTGGCCGTAGAAGATTGACTACTATAATTCAGCTCAGCTTTTAATTGCGAAATGGGCCGAGCCTGGCCGAGGCGGCCTCGACCGGCCTCGCCACCTCGCCTATAACCTTCCTGGGGCCCATCCCGACATTTTTTATTTCAGAGATTTCCTCCTATCTTTCACCGTTCAGGAGATTAGCGCGTGCAGACAAACAAACAAACAAAAACTTTCTTTTATATATACAGTCACGTGAAAACGTAAGTACACCCCATGTAAATTTTTGATCTTTTCAACATATTTCAACATGCAGCTATTTGATCTTCATTTCAACAATATTGATAGATAAAGGTGATAGTACATGGTGTTGTGTCATTGTAGTGCAAAATTTTCTACACGAGTGGAACCAATGTTTTTTGGAATCCTTATACCCTAGGCAACAAGACCTGAGTTGGTTCCATTTTTTTCAATGGCGTCTTTGGTGGCCATTTTGACTTTCAAAATGGCCGCCATTTTTTGCAATTTTGTATGTACCTTTTCACATAAAACACTTTGATTAACCATTTTTTCTGGCATTTTTGTCATTCCTTGTACAGAAAATCCACCAGAACACTTATATCCAGTTAACAGACGTTTTTTGAGTGTTTTCTGGACACACAACACTATTGAGGTGTGAAAGCTTCTCAAGAACTGTCACCAGTGTTGTCCACTCATGAGCTGGTGCCTTAATGATAGGCATTGTGTGATCTTGATCAAGGTTGGGTGTCTTGTTCTCTTCTGGAGTGCACACACGAGAATTGTATGCTGACCAAACTGGTATACCGTCTGATGTCTCTTCATGGTGCCTCTGTGAATACCGTGAAAGTAGCCATGCAAAGTCTTGCTGTGTTGCATTAACACTTTATCTTGATACTGACCAAGTTTAAAGTTTTCATAGCGTGGACTTCTACTTGGCTTGGGGTTACCAGTAATTGTACAGTCAGACATTTCAGTCACAGTTGGCAGGATGTTCTCAAGTTTTGTTGAGGTGTTGTCATGCAGCTTCAGTGGTTCAGCTACAGTCTCGTGTTCTGATACATCTGGGGGAACTCGTTGATAGACAGCAAGAGCAGTCCCATGGAATGTGTTCCGTCCATCAGCTGTGTCTACCTTGGCATCTATGTTATCAGCTGAGCATCTGATTGGCAGATTTTTCAACAGTCCTGGAGGCACGTAAACGCCATTGAATTCATTCATATTCTCTTGGACTGTGGTGGCAATCTTTGAATTGAAGTGATCTCCTTTACACGTTGATATGAAACACCAACGCCACTCTGGTACAACATGTCTATGTCTCTGCGACTGCGGTGTGCATGATGGCTATGGAGTGAAAGTCCAACCCCGAATGGCGTTTCAGTTGTGAACCTGAAGGTTGAAGTTGAGGACTTTGGCTGATATTGCACCTGCCGATCAGATTTGAACTCCTGGATGATGTGCTGTCCAATAATTGCACATGTTCCATTTATCCTTTCATTGCGTGATTGTGTTTTGGTGGTGGCTGCTCCCTGGATGATCCATCTTATCATACAGAACAGTTGTTCCGGTATTCCAACTTCAATACTGTCCTTTAGCGACCCCTCAAATTTCCAAGGATTTTGCCTCGCATGTGTTATTGCATTTCTTATAATCTTTCCACTTTAAAAGAGAATTTTGAACTTTGCTGGCATATCCTTTTGTTCAGCAGAAGCTGCCCGAATAGCTGCAGCACCAGCATCACTGGAATGAACTGTTGATAGTTTTCCAGATATGCCTGTGATTTCGACATTATCCAGGTTGTTCTTCAGTTTCTGGTTTAAGTATAGCCTCTTGTTGGGATCAAAACCAGGAACGTTGTGGTTCTGGAAGATATCTTTATACAGAAGGTGCACATCAGGCATGGGGATGAACTCTCCTTCATCAATCCTTTGCTGTATGATGCCTGTAAACTCTACTTCAGCTGCTATGGATTTCAGGTTCTCTTCCTGTTTGGCTTCAAAGGACAACTCACCACCCTTACGATGTGGACGTTGAACATATTTTTCCCAGTTACGAGTGTAACAAAGGTGATGGTACACAATATCTCTAGCAAGTAAATCACCAGAAGTTATCACATCACCTAGGTTTACCTGCCAGGTCTTGTTTCCACTCTTATTGACAATATCTGTGAAATGCGAGCCTCTACTATAACTAGTACAAGGATGGAGAACCTCATTAGTATCTTTCTGGCAAAAGAAACATTTATCTCTGAAGAATGAGTCACTTTTGCTTTGAGATCGTGTAACTGTTGACACAGTTGTTGCTGAAGTTGACGGTGCTGCTCGGTTTTGAGGATTCGACGGTCGTCCCCTCTTGCGGTTCGTCAGATTTGAAATATTCTTTGATTCACAAGATTTACTAAAGTTCACTTCAGCATGTTTGATATGAGCACGATTTGTCACTGCCTTGTAGCATTGCTTGTGCCATGTAGCCTTTTTTTCTTTACGTACTACTTAAGAAACATCACATAGTCTCTTACTAGCTGACGCAAAGCTTAAGTTGCCAAGTTGCACTCTTTTGTGTAAGCTGCTAAGAAATGTTTCATATGAAGCACATTTGAAATTGGCATGAGCAACGTCAACCAAAGGTTCAGGAGTTCTCTCTTGGCAGAATACACAAAGTTCGTAACTTGTGCATTGCTTCTTAGAAGGCGGCTCTTCAAACGATGACATTATGCGGCGGTGAAGCTGAAATCCAACTTGTCTATGAATACCTGTAAGATAAAAAAAGAATAAAGCAAATGTTCCTATTTCTTTCATTATTGTAATTATAGTTATCTATGTGTAGTTTAAGACTGTAGAAATTAGAATACATACAAAATTGCAAAAAACGGCGGCCATTTTGAATTTCAAAATGGCCGCCGAAGACGCCATTGAAAAAAATGGAACCAACTCAGGTCTTGTTGCCAAAGGTATACAGATGCAAAAAAACATTGGTTCCACTAGTGTAGCAAATTTTGCACTTACATATAATAATTCTACTTAACACCATGTACTATGATATAATATAACAAATATCATGAAACATTTACATTTTGTAGTCCATTGTATAATTTAAATAAACATAAATGCAAATTTTGCATGTGGAAAAAGTAAGTACACCCTTGGCTCGAATAGGTGGTATTGCCCCCTTTGGCAGACACAACCTCATGTCGGCGTTTCTTACAAGTCTACCAGTCTCTGACATCGACTGGGAGAAATTTTTGCCCACTCCTCCATGCAGAATTATTTCAGCTGTGCGATGTTTGAGGAGTTTCTTGCATGCACAGCTCGTTTCAAATCCCCCCACAACATCTCGATGGGATTTAGATCCGGGCTTTAACTTGGCCATTCCAGAATCCTCCATTTCTTTCTTTTCAGCCATTCCTGGATTTACTGGTATGTTTAGGGTCATTGTCATGTTGCAAGGTCCACCTTCCGTTGAGCTGCAACCTTCTGACAGATGGCCTCACATTATCCTCAAGCACCCTCTGATACAATGAAGAATTCATAGTGGATTCTATGATGGTGAGCTGCCCAGGCCCTGATGCAGCAAAGCTGCCCCAAACCATACTATTTCCACCACCATGCTTTACAGTTGGTATCAGGTTCTTGTTGTCAAATGCTGTCTTTGGTTTTTGCCAAACATGTCTTCTGGTACTGTGGCCAAGTAGTTCTACCTTTGGCTCATCTGTTCAGAGCACATTGTTCCAGAAGTGCTGGTCTTTGCCGAGGTGTTCATTGGCAAACTTTAGTCTTGCCCTGATGTTCTTTTTGGACAGCAAAGGTTTCCTCCTGGCACACCTCCCATGTCGATCAAATTTGTGCAGCCTCTTTCTAATGGTAGACTCGTGCACTTTGAGATCAACAGTGGCAAGAGCTACCTGTTGGTCCCGTGATGACATTCTGGGGTTCTTAGAGACTTCTTTCAGCATATTGCGGTCTGCTCTCGGGCTGAACTTGCTGGGGCGGCCTGGCCTGAACAAGTTGGTAGTTGTTTGGAATCTTCTCCACTTGTAGATGATCTTCCGGACAGTCGAAGGATTGATTTCAAATTGTTTGGAGATTTTTTTTCATCCCTTCCCAGACTCGTATGCATCTTTAACCTTCTTTCTGAAGGCCTCAGAGAGCTCTTTTGATCTAGGCATGGTGACGCCACACACTTCAACAACAAAGAGCAAACCAAACTAAATGTCTGAGGTTTAAATAAGACAGGTTCCTCCAAGATCCTCTCCAATGATGTTCTAATCATTTGCACCTGACCTGGTGCACCTGATTCTAATTTTAGGTATTTGAAGTAGTGATAAATGTAGGGGTGTACATACTTTTTCCACATACGAAATTTGCATTTATGTTTATTTAAATTATACAATGGACTACAAAATGTAAATACAACACAACAACAACATGCATTTTAAGGCCATGTTCCCTGCTAGAGCGGGGGTTAGCCTAGAGCGGGGACTACAAAATGTAAATGTTTCATGATATTTGTTATATTATATCACCTTTATCTATCAATATTGTTGAAATGAAGATCAAATAGCTGTATGTTGAAATATGTTGAAAAAGTCAAAACTTTACATGGGGTGTACTTAGTTTTTCACATGACTGTATAATATATAGATAGATATAGCAAATATTAAAAAATTGGCTTTACTGTTCCAATATTTATGGAGGGTACTGCATATGTACAGTCCAAAATGATGTGCAACTTTTAATTTAACTCCAATATTTTTTATGCCCCCGTTGATGAAGCCACCAGAAGCAGTAAGTTTTCTGGATGTCTATCCATCTGTCCATGATAGGTTTTCGTTGCTGCGATAATTTAAGAATGGATGAAGGGATCTAAGTCAAACTTCGTACAAGCATGTGTAATGCTGTAAAGATTAACTGATTAGATTATGGCGTCAAGAGATCAAAGGTCAGAGGTCCCTGTAGGTAAAATTATGTTACCGCACTAACTTGTCAACCAGTAATGGTATTTTAACCAAACTTGGTATAAGTATATATTATGATGCAAAAATGAACTGATTCGATTTTGGCATCAAGAGGTAAAAGGTCAGAGGTTATGTAAGGTAGAATGTGATACTTGAGAACAGCTCAAGGGATTTAAATCAAACTTGGTACAAGTATGTATAATGATGTAAAGATGAACTGATTCGATTTTTGGGACAAGAGGCCAAATGTCAGAGGTTATGTCAGGTAAAATCGTGTTATCGAGATGACTTGTGAATCAATGATGGGATTTTGACCAAACTTGATATAAGTATATATTGTTACGGAATCCAACGTCGGCCTTCCCCACTTACAAAGGGGGGGATTAATCCCCTCGCTTATGACTGACCGACGTGGTCCCTGTGGCTGTACAGCGACCTCCGGGAAGGCCGGTGGCACAGCCCCGTTCGTACCGCGGACAGATGTTAATTGCCGAGCGGTTTTAAGCAACCGCGGCACGAACTATTAACAATGACTAGACCCGATTCCTGAACGTTGGCCAAATCGTGCCACAGGTATTCAATTTGGAAAAGACAAAGACGACGGATGTGAAGAAGAGGAAGACAGAAGTAGGAAATACGAATATAATTTATTACTAATATTTACACAATTAAAAGAAACCAAGGAGGAGGAAGGATAATAAAACAAAAACAGAAGAAGAAGAAGCGGACACAGTGCACCTTAGCTTACCTATAAACAGTCTTACTTACAACCCCAGGACGGAACAAACAAAAGACAGACTCACACGAATGGGGAATGAAGGGTGGATTGGCTGGAATGGTTTGGAGGGATGAGCAGGTGGAATCACAGGGCACAGCGATCAGGTCCACTCCAGGCGGGAAGCGAGGAGCCGGCAGCTCCTTGTATTCGGCTTTACACCGCACACCGGCAGGGTCACTCGCTGCCCCGTCAGGGCTTCATGCGGCTGGTTGAAACGGGGCTGGTTGAAGCGGCTCTCTGCAGAAATCAGCTGGGTCGCGCATCTGCCGTATCTGACGCAACTCTTTTTAAAGGCTTCCGCGCGCGCTTATATCTCCCTCGGGCGATGGAGCCGCCGGCCTCCAGGACACGCCCATCGGTGAGGTCGCCTCGGCCCTGATTGGTCGCGAGGGCTCACCGATCCCGCCCTTAGAGGAGGCGTTGGCAAGGCCACGCCTTGTTCCCGGCGCTGGGCCGACTCCTCCCACCTTCGGCTCCGAGATGACCTCGTGGCTAATGGAGTCTTGCAGCGAAAACAACCACAACCCACAGCTGCAGCAGAATGCAGCGAACCGCCCGATGCAGTTGGCATGACAAAAGGGGAATGTGCAGGGAATCTACCTTGTCTGAATTCGGTGCAATGGAGTGTCAATTAATGGAAGACACAGCCTTAATCTAATACACACAACAAGGAGATAACTACTGAACAGGGAGATCGATGATTTGGCTACGTGATTGTATATGACCTAACTAAGGGACGCCCTTTGACCTTTATACACAACAAATGGAGGAAGGAGGGTGATATTTTACAACACAAAAAAAACAAGGAGGAAACAAGGAGGAAATCTATGATTGGCTACGTGTGGTATATGGAATAACTAACGGGAACGACCTTTGACCTTTATACACAACAAATGGAGGAAGGAGGGTGATATTTTACAATTACAATAAAAAAACACAATTCTCAAATCCATAACAATATATATATATATATATATATATATAGATATATATATATATATATATATATATATATATATATATATATATGTATATATATATATATATATATATATATATATATATATATATATATATATCACAATGAATAGATTGATGCAAGATTTTATGACTTGACCTGGTGATTTATATGTTTGGAGAGTTTTTTTTATCTCAAACCATCCAGGTTATCCCCATTTCTTGTGTAACTTCTGATCTCAATGGCTACATGGACTTTACAGCACCAGTCTTTGTGTGCATGATATACTGTGACGTTTCATTCAGTTTTGGTGTGAATTAACCAGGTTTGATGATGGTGAGTAAATGTATAAATGTGATGTTAAAATGACTAAGATTCTGCAACTGGACCAGAAGGCATCAGCCCATGGGTCCTAAAATCCTGCTTTTCCACTCTATCTCACCCTCTCTCTGTTCTCTTCACCCTCTCTTTTGCTCAAGGTCATCTGCCATCAGCTTGGAAATCAACAAACATTACTGCTTTACACAAAAAAGGTGCAAAAACAGGTCCTTGCATCGACAGACCAATCATCCTTCTCCCAATTATCAGCAAAGTCATGGAATCCATCATTGCTTTGGATATCAAAATCCTCTTCCTTCTTCAAAATCCTTCCTCTCCTCCAATGGCTTGATCTCCAATCATCAATTTTGATTCAGACTAGGTCATTCTACTCTGGACATGCTGCTTCTGCTGTCTCAACAATGGATGGAGGTCCTCAATGCCAAACAAGAAATCAGAGCTGTCTCCCTTGACATATCACGTGCCTTCGATATGGTCTGGCACCTCGCTCTGCTCACCAAACTCTCTTCCTATGGTATCCATGGAAATCTCCACGCATGGCTTGCGGACTTGCTCTCTGGTCGTAGTCAACATGTGGCCCTGAATGGATTTCTCTCATCTCCCCTTCCTGTTCAGGCTGGAGTTCCCCAAGGCAGTGTTCTGGGCCCTGTGCCTTTTCTGATCTTCATCAATGATCTCTCTGACTCTTGAAAATCCTCTCTATCTCTTTGCTGATGACTCCACTCTCTGCCGCTCCATTCCTCATCCCTCAGATCGGCAGTCTGCAGGCTCCTCACTCTCTGCAGACCTGGACAAAATCACAGACTGGTCAAACAAGTGGAACATGTCTTTCAATCCTGACAAAGCTCACACTTTTACTCTGTCTCTCCGAAAAGACCGACTGGACTTCCCTCCCATCTACTTTCTCAACAATCCTCTACAAGAAGTTCTGTCACTCAAGCTTTTGGATCTCACTATCTGCCATGATCTTTCCTGGAAAAACCACATTTCCAAGCTGGCCTCCAAAGCCAGTCGCCGACTGGGCATCCTCCGTCATGCGAAGTCCTTCCTTGGCACACCTGAGCTCCTCACCACATACAAGGCTTTCATCCGCAGCTCAATGGAATGCTGTTCTCCCCTCTGGGCCGGTGCACCTGCCTCACACCTAGATCGGTTTCACGCTGTTGAAACCAAAGCTTTCAGAATCATTGGAATCTCCCATGATGAAGCTAACTCCGAGGGCCTTTCACTCACTCACCGCAGGCAGGTAGGTGATCTTTCTGTCTTCTGCGGACTTCTCTCTGGCCTTGCTCCCCCAGCTTTCTCTGTGCTCTGTCCCCCAAATATTCCGACAGGTCGCACAAGATCTGCCAGCAACCCTCTTCTGGTTAAACTGCCAAAATCTAGGCTCTCTGCTCACCTTCACTCTTTCATTTCTCTTTTCTCCCGCCTCTGGAACAAACTCCCTCACTCTCTTCAATCCCACTTCTCCCTCCAGGTCTTTAAAACACCTGTTCACCACCGTCTCTTATCTTACCCCATCCAACCCCTTACCTGTTCAACACTGCATTTAACATTTAACCCACAGCATTTAACCCCTGACTATCTCTTCTCCTTCTCCTTCCTTTTGCTTTGATTATTTACCTATTTATTTTTGTCTTTTTGCACTTGTTTTTTGTACTCTGTCAAAGCGTCTTTGGGCTTCTTGAAAAGCGCTATCTATCTATAATTCCAGTAATCTCTGTGTGTATGTGTGTGTGTGTGTGTGTGTCTGTGTGTCTGTGACCGCTGTTTCTCGACAACCACGGGTCCGATATACTTGAAACTTGCCAGGTATATTGCTGGGGACCCGAGGATGTGCCTTTTCAAGGTTTGAAATTAATCGGAGAAGTAGTTACCGAGCTATGGCGATTTAGCCGTTCGCCGTTCGCTTTGGCTTTGCGAATGGACCAAACCATTTCATGTAAATAGAGGGGGGGGGGGGTTCTGTGGTCGTTGCGAATGGACCAAACCATTTCATGTAAATAGAGGGGGGGGTTCTGTGGTCGTTACTGCCACGTGGTTTCAAAGTTTTTTTTTGTTGTTGTTGTTTGCACGCATGTTTTTTTGCACCCACGTACGGGCATGCCCTAGTATAAAATAAATGTATTATTATTATTATTTTCCAAAACCTTGATCTTTTCTACCCCTGCTAATTCACCCCAGATCCACTTTTTTGAAATACCAACTTCCTTCCTGGAAGTTCTTGCAGTGTCCATGTGTTTTATATTTCTCCCACCTCCCCCCAAGCCCTCTCCCTCCCACAGATCTCCCGATGTCCCTGCTCTCAAATGTTGTGTTTCTGTGCTTCCCTCTCTCTCCCCATCTTGTCTAGCGCTCCCTTATTATATGTTTTATGCGTGTGTTTGATTTTTTTTGTGTGATTAATGTTAACTCTTTCACGAGTCTCGATCTTGTACACAAAAAAAATAAAATAATAAGGGGTTTTTTTTGTTTGTTTGTTTGTTTTTTTGTATACAAGATCGAGGCTCATGAAAGAGCTCACATTAATCACACAAAAAGATAAACCGACACACAAAACACAAAAAACAAGGGGAGCGGCAGACAAGATGGGGAGAGAGGGGGAAGGACACAAAAGAGAGGGGGAAGAGGGGGAAGGACACAAACACAACATTTGAGAGCAGGGACATCGGGAGGACTTGGGGGGAGGTGGGAGAGGATTAAAACATATGAACACTGCAAGGACTCTGGGGTGAATTACCGGGGGTAGAAAAGATCAAGGTTTTCGATGGGGGACGATAAGAGATGGTGGTGAACAGCTGTTTTAAAGACCTGGAGGGAGGAGTGGGATTGAATAGAGTGAGGGAGTTTGTTCCAGAGGTGGGAGTAAAGAGGAATGAAAGAATCTCACAGTTGCTGCCGTTTATCCTGCTCAACCAATTGCTCTTGGTCGTCTGTGTACTGCCCTATCTCAGCACGCCACCCACGTTCTAGTGTGATGGCCTTCGGATCACCAAGCCCGTCGGGCAGCTTCTTTGTCTCATTCTACAAGCCTATTTAATATCGAGTTCATGGCTCACATCTGGCAGCAAAACTAAACTGTAGAAGCCTTTCAAATTTATCCCACTCCCTGGCTGGTGCCATGGCTCTTTTGCTTGTTGCTGTTCCCTTAAGTTCGGCTGGAAGTGTCAGCACCGTCTTGTCACATTCAGCACAAACACAGAAAATGTGCACAGCCGTCTGTCCCATCTCAATCTCCATTTTCATTTTGCAGCACGTTGGTATTTATCACTGCTAAGCCTTAATAAGTGGCAGATTGAAATAGTTTTGCCGATTAAAATGCCTTGTCTTGTGACACGTGTACCTTGTTTGACTCCAACCACCAGGTAATAACATCAACTGGAAGCAAGTGCTTTTGCTGTCGCTCTGCTGCCGAGCAGGACAAGTGGATGGAGAACTTGCGTCGGGCAATTCAGCCCAACAAGGTACGTCTTGTTTATTATGGCTTCAATGAAAACGGAAGCTTTAGGATAAAACTGGGCATTTTACCTGTCATTTTCCTGATGGATTTAATTAAAAGACAACTTGTATTTCAAAAACATTCTGCTCTCTTCACTCTATAATTTGTTTGAAGTCATTGTTGTCTGCTTGGAAGTCAAGTAACATCACCTTCATTAAACATCCTTGCTGTGTATATTATATATATATATATATATATATACAGTATATATATATGTATATGTATGTATATATATATATATATATATATATATATATATATATATATATATATATATATATATATATATATATATATATATATATATATATATATATATATGGCATGAATGAGCAAAAATCACTTCTACTTAGTTGTGAAGCTCCATATTGGATGCTTTGGCTTTAACCTCTGCTTAAAATGAATGAAATTAATCATTTTGAAAATTTCGAATTATTCTCACTCAGGTTTCAACATCACCGTAAAGCATATTGTTAAGTTGTTTCAACTTTCTTTATATAAAAAGATGATTTGTAATATGGGATATCACCGGATAGCTCGATACATATTTACATAGAGAGAATTGGGGTCTTCCCTCCATTCTGAACCCCCTCTCTCAGATATGCTACACCAACAGAAACCATAGTTGGGGTACATTTATGGGACATGCCAAATTTGGTTGGATTTGGTTCAGTAGTTTTTTAGTTTTTGAAGCATATATAAACAAACAAATACATGTATACAAATTCAGTTTTATTGTACAGATGACCCTTAAAAATGCAAAAATGTTGAACATTCCCATTGGAAAAATCGAACCACCTAAAAATATACATAATTAAATAACTGACCAAATGCAGCATGATAAACTGACATTCCTTATGCCAGCATTATTTGGTAGACGTTAAAGATTCCACGGTGCCCTTCAAATGTGTGTGCCTTCCCTCAGATGGACATTAAACTGACATCCCATCTATCTACGTATATCCCATGGTGTTCTTTGCAAAGAGTGGGAGAGCTATCACCAGCACTGTCAATAAATTACAAATTCCTGCCCTAACCTACAGAGGGCGTTGCATCAGCTGCACAGCCGCACCCTCAGCCAACGATGATACCCTCAGCCTTGTGCTGCATATGAACGAAGTAGAAGTGTCAATGTCAGTGATGGGTCTGTAAGCGTTGAGGTGGTGTCTTTTGCTGTCTCGTGTCATATCGTACATGTGCTCCTTCTATCCTTGCTGATCTTTCTCCTCTCTACACCTGCAACATTTTCTCTGTGCACTTTAACCTGCCCCTACATGGGGCAGTCACATCAGTCTGAGTGCCCCTCATTTGGCTATCCTCTTTTGCCTCACTGTACCTGTGTCTGTCCTTTCTTGTCGCCTTGTCCTTTTGTCCATCCTTTTTTACCTTTTTTTCCCCCTGTCTATGGCCCTTTTCCACCTATTCCTCTCCCCTGCAGTGTTGATGTTGGTCTCTTAGCCTGTTGTCTCGCTTTTCCCATAAGTATATCTAGAATAGCAAAATCTTTATGTTGTTTATTTGATTGTTTGTTAACTCATTTGTTTCTTGATGTGTGCAAAATTTCTATCAAATCCTTGTTAATCAGTGGCATGTTTTCAAATACGTCAATTGTCCACAGCATTTTTTATGATTTAAAAAGCACATAATTTGTCTATAATTAGCTGTTTGCTAGTTAATGACAGGAAAAATAGGACAAATGACTTTCACAATGTCTATTATTTTAACAATACCATTTTTTGTGCCTCGTTCAAGTCTTAACAATGTTATCATACTAAAATATGCAATTTCGTGTCCGTCTCTCTTTTTGAGCATGATAAATTTGGCCGTTACTTATCCAATTTCAACCAAACTTGAGAAGAGGACCAAGGGTTACACGATGTAGGCTGTAGCAACTTCATTTCTTCAACCCCCCCCCCCCTTCCCCCCCTCACCCTACCCCTCCTGAAGGGGGTTTTCCACCTTTGTCAAAATCTGTGTTAAGGTGTCTATACTTGTTAAGATAGCTAATTGTGGCATTTTTCCAAGGCCACTTCTAATACCAACAACACTAATTAATGATAATAGCATAATATTAATGTTATTACAAAACAATATTAATACTATTATGTATTATTATTATACAATATTAATTGTCAATTAATTATCCTTGCTGATCTTTCCCCTCTCTACACCTACAAGAGCCGCAGGACTACTATTACTGTGCTTTTGCACTACTATTACTAATAATATCCCTTTTCCCCAAGAGGTTTTTCCTCCTTAGACAGACGCCGTGTTAACGTGAATAAATAGCTTATCGTGGCGTTTCCTCAGGCAAGCCTATAAAAAATAAATATATATTATAAACCACAAACACTTATGATTACCTTTTTAAACGGTCACTACTGCTGGTTAACACTGAACTGAAAGGGAAGAAACACGACATCCTCGAATCATTTTCGGCTTATCGTGTCCCCCACAGACTAACGGCCAATCCTACAGTGCCTGCAGAAAGTATTGCCTTCAGAATGTATTCACACCCCTTGACTTTTTTCACATTTTCTTGTGTTACAGCCTGAATTTAAAATGGATTTAATTGAGATTTTTTTGTCGCTGATCTACCCTTAATACCCCATAATGTCAAAGTGGAATTTTTGTTTTAAAATAAAATACAGAAATATCCAATTTACACAAGTATTCTGCCCCCTGATCAATACTCCATAGACATGAATTTGACAGTGATTACAACTTTGAGTCTTCTTGGCTATGTCTGTATCAGTTTTGCATATCTGGATTTAGGGACTTTCTCTTATTCGACATTGTGGATTTGCTCTTGCGCTGTCAAGTTGGATGGGGAGCATCGGTGAACAATAATCTTCAATATTTTCAGCAAGACAGTTTAAATGGGATTCAAATCTGGGCTTTGGCTAACTAAGAGGCCACTCAAGGACTTTCACGTTCTTGTTCTGAGGTTATTCCACTGTTGCTTTGGCTGTATGCTTGGGGTCATTGACCTGTTGGAACGTAAATCTTTGCTGCAGTCATAAGGTCGTTTGCACTCTGAAGCAACTTCTCCCCAAGGATTTGCCTGTATTTGGCTCCACTCATTGTTCCCTCCAGCCTTACAAGTCTCTTTGTCCCTACTGCTGAAAAGCATCACCATAGCATGATGCTGCTACCACCTGATACCAGATGTTTTTGGGTTCTTGATCACCTCCATGACCAAGCTCCTTCTTGCCTGCTTCCTCAGTTTGGTCGGATGGCCAGCTCCAGGAAGAGTCTGGGTAGTTCCATAATCTTTCCATTTCCTAATGATGGAGCTCACTGTGCTCTTGGGAACTTTCAAAGCTCTAGAAATTGTTTTGTACCCTTCCCCAGATGTATGCCTCCTCACAATTCTATCTCGGAGTTCTACGGACAGTTTGTTGGACTTCATAGTAGAGTTTATGCTCTGACATGAACTGTCAACTGTGGGACATTATATAGAAAGGCGTGTTTCTTACTAAATAATGTCCAATCAATTGAATTAGCCATATGTGGACTCCAATGAGGTTGTAGATGTCTCAAGGAAATTGGATGCACATGAGTTAAATTTGGAGTGTCATAGAAAAGGGTTGAATACTTATTGACTCGAGACATTTCAGGTTTTTGTTTTTAATTATTTGGTAAAAAAATATTCTTTTTTTAAAATTCACTTTTACATTATGGGGGTATTATGTGTAGATCATTGACAAAAATCTTAATGAAAACCATTTTAAATTCAGTCTGTAACAACAAAATGTGAAAAAATCAAGGGATGTGAATACTTTCTGAAGGTACTGTAGATGTACTGTAATCTATATACCTCAATGAGGATAATACCATGACCCTTCCTGCGGCTCTTGTAGGAAGCTGGTGTATTAGTTTATTCAAAGCACAATGCTTCAGACTGTTTTTTTAATTTATTTAATGGAGCGATTGTGGTGGTGGCAGGGGTTGGGGGCAGGAGGTATGTGAGTAGTTTTATTTAGTTATTATAAAAGATAATAATGTACGAGATAAAATGTTCCCACAGATTGTTTTTTAACAGATAATAATGTGCAAAGAAATCTGTCTGGCCATTCTCAGAGAGCCTCCTCAGCGCCGACGAGTCTGGCCTTTCACTCAGGCTGACTGGCACGGTCTGCAAGCAGCCATCAATCATCTGGACTGGTCTCCCATCTCTACTGCATCTGTCATCAATTCTTCCTGGGAATTCTTCCAAAGCAAACTGCTCTCTCTCATGCACAGATTTATCCCATCTCGTCTTCAGTTGTCTTACCCTTCCTCCCGTCCATGGTACACTGAATCTTGTGGTGAGGCAGTGGCCCTGAAACAACTTGCCTTTGCCTCTTGGAAGGCAAATCCAACTGAAGGCAATCTCAGTTCCTTCCACCAAGCTCGGAACACGTCCTGGAGGTGGGGTTGCTATCTTTATAAAAAACTCTCTTCCTCACTCGCCCTCCACTGCCCTCTCTCCACCTCACCCCCAGGAATACCTTTGGCTACGGCTTCCCCATCGCTCCCACCTTTTGTTCATATGTGTGTTGTACCGTCCACCAAACAGCGATGACTCCATCTACATCTCGCTGTCTGATAATATGGATTAACTTCTATCTACCCATCCCAACTCTCTCTTCCTCATATGTGGTGATTTCAATTGTCACCATGCCAGTTGGCTGGGTGTGGGTACCTCTCTCACCAGCCATGGCTCTTCAGCAAAGGACTTCTGCGACTCTCTGGGACTGACACAATCTGTCAATTTCCCGACCCGGATCTCAGTCAACGGAGCATCTTCTCTTCTGGATTTGGTTATGACAAACTTCCCTGAAAATGTCTACTGCTCTTCTTCTGCTCCAATCGGCTCATCTGATCATGTGCTTGTCAAAGTGGACATCTCTCTGACCATTCTCAGAGAGCCTCCTCAGCGTCGATGAGTCTGGCATTTCACTCAGGCCAACTGGCACGGTCTTCAAGCAGCCATCAATCATCTGGACTGGTCTCCCATCTCTACCGCCTCTGACATCAACTCATCCTGGGAATTCTTTCAAAGTAAATTGCTCTCTCTCATGCACAGATTTATCCCATCTCGTCTTCAGTTGTCATACCCTTCCTCCCGTCCATGGTACACGGAATCTTGTGGTGAGGCTGTTGCCCTGAAACAACTTGCTTTCGTCTCCTGGAAAGCAAATCCAACGGAAGGAAATCTCTTTTCCTTTCACAAAGCCCGAAACAAGTGTGTGTCCACCCTCAGGAGAGCCAGGAAACAATATCTCACCGTTCTCAAGACCGAACTCTCTTATCTGTCTCCCTCTTCCAAATCCTGGTGGTGTCTGGTCAAATCTGTTTCTGGTGTTTGTTCCCCCTCAATCCCCTCCCTCACCTCAAACGGCTTAACGGCTGACTCCGCACGTGAAAAAGCTGAATGCCTCAACTCTGTGTTTGCCTCTAAATCTTGTGTCCCAAACCCATCCCTCTCTGTACCCACCGTACCCAGTCGTACCTAGCTGCTCCTGGACTCTGTGTCCTTTCCTCCTGACAAGGTGGAAAAGTTTCTGTCAACCCTCGACTCTGATTCTGCAACTGGTCCTGGCGGCATCAGCCCACGGGTCCTAAAATCATGTTCTTCCGCTCTTTCACTCCCTCTTTCTGTTCTCTTCACCCTCTCTTTTGCTCAAGGTCATCTGCCATCTGCTTGGAAATCAGCAAACATCACCGCTTTGCACAAAAAGGTGCAAAAACAGATCCCAGCAACTACAGACCAATCAGCCTTCTCCCAATTATCAGCAAAGTCATGGAATCCATCATTGCTTCAGATATGAAATCTTTCCTCTTCTCCAATGGCTTGATCTCGGATCATCAATTTGGTTTCAGACCTGGTCACTCTACTCTGGACATGCTGCTTCTGCTTTCTCAACAATGGATGGAGGTCCTCAACGCCAAACAGGAAATTAGAGCTGTCTCCCTTGACATTTCACGTGCCTTCGATACGGTCTGGCACCCTGCTCTGCTCACCAAACTCTCCTCCTTTGGTATCCATGGAAATCTCCACGCATGGCTGGCGGACTTCCTCTCTGGTCGTAGTCAACGTGTGGCCCTGAATGGGTTTCTCTCATCTCCTCTTCCTGTTCAGGCTGGAGTTCCCCAAGGTAGTGTTCTGGGCCCTGTGCTTTTTCTGGTCTTCATCAATGATCTCTCTGACTCTCTTGAAAATCCTCTCTATCTCTTTGCTGACGACTCTACTCTCTGTCGCTCCATTCCTCATCCCTCAGATCGGCAGTCGGCAGCCTCCTCACTCTCTGCAGACCTGGACAAAATCACAGACTGGGCAAACAAATGGAACATGTCTTTCAATCCTGATAAATCTCACACTCTTACGATGTCTCTCCGAAAAGACCGACTGGAAAACCCTCCCATCCACTTTCTGAATAATCCTCTCCAAGAAGTTCTGTCACTCAAGCTTTTGGGTCTCACTATTTGCCATGATCTTTACTGGGAAAACCACATTTCAAATCTGGCCTCCAAAGCCAGTCGCCGACTGGGCATCCTCCGTCGTGCGAAGTCCTTCCTTGGCACACCTGAGCTCCTCACCACATACAAGGCTTTCATCCGCAGCTCTATGGAATACTGCTCTCCCCTCTGGTCTGGTGCTCCTGCCTCACACCTAGCCCGTCTTCACGCTGTTGAAACCAAAGCGTTCAGAATCATTGGAATCTCCCGCGATGAAGCTAACTCCAAGGGTCTTTCACTCACTCACCGCAGGCAGGTTGGTGGTCTTTCCGTCTTCTACCGACTCCTCTCTGGCCTTGCCCCCCCCAGCCCTCTCTGGGCTCTGTCCCCCAAATATTCCTACAGGTCGCACAAGATCTGCCTGCAACCCTCTTATGGTTAAACTGCCAAAATCAAGACTTTCTGCTCACCTTCACTCTTTCATTCCTCTTTTCTCCCGCCTCTGGAACAAACTCCCTCACTCTCTTCAATCCCACTCCACCCTCCAGGTCTTTAAAACAGCTGTTCACCACCATCTCTTATCCTCCCCCATCCAAAACCTTGATCTTTTTACCCCCGCTAATTTCGGTCCCCTTGTGTTTTATACCTCTCCCCCCCCCCCCCCCTCCCCTTCCCACGCCTCCTGCCCCCAAGCCCTCTCCCTCCCACACTTCTCCCTGCTCTCAAATGTTGTGGTTGTGTGCTTCCCCTTCTCTCCCCATCTTGTCTTCCGCTCCCTCTTTTTGTATATTTTGTTTGTCTGGTTGATTTGTTTGTGAAATAAATGTTAGCTCTTTCACGAGCCTCGATTCAGTATACAAAAAAAAACAAAAAAAAAAAACAAGTGTGTTTCTACCCTCAGGAGTGCCAGGAAGCACTATCTCTCCACACTCAAGAATGAACTCTCAAACCTGTGTCCTTCCTCCAAATCCTGGTGGTGTCTGGTCAAATCCGTTTCTGGTGTTTGTTCCCCCTCCATCCCCTCCCTTACCTCAAATGGCGACACAGTTGACTCCGCACGTGACAAAGCCAAATGCCTCAACTCTGTGTTTGCCTCAAATTCGTGTGTCCCAAACCCATCTCTCTCTGTTCCCACCTTTCCCAGTCGAACCCAACTGCTCCTGGACTCTGGGTCCTTCTCTCCTGACAAGGTGAAGTTTCTGTCAACCCTCGACTCTGATTCTGCAACTGGTCCTGACGGCATCAGCCCACGAGCCCTAAAATCCTGCTCTGCCGCTCTATCTCATCCTCTCTCTGTTATTTTCACCCTCTCTTTTGCTCAAGGTCATCTGCCAGCATCTTGGAAATCATCAAACATTACCGCTTTACACAAAAAAGGTGCAAAAACAGATCCTTGCAACTACAGACCAATCAGCCTGCTCCCAATTATCAGCAAAGTCATGGAATCCATCATTGCTTCAGATATCAAATCCTTCCTCTTCTCCAATGGCTTGATCTCTGATCATCAATTTGGATTCAGACCAGGCCATTCTACTCTGGACATGCTGCTTCTGCTGTCTCAACAATGGATGGAGGTCCTTAATGCCAAACAGGAAATCAGAGCTGTCTCCCTTGACATATCACGTGCCTTCGATACGGTCTGGCACCCAGCTCTGCTCACCAAACTTTTCTCCTATGGTATCCATGGAAATCTCCACTCATGGCTTGCAGACTTCCTCTCTGGTCGAAGGCAACGTGTGGCCCTGAATGGATTTCTCTCATCTCTTCTTCCTGTTCTGGCTGGAGTTCCCCAAGGTAGTGTTCTGGGCCCTGTGCTATTTCTGGTCTTCATCAATGATCTCTCCAACTCTCTGGAAAATCCTCTCTATCTCTTTGCTGATGACTCCACTATCTGCCGCTCCATTCCTCATCCCTCAGATCGACAGTCTGCAGCCTCCTCACTCTCTGCAGACCTGGACAAAATCACAGACTGGTCAAACAAGTGGAACATGTCTTTCAATCCTGATAAATCCCACACTCTTACTCTGTCTCTCCGAAAAGACCGACTGGAAAACCCTCACATCTACTTTCTCAACAATCCTCACCAAGAAGTTCTGTCGCTCAACTTTTGGGTCTCACTATCTGCCATGATCTTTCTTGGGATAACAACATTTCCAAGCTGGCCTCCAAAGTCAGTCGCCGACTGGGCATCCTCCGTCGTGCGAAGTCCTTCCTTGGCACACCTGAGCTCCTCACCACATACAAGGCTTTCATCCGCAGCTCAATGGAATACTGTTCCCCCCTCTGGGCTGGTGCTCCTGCCTCACACCTAGCTCGGCTTCACGCTGTTGAAACCAAAGCTTTCAGAATCATTGGAATCTCCTGCGATGAAGCTAACTCCGAGGGCCTTTCACTCACTCACCGCAGGCAGGTTGGTGGTCTTTCTGTCTTCTACCGACTCCTCTCCGGCCTTCCTCCCCCAGCTCTCTCTGTGCTCTGTCCCCCTAATATTCCTACAGGTCGCACAAGATCTGCCAGCAACCCTCTTATGGTTAAACTGCCAAAATCTAGGCTCTCTGCTCACCTTAACTCTTTCATTCCCCTTTTCTCCCACCTCTGGACAAACTCCCCCACTCCCTTCAATCCTCCCTCCAGGTCTTTAAAACACCAGTTCACCACCATCTCTTATCTTCTAAAACCATCATAAAAATAAAAACATCATAAAAACCATCATAAAAACAAAAACATCAATAAAACCATCATAAAAACTTCCCCATCCAAAACCTTGATCTTTTCTACCCCCGCTAATTCACCCCAGATACACTTTTTTTGAAATTCCAACTTCTTTCCTGGAAGTCCTTGCAGTGTTTATGTGTTTTATACCTCTCCCACCTCCCCCCAAGCCCTCCCCCTCCCACATTTCTCTCGATGTCCTTGCTCTCAAATGTTGTGTTTGTGTCCTTCCCCCTTTCTCCCCATCTTGTGTTCCGCTCCCCTTATTTTGTGTTTTATGTGTCGGTTGCCTTTTTGTGTGATTAATGTTAGCTCTTTCACGAGCCTCGATCTTGTATTGCAAAAAAATAAAAAATAAAAAAATTGGAGATATTCGTGTTAAAATGGTAACATGTGACTTTCTGAATGTTATCTGAATGGGTAATATGACTGGCGTGCATCCACGTGTTTCTGCTATCAATGGATTAGCGTTCACATTTGTGTCCATAGCTTAAATAAATGTTGTGCTCCTTGAGAATCTACTATAAAGTCGATGAAAGGTAACGTTCGACATTCTTTGAGCATTTCAACACCATTCACAATTTTGTTGAAAGCTCATGTGGTTGATTAACATTATTGTGAAAGGCCTGTTACACGTTGACTGCTCAAAATATGGCCATCACTCCTTCTGTCATCGCCATCAGCACCTGCTCATCTGGTATCTTTTCTCTTGTTAATCCTGCTCAACTCCGAGCTGTATACTTTCATCTACTCCTTTGTGGGTTTTTTTCACTTGTATATTGATTTGCTTCCTTGTCTTTGTGCAATGCCATTACCTTCTCCATTCCTTCAAAATGGTGACTCATCACCATCTCAATTTTACCCATCCTCCCCTCCCCTGTACAGCTCTTTAATGACCTGCAAACTCTGTGTAAAAGGACTATACTTTAAAAAAAATCTTTCCAGATGAATAAGAGTTACCAGTGGTTTTTATAACTGGTTATTTGTCTTTTAATGCATCTCAGATACAGCTTTGTGAATGCTACCACAATTAAACAAGCACTTCTGTCTGTGAGGAACAGCAACATTGCCCCGTACAGTCTAAAACTGAGTTGATGTCCTCAGGCTGCACAGTTACAGATTGGAACCATGTTGGCAATAACAACAGGAAAGCACATAAAGGCAAAACGCTGGTGGCATTGTGTAAATGAAGGTTGTAGGATGTAGACCTGAGATGTCTGTGTGTGTGTGTGTCTCCGTGTGTGAAATATACATCGGGGTTCGACCTCAACTCCGAAGGTGTGCTGTGATGAGTGTCCGTAGATGTCCCGAGGAGCTGTATTTTTCAATATCACAAGCGGCGAATGACCTTTACGGTGTGGAAGGTCACCGATGATTTGGCCCCTTATAAATGTCTGTGAAGGAACCAAGCTCTTTGTCATCGTGACATGTGTTGGCGTTGTATTTTAGTGGCACAGCATCCATATTTGCATGCCACACTGGCCAGAGTTAATTTTTCGTGATGACGATGCATCTATGAGCTGCACTAATAGGGAACTTTCTCCGAATAAATTGAATCAAAATCCTTCAACGACGACCTGCATTGGGTTTGGAACTACAAGTGTGCAGCTGCACTTCCTCGTCACCAAACAAACCTTCATTGAAATATGCCCTCTACGATGAATGAATGGTATCAAATCCCTTGTCAAACCATCAGAAGACTCATTTGCTCCTCAAGATATTGTTGTTTGTTCATGTATCGATTCCAATGGTGGGCCCTCATGAAATCTAAGCAGCTGCCTACTTTACGCTCGGGTAATGCTGGAGATTTATTGACAAAGCAAGCTGCCTCCATTGGCTGTTTCTTATGGCACAATAGCCTGAGTTTTACACCATGCCGGTGTCAATCTATCGTTTACCTCCCATCGTCAGTATGTTTGTCCGTGACATATGCTCACCAATTGTATCCGACTGAAGAAGCGATGGCGTTCGAGCCATCGGGGATGTCTCCCCCATCTTTGATGTTCCTCACCTTATTTTAAATCCATCATTTTATTTTCACTACCAAGCACTTTAAATGCTTTATGCTCATCTCAAAATCTATTGAACTCCCATAAGCAATCCGTTTTCACGTGGTAATGTTTTCTGGATATGTCGTGTCTCGTGTATTTTCGTAAAACGGGGGGAATTCACGTAAAATCCGGAAAATCGTGGGGGGAAAAATCCTCCAGTGTACTAGCACAGCCTTACTTGAAGGTTGGCCTCCTATTATTGTTCGGGTGGGATATAATGTTTTTCTTATGCAATTCTTGCCATAGTCGTTGCTTTGACACATCTTGGAATGTCGCTCATTGTGTTTCACGACAAGTGTTCCGAAAGTTTAAATTCCGTAACTTGGACACATCATCTAACCAGGCATAGACGGTGGCTGAAGCGGTATACAGAATGGCAGGCCATGCTGCTGCATCCATGGTGGCCCCTTTTTGACTCCTTTCCCCCATCAATGACTGTCCGAACCTCCGTGCGATATCAAAAAGTATTGCACGTCAATCCTTTATTTTTAACGAGTCATTGAAGAGGAAAAAGGTGACGTGTTTAAATGCTTGCTCACCAGCCTGGCAAAGTGAGAAACAAATGGTAACATCTGTGCTTTTGAGAATGAAGAGGTAGATTGTTATCAACATTGCAAGATTGTTATCAACAATGATTGTTATCATTGCAAGGTAGATTGTTATCAACATCAAGCCTGGTGTTGGCTTAGCGGTTAGGGTGCCGGCTTGGGATCCTAGGATCCTGGGTTCAAATCCCGGTTGATCGCTGAATTAATGCCAGGGGGGTCCACTCAGCCTGTCATCCTTCCGAGGTCGGCAAATTGAGTATCAGCTTGCTGGGATGAATGATCCCGGTGTGTACCCCGATTAGAATAGGTACACCGTATCCCTGCGCAGTGCGCATCGTAAGAGGCGACCAAGGGTTGGCGTCAGGAAGGGCATCCGGCCATAAAAACATTGCCTCAAACAGGGAACCATGATTGTCATGGGGCCCGCAAGTCTAACCCCTGCTCTAGAGGGGAAAATGGCCTTAAAACGATCATTCATTCATTCATTCATTGCAAATGCAAAAGTTTAACTCTCGCTTGCTTTTAGCCACAGCGGTGTGATGCCATTAAGCGTTGCACCCAAGGTCGCTTTACCCAGCTTTCTATCGGATGGATTATCATGGCTTTTAAAGCCCATTCCCGATGACTCCATGCCTCTGAGGGTCTTAATGCAAATTGATTAAACTTTATATATATAATGTTGGATTGCAAAGGAAATTGTGGGTAAGTTAGGAAGCTGTGTTGACGTTTGGAGGTGCAAGAGCAGCAAATGGATCCATTTGTCTCGGGAGTGATTGGTGAGGTGTGGGTCGTTGGTGTTGAAGGCTCTATTTTCACACATAGCAGATGGCCATAATTTGCCTTCCTGGGATATCTTGCATTAGCGGCTGTGTCTTATTTTCACAACAGATGGGGTTTTGCCTCGGCCTGCAGAATTGACCGCTTCGCTCACCCCCTTCCTTCCCTCTCCTTACCCTGCCCCCTAACTCCTCCCAGGCGTAGCGCACCTGCAAAATCAGAAATCGCAATTTCCTTCAGGAGATAGAGAGGAGGGGTAAAAACCAACCAACCAGGCAGCAAAATTGGCCAACCATCCATTTTCGCCTTGTCTTGAGCGTGCTGCATGTAAACGACATCAATAATTCAGGCAGCGCGCAGTAATTGGAGCCAAGCCATCAGGCGAGACGTCCACAAACCTCTCCCTCGTCTCCACCTGCAGCCGGCTTCCCACTGTGTCCCTGTCGCTCCACTGCCTTGCAGGCAAACAGGAGGGACCAAGACAAAGTGTGTACGGCTCTGGGTTCTGTGTTTTTAATGAAACGTGGCATAAAATGAGGCTCATTGCTGGTGATATGTATATCCGACAATTGTTTATCAATTTATCGAATAATAACAACGGAGAGGTGAACAAAATCATTAAATCCACAAAGACCACTATCAATAAACCCACAGTGCATACCTCGAAATATTGCTCACGCCACCTAGCATAAAGTCGCTAAGTTTAAGAATTTCCATGTGGACATGTTTGATTCTCACGGTCTGTACATGATCTTCTTTTTCCGATTGGCATTTAGCATTCTGAGTTGGCAGGTGGCCCATTTGGAATCGGCAATGGGCAGGTGGCCCATTTGGAATTTGGAATCTTCGAGGATGCTTTATACAAAATGGATTAAGGACTTCTTCATATTTGATATCATTTTTCGAGTTATACCCAAATTTAAGGTGCACAGGTAAACATACAAAGATTGCAATGGTGTGGTTTGCTCCGAAGGATGTTCCAAGCCATGACCTTTTCGTCCAATTTCACTGGCCGCCTGACAGGACAACACTCGGCGTGTGGAGAATTCCCTTCGGGTGTGGGTGATCGAAGCGAGAGACCTTCCACCGAAACGCCGCTACTTCTGTGAGCTGTGTGTGGATGACGCCCTGTATGCACGGACCACGAGCAAGGCGCGGCGTGAGAATCTCTTTTGGGGAGAGCAGTTTGAGTTTGCAGCTTTACCGTCTTCCGCTCGACACTTGACCATACACTTGTACAAGGTACGTAACAAACGGCTAATTGGCCAAATAGCAAATCAAATCGTTGGACAATTTGGGAAACAGGAATGTCTTATACCGACGGTAAAAAGCTAACAAAAATGTGGAATCGACAAAATGAAAACACTTATGGCATTGCAAAAGCAGTCGGCAACCGACTGACCAAGTTGTCGGCAGGTACTGCCACAATGACCTCCGAATAGAGTGCGCATCTAGCCAGCTCGCCAAAGGCATGTTACCATAGTTCATTTGAAAAGGCATCCCTGAAAGGTATTTGTGGATTACCAGCGATGTGTGAAAACATATAGGCTACAGGGGATCCATACACAAGAATCCATCCAGAAAATAATGCACCATCATCTCCTGTGTCTATCACCTGGCTCGGGCAAGAGCAACGGCCTAAAAGTTTTGTGGAGCTGGCTTAACAGCTATGCACGGACATTGCTCATTGTCACACGGGGTTTGCTAGCCCCAGTGGCCTGAGGTAGAGCCCGGAAGGATTGAATTTGAATCCAAGTCTTGTCAGTGCAGGGGGTTTTCGCTCTGAAGCTTTAAAGGTGATCACGGGCGATGCTGCTTTGTGAACATTGCAACAACATAGGTAAACGGGGCATAAACGGGCTCCGGTAACAATTAAAGGATTCATTCCTACCGAGTGCTGGATCCGTACAGCTGATCGGACAGTTGGCGGTTAAACACAGCAAACTTGGTACAGCTACGCTACTGATGCATTGCGTCCACACTCTATACTAGCCCAATAATGCAGAATTTGGCCAGGGCACCGGCGTGCATCGGCATGATCTTTTTGAAAGACACCGCGAGATATTTAACGTCCGTAAGTCACAAGAGCAGGTGGAACAGCAAGCTTAACATCTCCCATGAAGGGAGGCGTCCTCCTTGATACAGCATTCTGATCACAACACAAGAGATAACATGCAGCGAGGTAGCATAATGAGATCTACAATGACTTGTGATGTCGATAACTACACCGTATTGATGATGCAACCAGCTGATCGTATTTGTGATCTAATCCTAATCCACTATTTGTTCCTTAAATAATTACAATCCCATTATTGCACTCAGCGCCTGCTTACCTGAACTCGCTATTTATTTTTATCTCTCTTGTTTGTCGCTTATTCACCATTTTTCTTTTTCCACTGTTCTTTGTTCTTTTCTCCTTATGTCCATTGTTTTTTTTGTTTTTTTTCAGAGAACCCATCCATTTTGTTTTGTCTTCATCATGCCCTCTTTCACCCCTTCCACAGGAACCAGAGAAAAGCAAGAAGAAGAAAGACAAGGCGAGTGGTTATGTGGGCCTGGTCATGATACCGATGATGGCGGTACGGGGCCGCCAGTTTGTTGAGAAATGGTACGCCATTTCAACTCCCGGTGGCAGTGGGCCCGGTGGTGGCGGGGGTGGTGTCAGTGGGGCCGCCGCTAAGCTGAGTGGTGCGGGTAAAGCTGCATCCCCACCTGCAGCCCTACGCATAAAGGCACGTTTCTTGAGCATTGCGGTGCTCCCCATGGAGTGCTACAAGGAGTTTGCGGAGCACATAACAACACGGCACGGAGCACTATGTGCTGCTCTCGAGCCCCTACTGTCAGTAAAGAGCAAGGAGGAGGTGGCACGTGCCCTCGTTCACATTTTACAGAGCACCGGGAAGGCCAAGGTGAGACACAGCGGGCCCTACGAATGGACCTTCCTTATAATATTTTGTGGACTTTGGATCCTCTACCTATCTCTCCACCTAGATCCCTTGTCTTTTCTTCCTGCTATATACTTTCCATCCTCTTCTTGATTGCTAGTTTCCCACTTTTTACCTCCGCCACCAAAGGTGCATGGAGGTTGTATTTTCACCCGTCTGTCTGTCTGTGAGCAAGATATCTCAAAAATTTATGAATGGATTCGGATGAAATTTGGTGGACAAGTTGGGTGTGTGACAATGACGAATTTATTCAATCTTGGTGAAGATGCGGATCCAGATACGAGACTTTTCAAAGTGATTCTTCACCATTGAGAGATAGGGCCAAAAAGTATATATAGCACAATATTTCAAAATGTTATTGGCAGATTTGGCCGAAACCTGGTCGATAGATTGGGTGTGTGATAACTGATAAGGGCACATTAATTAAATTTTGGTGAAGATCCGGATCCGGATACAAGGATTTTTAAAGTGATTCCTCAGCATTGAGAGATGGGACCGAAAACGATATAAAGAACGATATTTCCAAAAGTTGTGGACGGATTATGACAAAACCTGGTGGTTGAATTGGGTAGGTGACAAGAACAAATCGATTCGATTTTGGTTCAGGTCCGGATACAGATCCGGCCTATCAGTGGGATACAAAACGTAAACTGCTCAGCCTGGCAGAGGTATGCTCTCTACCGAGTACTACCATCGCTATTCGTCTCTATGATGAACATTATTTGAGATTAATCAAGGGAAATTTGCAAACCACACTGAAATGTAAAAACGCACAATAGCTTCATTTCATTGCCATATAATTTGCCACTTCCCATTATTGTATGAAAACTTCCACATTAAGCAAAGAATGCAACTTCATTGAACTCCCCATCTGTTTCTGTGCAGCCGGCCATGTGTTGCTATCTGACGTCTCTGATTGGCTCTGAAAGCCGCATGAAGGGTATGTGTTTCACATCCAATCAGGAACCAACAAAGGAAATGCGTGGCCACATGCACAGACATTGCCAGCAGATTCATGAAGTTACATTTGCTGCTTAATGGTGCTTCTTCCTTTTTGTTCTCATACAAGGATGTAAGGCAGAAAATTTCAAATGATCACATCTTGCAATTCTCAGTTTTTGAAACGAGTGTGGTTACCCTTTAATAACTTCCTTTACTTACTGCAGCGATAAGAAACTTGCACACGTACTTACTTTTATCATTATTTTTTGCTTTATGCTCGCGTTATTGCCACACAGTGTGACGTCATAGTCTAGAAATTTTAAATGGATCACGCGTCGATAGGCTTTGTGATCATCACGCGAGCGAAAGCTTGTATTCTTGCAAAGACATTCACAGTCAGTAATTACCTGAGTCAGTTCAGCGGGTCCTTGAAACTCCTTCATGCGAGTCGCTCTCCAGAGGGTGATCCTCAATCGTCGTTGCACTTCGTGCTAAGAGTCATGCTTCTGATGCTGCCCACTCGGATGTTAAGTTTATTTTTAGAGATTATGACATCGCCGCACACCATCGTAAGTAAGTGGCTATTGTTACCAGTGGCCTCGTTTGTTGCTTTGGATGCACGCGCGGCATAAAAAGACGTATAGGTACGCTCTCTCACGCTCCTCTAACCTGACTCTCCACTTGTTTTCCCTATAACAGCTGGCTGTGTCTTGGCATTTTCAGCTCACGCCGTCGACTCGAAGGGATTTCCACCTCTTTATCCTTTTTTTTTTTCACCATTGCACGCAGGCCCCCACGAGGAAAACCAGCGATGCCTCGGTGCTTGACAATGCCGCTTCTCTTGTTGGTTCGCGAAATGCATTTTTGTCCCCCGTCGCACAGCAGAGCGAAAGGGGGACTATGCCTATGGTTTTCCCCTCCGTCCGTGTGTGCATCCGTCCGTGCGTGCGTCCGTGCGGACGTGCGTGCGTGCGTGCGTAAGCAAAGGACCGAATTCTAATTTGGTGTGTGGGTGCAACCCACGTCCAAATCCAAGATGGCCGCCGCCATATATATGTCTGAACCTTATGAGCGGAATATCTTGAAAAATAAACGAACTACCAACTTCTAATCTGGTGTGTGGGTGTATCCATGCATAAGGAAGAACCCCATTGAAAATTGGATCGCCATGTCAAAATCCAAGTTGGCCGCCACCATATATATGTCCGAACCTTGTGAGCGGAATATCTTGAAACATAAACGAACTACCAACTTCTAATCTGGTGTGTGGGTGTATCTACGCATAAGGAAGAACCCCATTGAAAATTGGATCGCCACGTCAAAATCCAAGATGGCCGCCACCATATATATGTCCGAACCTTGTGAGCGGAATATCTTGAAAAATAAACGAACTACCAACTTCTAATCTGGTGTGTGGGTGTATCTATGCATAAGGAAGAACCCCATTGAAAATTGGGTCGCCACGTCAAAAGCCAAGTTGGCCGCCGCCATGTATGTCTGAACCTTGTGAGCGGAATATCTTGAAAAATAAATGAACTACCAACTTCTAATCTGGTGTGTGGGTGTATCTATGCATAAGGAAGAACCCCATTGAAAATTGGATCGCCACGTCAAAATCCAAGATGGCCGCCACCATATATATGTCCGAACCTTGTGAGCGGAATATCTTGAAACATAAACGAACTACCAACTTCTAATCTGGTGTGTGGGTGTATCTACGCATAAGGAAGAACCCCATTGAAAATTGGATCGCCACGTCAAAATCCAAGATGGCCGCCACCATATATATGTCCGAACCTTGTGAGCGGAATATCTTGAAAAATAAACGAACTACCAACTTCTAATCTGGTGTGTGGGTGTATCTATGCATAAGGAAGAACCCCATTGAAAATTGGGTCGCCACGTCAAAAGCCAAGTTGGCCGCCGCCATGTATGTCTGAACCTTGTGAGCGGAATATCTTGAAAAATAAATGAACTACCAACTTCTAATCTGGTGTGTGGGTGTATCTATGCATAAGGAAGAACCCCATTGAAAATTGGATCGCCACGTCAAAATCCAAGATGGCCGCCACCATATATATGTCCGAACCTTGTGAGCGGAATATCTTGAAACATAAACGAACTACCAACTTCTAATCTGGTGTGTGGGTGTATCTACGCATAAGGAAGAACCCCATTGAAAATTGGATCGCCACGTCAAAATCCAAGATGGCCGCCACCATATATATGTCCGAACCTTGTGAGCGGAATATCTTGAAAAATAAACGAACTACCAACTTCTAATCTGGTGTGTGGGTGTATCTATGCATAAGGAAGAACCCCATTGAAAATTGGATCGCCATGTCAAAATACAAGATGGCCGCCTTGCGTCTTCCACTTTGTCAACTCACATCACTTCACCGACGGGGGACCTAGGCGTTAACGCTTGTTCAGTCAGAAACTACGCAATGATGAGCATCATATTGCAGCACTGGTACCCATTTTGGCACCGCACGCATCTCGGAGGCAAAACCGCACGTGGCCGAAGCAAATTTTGTGTGTGCTTGTCAGTCTTGCCTTTTGGTTCATAAATGGTGCATGTGAATATGTAAAAATAATAAAATAACCGATCATAGCTAATCCAGTCCAAATTCAAAAATCAGCCCATGCCCATCGACTACATTCTGCACCTTCCAGGGACATAAGCTTGGAAAGGTGCCCAATTAGCATATAGGCCTCTGGTCAGCAAGGCGTCCTGTCACTCAGCGGCGTTTAACATCTACACGAAGGGAATAATTATTATCAGTTGTGAAAGGTGATGAAGACAAAAATGGTGGTGGGTGTGTGAGGAGGGTGATAATAGCTGCATGGTGGATCGTTGCCAAGTCAAACATCCGGTTTACCACGGTGCCATCACCAGCTCGTTACCACAAGCAGCGTTTCAGCGTCCATCTCGTTTTGCCTTTCAGCCCAATTAACAACTCCATTATTCATTCATTCAGTGTGTATACGAATTGCAATTAAAAAGTTTCGCTTTAATTATTTAATTTGCGGCTGTATTGAGAAAATTAAAAAAATTATTAAAGAGTGGTTGTCCACATATTAAGTTAGCACAAATGGCAGAATGTTTGGCTCCTACTTGCAAGCTCCAAACATCCTTTTCGCTTCATCCCTTACCTCTGTACCCCCACAACCTCCTTTTGTTTTTTTTGCCTCCTTCCCAACTCCTCTAACCTTCCCTTCTCTTTTCACATTCTTATCTTCATACAAAACAATTTTTTAACATGTGGATATTACCAATAAGAGAACATTTTCTGAAAAAAAAGGTACACCTGTGAATGGGCTTACATGTTTATGGATTCTCCTGGTTGGTGTTGAAATCTCTCTAACAATTGCAAGGAATTTAGCAGACAACGTACAAATCAACATCGTGCAAGTACACTTTTCTCCTAATGTCTTTGTCTGCGTGTGATCGATGTACAAGCTCTTCTACGAGCCTTAGATAAAATTTAGTTTTTAAGAAGAAAAGGTTCGTGGGTAGTTATGTAACGAGACAAACATAGATGGTGGAGGCAAACCAAAGGAGATGGGATGTGAGTGTGACAGTGACTACATCAAACACAAACCCCTTCACTGTTGTGGTACCCTGAACCACGTGCTCCATTAGCTACTGCCACATGGATCCTGACCAATAGGACAGGCCTGCCACACACCATCCTTTCTGTGGACCACAAGCAGACCTAAAGAGGTAGCCAGGATATAATTAAATTATCATTAAAGGCTCTTAAATCGATCGATTACATGCAGAATGTGCTGAGCGAAACATTTTATTTACTTCCTTATAGGCTGCCACCCCCTCTCAATCTGTAGCCAAATGGACACTGGTGCTGTATTTCCGCAAAGCCTCCCTCCCCTGGAGTCCTGAAGTTAATGGGCCAAAACGCGGAAGATATAGTTGCGTTAACTCGCGATAAAAGGTAGAATTAATTTGCAAAAAAAAAAAAAAAAAAAAAAGATTTGTACTGCAGGCCTCAAGGCAGGGACTCAGATCCATTTACCGATGGAGGAAATGCCGGCCCCGTGTTTTGCGAGCATGGAAAAGGTGAGACACTCAGAACGGCTCGGAACCACATGGCAAATTCTCACTCAAGAGCAATAAAGTGATTGCCTCTTGAATCCACGACGTTCAGCCGCGGGTGTCTGGGAAATGAATAGCAGCGAACAACAGCGGACGTGGAATTACGGAGGAAATTCTATGGGTGTAATGAAATAATAATGCAGCAGCAGCAGCATTATCTCTCTTGCTTTGTTTTTTGGGGGTTTCTGATGAAATATCGTTGACCGACGGTGACATTAAAGCTGGCGACGGTGATTATGGTGCTCCATGAATCAGGCAACAAAGTTTTATCCCGAACGAAGGATAGATACTTCAAACAAAGTCTAGCTTGCTAAATTCAAAGGCCATCTTTGTAATGTAAGTACAGCAAGTTCTCTTTATTACCAAGTAATTAGCTCGCAATGACTTTAAAAAGAAGAGACGACCGTAGAAAGGGGAAAAAAATGTTGCTGCGGAACTTATTCTGCTTAGTTAGGGTTAGGGTTAGAGCATGATGGCTGTACAACTCATTATCCTGTCTGCCCTTCCCACTGTCTACGTTCCTTTTTTTTGTTTTTATGGCGTAGCTCACGGGTTCAATAATTCCAGGAAATGATCCCAAATCAGCTAGATAAAACACAATGGTATCATCACACACACAATTTGAAGATCACCTGATGTGTAGTGTTAAAGCGCGGCGTTACGCGCGCTGCTTGCGAGCAAGGAGGAAGCGGACAAGCGGTAACTTATAAGCGTCTTTATTTCAGGAGCTCACTGTAACACTGGCGCGCTCCGGGCTGCGCGCCCGGTGTATATCATGAGGCCACGCCTACCCCTGGTGCGTGGCCACCGCCCGCTTGGTGCGCGGAATGATGTCACCACGCCAGTGGGCTTTTGTGTCCGCCACACGCGCCCCCCCAGAATTCCCGCGCACCTGGAGGGCCAGTTTGCGGGGCAGACGAATGACCCGGCCGAAGCGCCCCCTGGCGATCGGCGGCGTCCGGGGTGCAGGGATGCCAGGTGGGATGCCCCTGGCTGCCCCTGGGATGGGTGCAGGACCGGGGGGCGGCGTGGCGGCGGGGCTGGGCAGTGCCGGGGGTCCGCCCACAGGGGGGCGGCCCCGACGTGGGGGTCGGGCCACTGGCGGTGGATGGTCCACGTCGAGGAGGGCCGGCTTGAGGCGGTCTACTGAAACACGGTCAGGAGTACCGCCGATGTCCAGGGTGAAGTGCTTCGCCCCGGTCTCCAGCACGCGGAAAGGCCCGTCGTACGGGGGCCGCAGTGGTGTCCGGTGGGCATCGTGGCGGACGAAGACGTACTCCGCCGTGCGAAGCTCCGGGGCGACGTGCGTCGGTGGGTGCCCGTGGCATGCCGTTGGCACCGGGGCGAACCTCTGGGCGGTCTCTTGCAGAGCGGAGCGCTGCTGTGCCGCGGACCATGGTGCCGTGGAGTCGGGGAGGAACTCGCCCGGCACCCGCAGCGGTTGCCCGAAGACCAACTCCGCCGCGGATGCGCGCAGGTCCTCCTTGGGCGCCGTCCGGAGGCCCAGCAGGACCCAGGGGAGCCTGTCGACCCAGCCGCCGTCACGGAGGGTGGCCCGGAGCGCGGCCTTCAATGAGCGGTGAAATCGCTCACACAGGCCGTTAGCCTGGGGGTGGTAGGCCGTGGTTCGGTGCAGCCGGACCCCGAGCCCCTGCGCGACCGCCCCCCAGAGCTCCGAGGTGAACTGGGGGCCGCGGTCGGACGAGATGTCTGAGGGGGCGCCGAACCGGGCGACCCAGGTGGCGATGAAAGCCTGCGCGACATCGGCCGCCGTTGTCGACGCCAAGGGCACGGCCTCCGGCCACCGGGTGGTGCGGTCCACCATGGTGAGGACGTAGGTGAAACCCCGCGAGGGGGGCAGAGGTCCCACCAGGTCCACGTGGACGTGGTCAAACCGGCGTTCCGGCACCGTGAACGGGGCCAACGGGGCCTGGGTGTGCCGGTGCACCTTGGCGCGCTGGCACGCGAGGCACGTCCTGGCCCAGCCGCGGACGGCCTTCCGGAGGCCATGCCAGACGAACTTGTCGGCGATCAGCCTTTGGGAGGCCCTCGCGCCCGGGTGGGACAGGCCGTGGATGGCGTCAAACACCTGGCGCTGCCAGCCCGCGGGCACGATGGGGCGAGGACGCCCGAGGGAGACGTCGCACAAGAGGGCCGCGCCCGCGCCGTCGAACGCCACCTCGGTGACGCGGAGGCCCGTGACGGCGGTCCGCAAGGCCTGGACGTCGGGGTCAGCGGCCTGGTACGCTGCCATCCGGGCATAGTCGATGCCGAGGTTGACTGCGTGGGCGACGGCCCGGGAAAGGCAATACGCCACCGGGTTGTCCTTCCCCGCGACGTGCTGGATGTCCGTCGTGTACTCGGACACGGCCGAGAGGTGACGCTGCTGCCGGGCCGACCACGGCTTGGTGACCTTGCCCATCGCGAAGATCAGCGGCTTGTGGTCGACGAAGGCAGTGAACGCACGGCCCTCGAGCAGATGGCGGAAGTGCCTGACCGCCAAGTGAAGCCCGAGCAACTCGCGATCGAAGGTACTGTAACGGCGTTCGGGCGGGCGAAGCTGCCGGCTAAAGAACGCCAGCGGTTGCCAAGCTCCACGCACCCATTGCTCGTGCACCGCGCCCACCGCGTAGTCCGAGGCATCGGTGGTGAGGGCGATCGGTGCATCGGGCGCCGGGTGCGCGAGCATGGTGGCGTTAGCCAAGGCGAGCTTCGCGCCCGTGAACGCCGTGTCCATCTGCTCGGTCCAGGTAACGTCGCCTTTGCCCGGCTTACCTCGGAGAGCTTCGTGCAGGGGGCGCAGGAGCTGGGCGATACGGGGCAGGAACCGATGGTAAAAGTTCACCATGCCCAGGAACTCCTGCAGCCCTCTGATCGTGCGGGGGCGCGGAAACCCCTTCACCACCTCCACCTTGGCCGGCAGGGGGACAGCTCCGTGCCTGGTGACACGGTGCCCCAGAAAATCGATTATAGTGGCGCCGAACCGGCACTTTGCGGGGTTCACAATCAGGCCATGCTGGCCCAGGTGTTCGAAGAGCGTGCGGAGGTGGCGTAGGTGCTCTTCGCGGGATGCGCTGGCGACGAGGATATCGTCCAGGTAGACATAGACAAAATCCAAGTCACGCAGGACGCTGTCCATCAGTCGCTGGAACGCCTGAGCCGCATTCTTCAGACCGAAGGGCATGCGCAGGAACTCGAAGAGTCCGAATGGCGTGATGACCGCCGTCTTCGGGACGTCCTCCGGCCTGACGGGGACCTGATGGTAGCCGCGTATGAGGTCCACCTTCGAGAAGAAGGACATGCCCGCCAAACGGGCGGAAAAGTCCTGAATGTGGGGGACGGGGTAGCGGTCGGGAGTCGTAGCGTCATTGAGACGGCGATAGTCCCCGCACGGTCGCCATCCCCCGCCGGGCTTCGGCACGATGTGCAGCGGCGACGCCCAAGCGCTCTCTGAGCGCCGAACGATGCCGAGTCGCTCCAGGGTAGCGAACGCCGCTTTTGCCACAGCCAGCTTCGGCGGCTCGAGGCGGCGTGCCCGGGCGTAGACCGGTGGCCCGACGGTGGGGATGTGATGGGCCACCCCGTGCTTGACGGCCCCCGCCGAGAAGGTGGGCCGCGTGAGGGCCGGGAAGCCGGCGAGGAGGCGGGTGAATGCGTCCGCTGCCGGAAGCGTACAGACCAACGTGGCCGGAACCGAACCGTTCGGCAAGCCGCTTGGCAAGCCGCTCGTTGAGCTGGGCAACGCACAAGCGAGCGAGCTGAACGTCTCGGCCTGGACAAGACGTCTGCGCTTGACGTCGACCAGGAGCCCATTAGCGCACAGGAAGTCCGCGCCAAGCAGTGCCATGGGCACGTCGGTGGTGACGAACGTCCATCGGAAAACCTGCCCTCCGAACCGCAGAGAGAGGCAGCGTTTTCTGTACGTACGGATGGGCGTCCCGTTCGCGGCAAGCAGCGCGGGGCCCCCACCCGCGGCGTGCTTGTCTGACGTGCCGGCAGGAACGACACTCACCTGCGCTCCCGTGTCGCACAGGTAACGGCGCCCGGAGAAGGTGTCCGTTATGAACAGCAGGCTGCTCGAACGGCCGGCGCTCATCGCCACTATTGAGCGCCGGCCCGGGCGTTTCCCGACCTGTTGAAGGAGCATGGCGGATGACACTGCCGAGCTTAGTGGCCGAACTTGGCGTGGAACCAGCACCAGGTGGTGGAGCTGGAGGAGCGCGGCTGGCTCCGCCAGGCCGGTGGAGTTGGCGGATTTCCCCGCGGTGGCGGTTTTCGCTGCGGCGGTGGGCGGGGCGTGGCGGCGGTCACGAGGTGCGTATCAGCATGCTGCGTATGCTGTATAAGCTGATGCTGTGGATCAGCAGCATCAGCAGCAGCATCAGCAGCATCAGCCACGAGGGCCGTGACGGCCACGCCGACTCTCGCCCGCGTGTCCGAAGCAGCGAAGTACTTGTCCGCCTCGGCTGCCAATGCTCGGGGTTCCGTTAGCCCGGTCCCGGCCAACGCGAGGCGAACCTGCGCTGGAAGTTGGCGACGGAAAAGCGCCCGGAATAGAGAACCGGGGGCTTCGTCGCCCAACAGTGACAGCATATGGTCCATTCGGACCGACGGGCGCGTGTCACCGAGCTCGGGGAGATCCAGGAGGCGGTCGGCCCGTGCGTCGTCCGTGAGGCCGAACGTGGCTAGGAGTAGCCGCTTGAGTGCCTCGTACTTGTGGCCGTCCGGTGGGTGGCGAAGGACGGACACAACTCGAGCGGCCGTGCCTGGCCCGAGGGAGGCGACGACGTGGCAATAGCGCGTGTCATCGCCGGTGAGGCGCCGAAGCTGAAATTGGGCTTCGGCCTGGACGAACCAGACTTCGGCCTGAGCCTCCCAAAATTCGGGAAGTTTGATGAAGTTGGCCATGGCAATGGCGTCGCGTGTGGAAGGATCGCTCCGGCAGATCCAACGTCGAGGGGGTCACCAGTAAAGCGCGGCGTTACGCGCGCTGCTTGCGAGCAAGGAGGAAGCGGACAAGCGGTAACTTATAAGCGTCTTTATTTCAGGAGCTCACTGTAACACTGGCGCGCTCCGGGCTGCGCGCCCGGTGTATATCATGAGGCCACGCCTACCCCTCGGGCGTGGCCACCGCCCACTTGGTGCGCGGAATGATGTCACCACGCCAGTGGGCTTTTGTGTCCGCCACAGTGTGATGTTTGCTGACATTGTGCACAAACGTTCCAAGGAGGCTCTTAAGAACATTCAAGGAATTAAGGACATTCTGAACTTCTTGCAAAAACCCTTTCAGAGTATTCCTCATCACTGTATTCTGCAGTATCACTCCTCAAGTACAATGGCGTCGGCAAGCTGTACCCAGGTGTCGTTGAGTCGTAACTGCCATTTCCTGATTTTTGATTTCTGACAATTCCCAGAACCTTGGGACTGAACCTTGGGACTTCGGCCTGGACGAACCAGACTTCGGCCTGAGCCTCCCAAAATTCGGGAAGTTTGATGAAGTTGGCCATGACAATGGCATCGCGTGTGGAAGGATCGCTCCGGCAGATCCAACGTCGAGGGGGTCACCAGTAAAGCGCGGCGTTACGCGCGCTGCTTGCGAGGAAGCGGACAAGCGGTAACTTATAAGCGTCTTTATTTCAGGAGCTCACTGTAACACTGGCGCGCTCCGGGCTGCGCGCCCGGTGTATATCATGAGGCCACGCCTACCCCTCGGGCGTGGCCACCGCCCACTTGGTGCGCGGAATGATGTCACCACGCCAGTGGGCTTTTGTGTCCGCCACAGTGTGATGTTTGCTGACATTGTGCACAAACGTTCCAAGGAGGCTCTTAAGAACATTCAAGGAATTAAGGACATTCTGAACTTCTTGCAAAAACCCTTTCAGAGTATTCCTCATCACTGTATTCTGCAGTATCACTCCTCAAGTACAATGGCGTCGGCAAGCTGTTCCCAGGTGTCGTTGAGTCGTAACTGCCATTTCCTGATTTTTGATTTCTGACAATTCCCAGAACCTTGGGACTGATGCCAACTGGGTTACAGTTTGTCATTGGTAGTACGATGGTAAAGTGGGGACCAATGCCCTATTCAATCCACAGGTTGTAGGTCATTCATATTGCATGTCGTGACTGGAGCTGAGCTCGGAGAAGGCCATGGCCCTACTTGTATGTAGACCATCACCTGATATCGATTCATCCTAAGGGTAATTTGCAATGTTATACATGTCTTCTTTGAGTTCATCTATCTATAATTCCAGCAATCTCTGTGTGTGTGTGTGTGTGTGTGTGTGTGTGTGTGTGTGTCTGTGTGTCTGTGTGTGTGTTTGTTTGTCTGTGACCGCTGTTTCTCGACAACCACGGGTCCGATATACTTTAAACTTGCCAGGTATATTGCTGGGGACCCGAGGATGTGCCTTTTCAAGGTTTCATATTAATCGGGCAAGTAGTTACCGAGCTATGTCCAAAAAACGATTCAACCAATCAGAGAGCAGCGAGCTATCACGTGTGCCGAACGTGCCGAACAGACTCTGCCTCGGACGGCACATTTGAGAGCGTATTCATTTATTTCACGTTGGCAAACTATGTTGGCGTTAAACTATGTTTTAAAACTAATTAAAACTAATTTGCGATTCATCGTAACTGCGATTTGCGACCTTCCGGACAGTGAAGACTTCACTTCCGGCAGCCAATCACAGAACGCGTTGTTGCGAGCCGAGCCGAGCGCGTGCGCCATTACGGTTCGTAATTCGATTTCTTCCGGAGAAAATAATAATTTCTCGATTTCTTATGCGCATTATTTCTCCCAGAGCGAAGGGCGGAAGCGAAGAGCGTTGTTTTTTTTGTTTACGGGCGTACGGGCGTACGGGCGGGGTAGAGCGTACGGGTAGCGTTTTTTTTTTTTTTTGGCAAGGAACGGGCACCCACGTACGGGCATGCCCTAGTCTATCTATAATTCCAGTAATCTCTGTGTGTCTGTGTGTCTGTGTGTGTGTCTGTGTGTTTGTCTGTGACCGCTGTTTCTCGACAACCACGGGTCCGATATACTTGAAACTTGCCAGGTATATTGCTGGGGACCCGAGGATGTGCCTTTTCAAGGTTTCATATTAATCGGACAAGTAGTTACCGAGCTATGGCGATTTCTTTACCAAACTCCGCAAGCCGTTCGCTTTGGACCAAACCATTGCATGTAAATAGAGGGGGGGGATTGTCACCGTACTCGCAAGCCGTTCGCTTTGGACCAAACCATTTCATGTAAATAGAGGGGGGGGATTGTCACCGTACTCGCAAGCCGTTCGCTTTGGACCAAACCATTTCATGTAAATAGAGGGGGGGGATTGTCACCGTACTCGCAGGCCGTTCGCTTTGGACCAAACCATTTCATGTAAATAGAGGGGGGGGATATAATTTTAGATATATATATAGTACGGGCATGCCCTAGTCTATCTATAATAGCGTTGAACTAAAGACCCACCTGTTCAACGCTGCATTCAACATTCAACCCACAGCATTTAACCCCTGACTATCTCTTCTCCTTCTCCCTCCTTTTGCTTTAAATATTTCCCTATTGATTCTTGTCTTTTTGCAATTGTTGTTTTCATGTATTGTTATGCATTATGTTTGCCACTCTGTCAAAGCGCCTTTGGGCTTCTGGAAAAGCGCTATACAAAATAAATGAATTATTATTATTTATTATTATTATTATTATTATTACTAGGGCATTGCCCGTACGTGGGTGCCCGTTCCTTGCCAAAAAAAAAAAAAAAACGCTACCCGTACGCTCTACCCCGCCCGTACGCCCGTAAACAAAAAATAACAACGCTCTTCGCTTCCGCCCTTCGCTCTGACTGAATTGGGAGAAATAATGCGCATAAGAAATCGAATTACGTACCGTAATGGCGGTCAGCTCGTAACGCGCACACTGTCCGGAAGTTCGCATATCGCATATCTATCTATCTATCTATTAATGCCCATTTATTCAATTATCGCCAACGTATTTTGGCTTTTTGCAATTTAATCGCAAGGAAAAGTAGAAATAGAAGAGGGAAAAAAAGAAAAGCCTTGCCTTGCTGCAAACAGCTGCTGCAAACAACAACAACATGGAAGGCTGCACTGTCCGGAAGTTGGCATATCGCAGTTACGATTATTTTAGTGTTAATGGCCAATTATTCAATTAGCGCCAACGTATTTTGGCTGTTTGCAATTTAATCGCAAGGAAAAGTAGAAAGAGAAGAGGGAAAAAAAGAAAAGCCTTGCATTAACGCATTAACGCTTGCATTGCATTAACGGTTCGGCACACGTGATAGCTCGCTGCTCTCTGATTGGTTGAAGCGTTTTTTGGACATAGCTCGGTAGGTACTTGTCCGATTAATTACAAACCTTGAAAAGGCACATCCTCGGGTCCCCAGCAATATACCTGGCAAGTTTCAAGTATATCGGACCCGTGGTTGTCGAGAAACAGCGGTCACAGACAAACACACAGACACACAGACACACAGACACACAGACAGACACACAGAGATTACTGGAATTATAGATAGATTATAATGCCAGTAATCTCTGTGTGTCTGTCTGTGACCGCTGTTTCTCGACAACCACGGGTCCGATATACTTGAAACTTGCCAGGTATATTGCTGGGGACCCGAGGATGTGCCTTTTCAAGGTTTCATATTAATCGGACAAGTAGTTAGCGAGCTATGTCCAAAAAACGATTCAACCAATCAGAGAGCAGCGAGCTATCACGTGTGCCGAACGTGCCGAACAGACTCTGCCTCGGACGACACATTTGAGAGCGTATTCATTTATTTCACGTTGGCAAACTATGTTGCCGCTATGTTGGCGTTAAACTATGTTTTAAAACTAATTAAAACTAATTTGCGATTCTTTCGCTTTCCTGCGCGTTTGTGCACGCTATGGCGATTTCTTTACCAAACTCCGCAAGCCGTTCGCTTTGGACCAAACCATTTCATGTAAATAGAGGGGGGGGGGTTGTCACCGTACTCGCAAGCCGTTCGCTTTGGACCAAACCATTTCATGTAAATAGAGGGGGGGGATTGTCACCGTACTCGCAAGCCGTTCGCTTTGGACCAAACCATTTCATGTAAATAGAGGGGGGGGGGATTGTCACCGTACTCGCAAGCCGTTCGCTTTGGCTTTGCGAATGGACCAAACCATTTCATGTAAATAGAGGGGGGGGATATAATTTTAGATATATATATAGTACGGGCATGCCCTAGTACAACTAAAGAGCGGAGCAGTCAGAACAAGTGACACCTTGAGAATGGGATTCATAATTTGTCAGGATGGTCTTCTTGTTGTGCTTAGGGTTAGTGAGTTTTTGTCCCCCGTCGCACCGCGGAGCGAAAGGGGGACTATGGTTTTCCCCTCCGTCCATGTGTGCGTCTGTCCGTGCGTGCGTGCGTGCATAAGCGAAGGACCGAATTCTAATTTGATGTGTGGGTGCAACTCGGCATATGGAAGAACGCTATTGAAAATTGGGTCGCCACGTCAAAATCCAAGATAGCCGCCGCCATGTATGTCTGAACCTTGTGAGCGGAATATCTTGAAAAATAAGCGAAGTACCAACTTCTAATTTGGTGTGTGGGTGTATCTACGCAAAAGGAAGAAAGCTATCGAAAATTGGGTCGCCACGTCAAAATCCAAGATGACCACCACCATATATATGTCTAAACCTTGTGAGCGAAATATCTTGAAAAATAAACGAACTACTAACTTCTAATCTGGTGTGTGGGTGTATCTACGCAAAAGGAAGAAAGCTATCGAAAATTGGGTCGCCACGTCAAAATCCAAGATGGCCGCCTTGCGTCTTCCACTTTGTCAACTCACATCACTTCACCGACGGGGGACCGAGTCGTAACGCTTGTTTTTTTCTTGTACACAAAGTCTAGGCTCGTGGAGAAAGAAGCATGAACATATAATGGATCAGGATGCAATGAAACAAACGGAACAGCAGGAAGAAAGAGAGAAAGGGGTGGGGGAGGTGGGAATCAGAAAAGCATGGTTGAGGGACAAAATACAGGGAGACTTGAACAAATAATAGATGAGGGGAAGGGGTGGATAAGATGGATCCAGTTATAAACTCTTACAAGGGGAAAACTAGAAATTAGGAAAGATGTGGTCTTAGAGAGGGTTAATGGAGGGGGTAAAGATCATGGTTTTGCATGGGGGATGATCTGAGATGGTGAGAACAGCTGGTTTGAAGACCTGGAGGGAAGAATAAGATTGAAGAGAATGTGGAAGTTGGTTCAGGGAAAAAGTAGGAACAAAAGAGTGGAGGTGGACCCAAAGGACCCAAAAGACCCTTAAAACCCCAAAGACCCTCAGACCCATAATACCAGCTAGCTTGGACCCTTGACCATGAAGAGCTTTGGACCACTTGACTGTTTTTTTTTATTACAAATAACTAATATGACCAATATTACAAATAAATGCAAACAAAAAATGTTTGTATTATGATTAGTGTAAATTATGACAACACAGCAATTCAAGCTCAGTCAGGTCATTATCCTCAGTTAAAACAAGCCCATGCCTCTGCAACGACGTGTGATGAGGCAAGCGTAGTGTGCCGATTGAAGTTATATATATGTGTATATATATATATATATATATATATATATATATATATATATATATATATATATATATATATATATATACATATATATATATACTACCGCTCAAAAGTTTTAGAACACCTCAATTTTTCTAGTTTTTATTGAAATTTACACAGTTTAATGTCTCAATGTACTCTGAAATTAAGCATAGAACAAATAAACAATTAGAGATAAATAAATAAAAATCATAGAATCATTTTGTTTAACAAAATTTAATTTAAATTTTTGACTCAGCAAAGTAGCCACCTTTTGCAGATATAACCGCCGAACATACTCGTGGCATTCTTTCTACAATGGAAATCATATATTGTTCGGGAAGTTCTTCCCAACACTGTTGCAGAAGTTTCCACAAATGCGTTGCACTTGTAGGTTGCTTTGCTTTCACCCTTCTCCAGTTCATCCCAAACCAGCTCGATGGGGTTTAAGTCTGGAGACTGTGCTGGCCATTCCATGATTTGAAGCCTACCGTCTTGTTCTTTTCCTCGAAGGTAGCTTTGACATAGCCTGGAGGTGTGTTTAGGGTCATTATCTTGCTGCAGGATGAACCCCTGACCAACTAGGCGTCTACCAGACAGTATTGCACGGCGCTGCAAAATGCTGTGGTAGCCCTTTTGGTTCAGAGTGCCAGTCACTCTGTGCAAGTCGCCGACTCTGGATCCAGCAAAAGAGCCCCAGACCATCACGCTTCCTCCTCCATGTTTGACAGTTGGTGTCACACACTGAGAAATCATCCTTTCGCCTACTCAACGGCGTACAAAAACCCTGCGTGATGAACCAAAGATTTCAAATTTTGATTCGTCGGTTCATAAGACCTTCTTCCAGTCTTCAGTAGTCCACTGGTGGTGCTTCATGGCCCAGGCAAGCCTCTTTTTCTTATTCTGCCATCTTAGCAATGGCTTTCTTACTGCCACTCGACCTGTCAAACCTGCAGCTCGAAGTCTTCTCTTCACAGTTGAAACTGAGAATTGCTTACTTCGACCAGTGTTAAGCTGTGCTTGAAGCTGTTGTCCTGTGAGCCGCCTATCACGCAAGCTGTTGACTCTCAGAAACTTGTCTTCTGATTCTGTTGTGGCTTTGCGTCTGCTAGACCTCTTCCTGTCAGAGTTTCCTCCAGTTTCCAAGTGCCTTTTGATGGTGTAGGAAACTGTACTCACTGACACCTTGGCTTTCTTTGCAATTTATCTAAAGGAAAGACCGACACTTTTAAGGGTTATAATGGTCTGTCTGTCTTCCTTTGTTAATTGCCTTTTTCTCGCCATTATGATAGCAATATACTACTTCCTGCAGTGCAATATTGTCCAAATAATGCTTCAGAGGGTGTAATAACAGTCTGTTCCAATACTGCTTTTATACAGACAGGGGGTTTGTAATCAAGTAATCAGCAGAGGTTAGGACACCTGCAGAAATTGTTTGCATCAACTTTCAAGGCTTAATTTACTTGCATTGCTGCAAAACAGCTGTTGTTAACCCATTACTTGTTCCCTGACGAAGGCCTTTTTTTACAATATAACTGCGCAATTTACACTATTTCCCGTTTTTGCTAACCTAAACTTTTTTTTCAACCTCGAGCAGTTTACTGCTTACCTTTGTACCATTTCAGGTTATTCACTGGACTTGAATTGCTTAAATTTTTTTAAAAACTGGAAAAATAGAGGTGTTCTAAAACTTTTGACCATGTGTGTGTGTGTGTGTATGTGTGTGTGTGTGTGTGTGTGTGTGTGTGTGTGTGTGTGTGTGTGTGTGTGTGTGTGTGTGTGTGTGTGTGTGTGTGTGTGTGTCACAAAAACAGACACTTGGGGGCAAAAATCAAAATTGAGATTTTGATATCATCTGATTCCCCATGCTTTTCTCTTTCATTTGATATATACATTATGTTAATTGGATGAAACTTAACGAAGTTATGGTATTTTAATGACAATTATATTTTCGTTTAAACAATGGAGAAAATTAGGTTCAAAGTTCACAATACCGTTCACACGCACAAAGAATGTGCACACGTAGAGCTTTTCATTCATACCAAACATATATGTCAGGGATCTCCTTCGAATTATGATGTATGGCTCGGAGTAAAACATCGAAATTTTGCGATCTTCGTGACTTTATGAGCATATTTTGAGAATGCCGTTTAATTTTAGATTCTTCGTCAAATTTCACAACTTTTCTCTTTCTTGGAAAAATGTTTTGGTGCATAATAATCTGGAGAAGTTACTCTTTCTATCCATATAAAAATCTCAAGTTGGTCCCTGTGGTCATATTTTGACTCTCTTCGGCTTTTTATTGCGAAGAGAAATGCCCCCATGTGTCTGCTTTTGCCAGAGCCAGTCACATTTGTGTCTGCTTTATTGTGGTCAACATCTTACGTGCCTGCAGCTTGCAGTGTTTGTGCGAGAAATAGCTAAGGTTAATCGGAAGAGTCAATAGCTCAGTGAGCAGTCGATGCATAAACGATGGTCCTTTAGTTCTCTGGAAGCAACGTCAGCACAACAACTGTTCGTCAGGAGCTTCATGAAATGGGTTTCCATGGCCGAGCAGCCACACACAAGCCGAAGATCACCATGCGCAATGCCAAGCGTTGGCTGGAGTGGTGTAAAGCTCACCGCCATTGGACTCTGGAGCAGTGGAAATGCGTTCTCTGGAGTGATGAATCACGCTTCACCATCTGGCAGTCCGACGGACGGATCTGGGTTTGACGGATGCCAGGAGAACGCTACCTGCCCGAATGCATAGTGCCAACTGTAAAGTTTGTTGGAGGAGGAATAATGGTCTGGGGCTGTTTTTCATTGTTCGGGCTAGGCCCCTTAGTTCCAGTGAAGGGAAATTTCACTGGAACTAAGGTCAACTGCAACACTAGCGGATGCTGCAAAATACATATGATGCTGCAGACGGAGCGGTTATATATATATATATATATATATATATATATATATATATATATATATATATATATATATATATATCACACACACACACACACACACACACACACACACACACACACATATATATATATATATATATTTGGATTTCCCATTACATTACCCGTTACAGGGTGTTGGTGCTGTTGAAGCAGTTTCCTAGCAAGGGTTTATACTGGGTGGTTTAGCCATTGCCTTCCCAGCATTACTTATCCATGTTTTATCCTTTTAAATACAGCATCAAGCAGGGAAACACCACGTACCACATCTTCAGTCTTTGGTATGACTCAGCCAGGATTCAAACTGCGACCTCCCATACTCAGAGCGGATGCTGCAACGGGAAATTAATAAAAGGTATCCCCAAATCACAAACGAGTTGGCCTTAGCACCGCTAATTCCCATTGGCAAACAAAAGTTAAAGTTAACAAATTATTACTAATTAATTTTCAAGGTTGGCGAGTGCACCATGTGGTTTGGGCATCGCTCGGCTGCCACTCAGTCCTAGCTCGTGACTTGTTTTTCCACTGCTCTGCTGCTATTCTGCTGGTCTCGGTGCCCGGGGCAGTGTGCTTCTCGTACTGGTACGTGGCAGTGAATAATAAAATTCATCCATTAAATGTGATGTGCGTGGTCCCATATGACAGGAAGGTCCGTTGAATCCCTTGAATCTTTGGGATTTTGAAGGACTCATCAAGTGACTCGCCACATATCATTGGGTTGCAGTTGTGATTCTGTCACAATGTGGGATGGTAAATGCACACACAAACACAATTACATTTACTCCCGCATCAATGCAAGTGCCCCTGGTTTGAGGCCTACAAAATCAAAGTATAATAACTTAACGAGAATTATGCTCAATTCTAGCCAGGTTATCAGCAATGTATTTTTATTTTTAAGGACCATACAAATAGGTACCAACTATGACATCCTTTCTTTGGCATATTGAAGCAACCTGCTAAGTTTTATCTACTATTTCAGAGATTTTATCCACTATTTCAGTGCATGGAAGAAGTTTCGGGAACTGAGTGGCGTGCTGATGAGGAGGGGAGTGTTGTTGAAGCTGAAGGGAAAGGTGTATGCTGCATGTGTGAGAAGTGTTATGATTTATGGGAGCGAGACATGGGTCATGAATGTAGAGCAGCAACGAAGGCTGGAAAGGGTGGAAATGCGAATGGTTCGGTGGATGTGCGGAGTGTCACTGAGATCTTGAGCCTTTTAATTCACACAAAACAAGTGAATAAAATGTGAAAAGCAAGGTTGCAAGTGACCCTTTTAACAGTCAAAAAATCTTACATCACATCAATCAACTCATTTATAGGTTTTGTAAACATAACTTCAAATGTCATGGTCCTGTGTTTCTCCCCGTCTCGTCACTTTGGGCGATACAGGCGAATGTGAATTGCAGAAATCTGCCGGCTCTGGCTCTCCAGCTCCTGGTCAAAAACATCAACGTCATCTAAGCAACCCATGCTCCGCTGCTCCTCCAAGGTCACCGTCGAGGTTTGAGTCCAAAGCTCGAGTGGTCCACATTCAGCCGCGAAAGTCTGAGCGAGTGGTGAGGTAGACGTCACTCTGGGACCGTGGGAGACGCTGGGGTGGCCGACGGCGCCTGGTGACGTCAGGAATCCAAGGCCCGTCACGGGGCGTCCTCTCCGACTGGACTCGCTCCGTTTCCGGACTCATCGCATGATGCACATGCTCAAAATGCCTTCTTTGTGTGTCACTTTGAGTGTCACTGAGAGAGAGGAAGACAAATGATGAATTGCGAAAGATGATGGGAATAGAGCCTGTGATTGATGCTGTGAAGAGGAACAGGTTGAAATGGTTTGGTCATGTGTTGAGGAAGTATGAAAGTGACTGGTTGAGAAGAGTGATGGAAATGAATGTAGAAGGAAGTAGAGGACGGGGAAGACCGAGAAAGACTTGGCTAAAGAGAAGAAGACATGCGGGCAAGGGGGTTAACAAGGAGAGATGCAGAAAATAAGGCAAAATGGAGAACATTGTCATGGGGACCGCAAGGCCGCTCTTGCAGGGAAAATGGCCTTAAAATACATGTTGTTGTTGTTGTATTTCAGAGCCGTTGGTCTGTCTGTCTGTCTGTCTGTGCCGCCATTTTTCTCAGAGATGGCTGAACGGATCTTCGTCAAACTTTCAGAGGTGCATCAGTGAGTGTCTGGGGATGTTTTAGGCAAAAAAAAAGAAAATTGAAAAAAAAAGTTCGTTTTTATGGATTTTTTTTAAATCGCTCTATAGTGCCTAAGCCTTTTTGATTAATGACAGTTATATACAAGTACACATTCACATAAATAAATACAAAACAATTCGTAAACATTTGAACACAAATAAATCAAACTATTCCGGAAGTGTACGAAGTTGGTGATAAGGTTTCTTCTTCTTCTTGAACGTCATCATACTTAACTCAAAAAAGTGATGAACAGCACATTCATCAGCAGATATTCAACAAAAAGGTGAAATGATGATTTGACACTTGTGATGGATTCTGATTTGGATGTAATTGCTTTTCCATTATATTTGCCCTCATTTCAAATATGTTAATGTTTCGCTTGAGTAATGCCGGGTACTCCAGCTATAAACGCTTATATACTTTACTCGGGGTACGAATACAAATACAACTTTGTCTGGGGGGTAACATAGCCTATGTGGCCGTGGCCTCATGCGGGGGTGTGGGAGACTGGGAGAGGGGTGTAAATTCTCTATGTAAATGCGTACCGTGTAGCGCCACCTGGTGTTGGTGGCAGAGGGTATTACAAATTTCTTTTTTTACCTGGTAACACTGAGATTATAGGGTATTGCAACTTCCTTTTTTTTACCTGGGCAAAACTGAGGGTAAAGCACTCTTTGCATGGGTAAATTTTTTATCCTTCTCATCCCCCCTCCCCCAAAACAGAGGGGCCTGTCAAAGGCATCCCCCCCCCCCTCCCAAAAGATGTATATGTAGTTTTTCTTTCCCGTCTCTCCGTGATTCACACCCCTCGCACCCCTCCCCCCCCCCCACTCCCTTCCACACCCCTCCCTCTCCTGCCTCCTCGCTCCACCCCCCCCCCCCCCCCCCTCGACGTCCTCTCTTGTCGTAGTCAACGTGTGGTCCAAATGGAATTCTCTCATCTCCTCTTCCTGTCCAGTCTGGAGCTCCTCAAGGCAGTTTTCTGGGCCCTATGCTTTTTCTGGTATTCATTAATGATCTCTCCAACTCTCTGGAAAATCCTCTCTATCGCTTTGCTGATGACCCCACTCTCTGCCGCTCCATATCTCAACCCTCAGATCGGCAGGCAGCAGCCTCTTCACTCTCTGCAGATCTGGACAATATCACAAACTGGTCACACAAGTGGAACATGTCTTTCAATCCTGACAAATCTCACACTCTCACTATGTCTCTCCGAAATGACCGTCTGGAAAACCCTCCCATCTACTTTCTCAACAATCCTCTCCAAGAAGTTCTTCCACTCAAGCTTTTGGGTCTCACTATCTGCCATGATCTTTCCTGGGAAAACCACATTTCCACGCTGGCCTCCAGAGCCAGTTGCCACTGGGCAGTGGGCATCCTCTGTCATGCGAAGTCCTTCCACGGTACTACTGAGCGTCCCACCACATACAAAGCATTCATCCTCAGTTTGATGGAATACTGCTCTCCCCCTGCCCCCCCCCCCCTCCCCAAGCCCTCTCCCTTCCACATCTCCCGAAATGTCCCTATTCTCTATTGTTGTGCTTCCCTCTCCCTTCCCTTCTTGTCTCCCACTCCCTTTATTGCATGTTCTATGTGTTAGCTATTACACAAGCCTCAACTTCGTATACAAAAAAAGAAGAAGCAGATCCATTAACCTTATCTTGGCCCCGAATTCACCGAAATGATCACTCGATCACCACAGAATGTGTTGTGAACAGCCAAGCCCACTTTTAACACACAACGACAATAATTATACAATTGTTTTGATCTGTTGTGTTGTGATTATATATCCCGTCATTATGGCCAGTGCCTGCGGAAAAATGCATCGTCCAAGTGTGCATGGATTAAAGCATAAAACCCAACAGTAGGAGATAAAAATGCTTTACTACTCTTTATAAACATAAGATTTATCTTTCGTAACTTGTATTTAATTCAAGCAACAAGTTCATTGTGTTCACCCGTTAATTTTGTCACGGATTATTGATGGTTCAACTGAAATGGGTGTCTTCATTTTGTCTGCTCCTTTAAACATTATAAATTGGTATCAATGACATTTTATTTCTCTGCTCACCCCATCCCGCTCCCCACACCTTCCATTGTGCAGGAATTTCTTTGTGAGATGGTGCTGTCAGAGATTGAAAGGTGTGGCGAGAACGAACACCTACTCTTTCGAGAAAACACGTTAGGTACCAAAGCCATTGAGGAGTTCCTGAAGCTCGTTGGGCACAAGTATCTCCAGGATGCACTTGGTGCGTATGTTGAGTAGTGAGAACTTGAGTGTATTTTATGTGTGTGTTTGCTTTGTGTGTGTACATTTATCTGTTTTGTGTTTAAGGCTCATGAAGGAGCTTGTTTCTTATGGAGGAATATGGGTAGCAGTGTCGCTGTTTTTATGAACGGCACATTCACAGCTATCTCAGGGAGTGACCTCCCTGCCCCATGCGAGTCCCGTGCTCAGCTGGTTCTGTCTAACAGTACCTGGTATGGGCCCCTCCCTTGTCCGGGGTAACGGATCCCCACTGCCTTGTGGGGGAAGCCTCTTTAGGCTAAGGCTATGAGAAGGATACTCAAATATCAAACCGCACTGGTCGGTCAGCCTGGGCAGCGCTACATCGTGGATAAATGTGCCCATGAAAGTCAGTGGTGGCACAAATTAAGGCTTCACTGCGCAGCATCTGCAGACAGCTGTGTCAACTTTGGACATCAACGGCAGCCATCATCATACCAACGAAATGGCCAGTCTGCTTCACCTATGTGCATTAGACTTCACGTTGCATTTACTGCACCTGCAGCCAATGATGTTCATAGGAATAGAGAGTGGGTGAGGGATAGCACACACCTCTATCACTCTATTCGCTTCTCTGTGCAGGTTTTTCCCTTCATTGGCACCAGCTCACCTGCTCACCACCCATTTTTACCTATTCAGCCATCGCACAACGCACAATGCTTTGTGAGCATGCCAACAAACTGAACAAAGTGAAGAGAGTCGTAGAAAGCGACGACTCACACCATCGTCATCACATACATCACATGTTGACAATGACGTCCGGGTCGCAGTGAACAAATCAACACGTTGTATTGTATTTGAGCCGGGAATCTCAATATCGTAAGTCAAGTGCTCACATCGGAATGCCAGAGAGGTCAAGCAGAATATAATTTTCTGAAATAAATCACAACCATCCTTGCTGTTCCACAGAATTTTCAGACACAAAAGCTCATCCATGTTAATGGTTGTTTACATTTTGGTGTCACAATCCTTTTGTCCTTTGTGTTCTTCATATATATGCATGCTATATACCATAGGTCACTGATGATGTCATTGATGGTTGTTGGTATTTCGCTAAGTTTATATTTATGAAATTTGACCTTTTATCAAGATACTTGGTATTCTGAACTTGTCTCCATTATTGAGAGATCGAAAGATCCTCCTTCATCACACGATGCGAAGCAGATGATGCTGATTAACAGTGCGTTTTGTTTACACCGTTCAGGGGAATTCATCAAGGCTCTATACGAGTCAGATGAGAATTGCGAGGTGGACCCAAGCCGCTGCACACCCGGTGACCTGCAGATGAACCAGGATAACCTGCGCATGTGTTGCGAGTTGGCGTTCTGCAAAATAATCAATTCCTATTGGTGGGTGATTAAATGTGACTCACCCATAAAGGTCTTGCTTCCTCCTTCTTCTTCCTCTTCTTCTTCTTCTTCTCCTTCTTCTTCTTCATCTTCTTTTTCTTCGTCATCGTCATCGTCGTTGTCGTTGTCGTTGTTTTACAGCCATTTGCACCTAATGGCTGCTTTCCAGGCGGCGCAATCCGTTGCTAGCCCTCTTGTTAGGCCTTTAACTCTGAGATCATCTCTCAGCAACTCATTCCATGATTTCCTCGGACAGCCTGTAGCTCTTTTTCCATTCACATTCATATTTATACACCTCTTCACACAGCTGCCCTCCCCATCTTTTCCATGTGTCCGAACCACCTCAACCTACCCCTATGCATAACCTCACTAATGCTCTCTATACCTAACCTACCTCTTAATTCCACATTTGGTTTCCTATCCTTCAGTGTCACATTACACATCCATCTCACCATTCTTATTTCATCCTTTTTGATCGCCCAGGTCTCACTGCCAAACATCATCGCACTTCGAACGCAAGCTGCATAAAGTTTTCCCTTTAGTTGGAGAGAGATATCCCCCTTGATGTCAACAGGGGTAACAACTCCCTACACTTCCTCCAACCACTTCTATTTCTTGCAGTCACTGCTGCTACTGCACCACCACCTGCAGCAATCATAACACCATGGTAACAAAATCTATCGACACATTCCAGGGATATGTCCCCATCAACTAATCTTTCCACTCTGACTGGTACCAGTTGTTTACCTGCACAGACAGCACACTTAAAGTCAGGAACCACCTGCAGTCTACCCTTGATGTCACTACACCTCTTGTGCACCCAGCAGTTACAGTATTTACACAATATTGAGTTGCTACCTGCACCCTTTTTACAGACAACACAAGGCCACCTCCCACTTTTTTTTCCACAGTTCATTCTCCCACCGCACTAATCAGTGCTTTTGTTTTTGTTCTATTCACTTTCAATCTTCTGGCCTCCAAACGCTCCTTCAATACTGTATATTTACCCATTACCTCTTCCACACTCTCGACTATCAGCACTAAGTCGTCAGCGTACATGAGCTCTCAAGGTAAGTCTCCTCGAAGTTCCTGTGATATGGCTTCAAGAACCATGATGAACAAGATTGGGCTGAAGACTGACCCCTGGTGAACCCCCACTTTCACTTCAAAGTCCTCACTCTGCACTCCATTTACCCTCACAGAAGTTTTTGGTCCATCATACATCGCCATGACTACCCTGACTAACCAATCCTCCACACATAACTTTCTCATTGGCCATTGCACCACTTCCCGAGGCACCCTGTCGAATGCCTTCTCTAAATCCACAAATATAAAGTACAGCTGCCTCTTCTTCCCCAGATATTTTTCCTGTTGTTGCCTAATTATATAAATAGCATCGAACAATGAATAAAAATAGCTATTATATACTTACCTTACTTACTTATATAAAAATAGCTATTATATTATAAATAGCTATTAATAGCTATTATATAGCCAGTATATAATATATAATTATATATTATATACTTAAAAATAGTTATTATTAAAATAGCCAATTTGAATTTGATGTATATTAACACTCCGTCTTATCAATTTATCCACGACTCTCTCTAACACTTTCATTCCATGGTCCAGCAACTTCAAACCCCTATAATTATCCCTAACTCAGGCATCACCCTTCCCTTTATAAATATTCACTCATTCCTTACAGGAGTGGCCAGAGAATAGGGGTGAGTGTGGAGGGTCATCCTGTCACCCTTATTATTATTACTATTATTAATATTATTACTTAGTGATAATGTGAAAGGGCCAGCAGGATGGCCTAGAGGTATGCACACTCGCCTTTAAGCTGTCTAGCTTGAGTTTGAATCCAGACCCAGCTATAAACTGTCATCCTGGTGTTTCATTGGGAGGATGATTCATCAATGTGTGTGTCGTCCCTCGGATGGACACGGTAATCTGGGCGTCTTGTCTGTCTGCATTAGTTGTTGACGTTAAAGATCCCACATTGTCCTTCACGAAGAGCAGGCAAGCTATCGCCAGCACCATGAACAAATTACAAATTCCTGCCCAAATTATTCCTGAAAAGGCAATGGCAAACCACCTTGTTTAACCCTTGCCAGGAAACTGCCTTGGCAACACTGACACTCTGAAACATAGTATGGTGCATCAGAATCAGAATAATGTTTATATTATTATGCTATTATTGTTATCACTTTTGTTCTTGGGTGCGCCATGTTATGGCCATAACAAGCCATGTTATGGCCTTGGAAAAATGCCATAACATGAAATGACACTCAAGCTGCTATCTACACACGTCAACATGGCATTTTCCAAGGTGGAAAAGCTGATAAAAAATGGAAATTCCTCCAGATTTTGTTGAGGTCGAGTCAAATTGTTATTACTATTATTTTTGTCAATATTATTATTATTATTATTATTATTAATAATATTGCAGCCTTGCTGGCGGCCTACTTAGAGGGCTCACTAGTCAAGGCGACTCAGGTACGTTAGTCTTTGGGGGACGTGCTCAATGCTCGATGTTCTGCTTCTTCGTGTGATGTATGGACGGCAGCTTGTTAATATTATCATTATTTTTTATTATGTCATTATCAATGGACAGAATTGACTGAATAGTTTGTGGTTATAATATTTTTTAACTTCCGGTACGTGAGCCCCACAAAATGCCACAGTAAGCTATATATACACCTTTCACAGAAGACACGTTGGCTCTCTGGAAGGAGACCATAATCCTCCATGTGCTGTACAAGACGGTTTAGCAAAATCCTCGCTAAAAATTTTCATCCATTTTCATAAGTGTCCAAGTATGTCCAAGGACACAGAGTATGTCCAAGGTGTAAAAACTGCTGGGAGAGAGTGGCCCAATGAAGTCGCTACAACCATCGTTGTATGACCCTTAGTCCCCCTGGAAAGTTTGGTTCAGATTGGATAAGTAATGACCGGATGAATCTCGGTCAGACAGACAGACACCAAATTGCCTATTTCACGATGATTGCTTCATTCTGGGGCTGTGTTACATTTGAGCTTCCTTCCTCTTCTGAGTGCTCATCATAGAATGTGCCATCTTCCAAAAGTCGTAATGAGCATGCTGTTCCATCACTTGTTGGGGTTAAAGGTCCCATGATATCTTTTGAAGAAAAGTAAACTTTTGAGTTTGTCCCATTGCTTACTGTATCTCCTTCCTGCTCGTCGAGTGAAGGGGATATTACATTTTCCTCATTAGAAACCTCTGCTTGGAACTACCTTAGACAATCAATGTTATAGATTATGAGACTTCCCTAAGTAACCCTCAGCGAGAAATAGACAGATGTCCTCATAACACATCAGTAGCACATATAATTTCACATTAATGCACCTCCGCCCCCACCCTCAAAACCCCCCCTGTCCCAAAAAAACACTATTTGTGCCACTATTTGTGATTGTTTGATTATTTATAGTACAATGTCATTCTTGAGCACCTTTCTATATCCATCTTTATGAAGCACTCTGGATCTTATCTTTGTGATTGTTTTGCAAGGAGAGAATTTTGCGCATTTGTATTGTAATTTCTCATCTTACTTTGCACGCGCATTGGCCATTTTAGAAATATCCACCTGATGAAGACTGACAAAGAAGAAATGTCATCAGGTTTTGCAGCAAGGTCTCATAAAATGTAGAGTGTAATCAATAATTTCAGCACAAAAATAGAACGGCACTTTCGAGCGCAAACCTCCACCAGGCTGAACAGTTTACGTTTTGTATCCCACTGATAGGCCGGATCTGGATCCGTACCTGAACCAAAATCGAATCGGCTTGTTCTTGTCACCGAACCAACTCATCCACCTAGTTTAGTCTAAATCCATCCACAGCTTTTGAAATGCTGTACAATATCATGCTATGTATCATTTTTGTCTCTATCTCTCAATGATGAAGAATCTCTTTAAAAATTCTCAGATCCAGATCTTCACAAAAATCTGTTCGTCCTTGTCACACACCCAACCTGTCTACCAAATTTTGTCCAAATTCATCCATTACATTTTGAGATATACTGCTTACAGACAGACAGACAGACAGACAGACGGAAAATATAACCTCCATCCACCTTCAGTGGCAGAGGTAATTAGCAATCTATGTGCGTGGCAAGCACAGTCAATATAAATAAGAAATAAGATACGTTAAATGTTATTGATCGGCCATAAATAAAAGAGAAGCTGACGTTTCGGGCCTTACCTTTCGTCAGAGCAAAATAGAAAGGGTGGTTGAGAGAGGGTCCCATAAGAGGCCCCAACTTTTGGAAGCCCAGCTTGCTGGTCATTATTATTACTTGTTCGAATTTTTTTTTAATGAAATCATGGGATTACATAAAATTGACACCCATTGATAAATGCTTTGAGTACATGACTGTTCCATGTTGATGCCGTGTGCCTGTTACCTCCACCAGCAACCAACTTTGTATTGTGTACAGCCCTAAGTAACCAATTAGATACAGCACTGGTTTCCAGACTTAACTCGTTGTGTGCCAAAAAAAGGTTGTTTTCTCCAAGTCTTGTGGCAGCAGGACCCAGATCTTACATCGCTTGTGGAGTTGTGTAACTGTGATTCAGGCTTTGGACCACCACTTTCGTTCCCCAAAGTGAAGCAATTCCCAGTAATATGAGCAAAATGTGGTGTCAATGCTCCCTCCCTGCTCAAGGTCCTGCTTCTTCTTCGCGTGATTGATAGACGGTCGAACTCGTCTCCTTTTAGTAATACTGTGCTGTAGTAACACCCATTCCCTGCAGGAGTGAAAAAGGTATCAATACCTGCTCCCTCCAGCAGGGGTCAGTGGTTAAATCGCTTGCACTATTCTCCATGTACAGACGAAAATCGCAAGTCGACTCCCCATTCTCACATGAGGAGGTGGAGTGAGGAGGGAACGACCTGATCCTGGGTACCCTGAGCATGTATGCAAAATTTGGTGGAAATTGACATAGCCGTTTTCAATTCTATAATGATTATACATACATACATACATACATACATACATACATACATACATACATACATACATACATACATACTTATATACATACATACTTATATACATACATACATACTTATATACATACATACGTACTTATATACATACATACATACATACATACATACATACATACATATATATATACATACATATATATACATACATACATACATACATACATACATAGTTACATACGTACATACATACATACTTATATACATACATACATACATACATACTTATATACATACATACGTACTTATATACATACATACATACATACATACATACATACATACATACATACATACATACATACCTATATACACACATACATATATACAGACATATATACATACATACATATATACATACACAATTGGCTTCTTTTAGTAGCATTCACTGAGGCCTGTGCTCATTTTATCTTACCAATTTAATTATGGAATATAATTAATCGATTAATTTCATCGTGGAATTACCTTGATGACCTTCGATTGGGCATCCCTACCTCAAACTGCATCCGGGGCTGCTGCCCCTCTCGTATACCACTTGCAATACACCATCACGTACAGCAAACATTTGATAGCCAGCTTGCGTATACAGTGTGTCTACCCGCATCCTTGCCATATACACTGTATTCCCAAACATATTGGGACAGCACACCCAAACTCAACATTATCTCTTTCAATCTATTTTTTTTATGCATTTTTTTTTTTACCACAATGCAAAGCAGCATGTGCTTTCTAAAGGTTTGCAGCAGGTATCAAAGCTCAGTTGTAATGAAGATGTCATAAGGTGAAGTGCTCACCGACCTTAATTGTGGAATGGTTGTTGTAGGTTGGAGGTTTACCTGTCACATTGAGCCTTCCCACGGGTAATACCCTTCGGCAATGAAGGACAACAGAGTTGTGCCATTGCTGAAATTAGGAAAGGCAGGTCAAAGTCACTGACAGATCAAGACAGCATAACCTTAATACCTGGAATAGCTCATTATAATGCCTGATATCCAGCACCATTTTGTGTAAATTGTTCGGGACGGTGACAACCATCAAGGGGTTAAACAATTTTTAAATAAGAAAACCCCAAAATTCCCATTGTTTTTGCTAATATAGTGTGGTGCACCATGTACTTATTGAGTAATAACTAACACTGCATTTGAGTGTGCAAGCTGAGCACAATTCTGGTGTTAAACCGACCTGGGTCTAAATCTGAAAAATGCTCAGGATGGAACCTTTCTGTTGCATTATTCGCCATTCATTTGCCCCTTGTTCTGCCTCGGACGTTGCGTACGGTTTGTAGAATTCACCATCCTCGCATACAAAAGCTGCAAATTACCTTTTGCTCATACGATTGAGCCACAGCTACACCTTGACCTAAACATTGGCTATTGTGCACAAGATGGCTTCTTAACACATAACGACTTGACAGTGTAAACCGGTGTCAGAGTATCCTTGAAGTTCAGACCATAACCTATCCTCCCTGGGAAAACCACTACACCAAAAAGCAATCCGTCAATCGACGGACATCCGCCTCTTCGACTTTCCGCAAGGTAGGCAGAGCCATTTGGAGTAAGGAACCTTGCCTACGGTTTCGCTGATCCAGGAATCAAACCCGGGTCCACTCGCTTGCAAGGTAAAGTATGCTGTCCATTAGGCCATGGAACTCCTTCACATTCTGTCAATAGATTGCTGCAAAAGAAGTAAAACAAGCTCCTTCTGCTTTACTCTTGCATGCATGTGCTGAAGGCTAACTCTGATTACTGTACATTGAAAATGTGAAACTTTAAGTGTCTTGGGCGAGATGCCAGACATTTGTTTAGGAAATGTGACTCTAGTAACTCGCCCAGAAGAGTATGACTCCATTTCCCATTTCTCAGATTACAAGCATTTGATGATGGCAGCCGAACAGCAAAGATAATGAATCCCATGAGCATTTTTGTGGTTTTCATGGGATACAGAAAACCCTCGTGATTGTACAATTAATATTTAACTAGCAGAGACCCCCCCATCGAACATCCGCACAATGTAAAATGTGACTTCAAGTCCTCCATTCCACCCCTCTCCCCCTACACAAACCCCAACTCATCAACCCCCACTCCCAAACCCCAAGTCCTTAACCTTCACCTCCTCCCTTCCAACCCCAAGTCCTCACCCCCCCCCTCCCTCCCAATCCTAAGGCGCTAATCCCCTCCCCACTTCAAACCTTCCCTCCCCCTACCACCCCATGCCCCTCCCCCTCCCACAACTCATCAGCATCCCCCCCCTTCTCCTCCCCTCCGCCCCTCCCCCTCCCCTCCTCCCCTCCTCCCTTCCGCCCCTCCTCTCCTCCTCCCTCCCCCCCCTCCTCCTCCCTTCCTCCCCTCCTCCCCGTGTCCACCAGGTTTCGTCCGAATCAAGCCTCAACCTTTTGAGATGTCCTGCTCACAGACAGACAGACAGGGGTGAAAACTTAACCTCTGTCCATCTTTGGTGGTGGAGGTAATTACTACACCCCTTGAGCTAATTCGAATAAATAAACAAGTAACAACATGGCGGTCTCCATGGAAACTATGCTCTCGTGGGACTCAAAAAATGCTGTCATGGCCGTCGTTTTCCGTTTTTCCTGATCCTCTTGTGACAGCTTCTTCAAATGAATTCATTCAGTTAGTAGTGGCTGCAGCCTGGTGTTGGCTTAGTGATTAGGGTGCTGGCTTGGGATCCTAGGATCCTGGGTTTGAATCCTGGTCGATCGCTGAATTAACACCAGGGGGGTTGACTCAGCCTGTCATCCTTCCAAGGTCGGCAAATTGAGTACCAGTTCACTGGTAATTCCCTGTGTGTCGCAAGAGGCGACCAACAGGGTTGGCGGTAGGAAGGGCATCCGACCATAAAACATTGGTTCAAAAAGGGGATCACTCTGCCCAAAAAAAGGCCAACCCCTGCTCTGCGGGGAAAAATGGCCTCCAAAGGTGGTGATCAGTAGTGACTACAGAGTACAGCATGTTTGTAGATCTTGAAGAATTTGGATGAGAAGTAAAATAACAATTAAATTGTAAAATCCAAGTTTCAATAATATTGAGCATATATAACTAGCATATGCTTCTCAACATTTCATTGGTTGTAGTATAATTTTGAATCCGATTACGGCGGCCATTTTGGCTAACATACACTACTATTTTGGCGGCGGCCATTTTTGAACCTACTCCCCAGGTTCTTGTAATTGATCTAAATGATATATCGATGTTTCCATGATGATTTAGCCCTATGTGTTTTTACGAATATATACATGATGATGGTTACAGCACCACTCAGAAATCGACACACGTCGGTTTCCATCTAAGCCGAATAACTTTATTTTCCTAAATATTCTTCATTCCGGTATCTGCAGGAAATCAATATATTTTGAAACCCTTCTTTGATCGATTGATGCATCCAATGGCACAGCATCCTGTCATTTTAAAAAAGAACTAGCAGGGACCCGTGGAACAGAGTTCTGTGGAAAAGCCTCGCTTTATTTGGGTGGTGTATAGGCAACGAAGCGCTGCCTCGCATGCTTTCAGAAGTTTATGTTTACTGCTAAGCCAGCGTTAATGTTCGTCGTCTGCACACTTATTACCAAAAGATAATGTCATGAATTTGTTTTATGTTCCCAGAGGTCAGATGTTGAAGTGGAGATAAATGATGAATTGCAAAATGAAAGTGACAATCAGGAAAACAAACGTGTTGTTTTATACATCTGACCAAAACAAACGTTGCAAATTAGCGTTACAGGGGCATCGCGTTTGTTTCCATTGGCTTTATTTATGCTTTTTAAGCTTTATCATTTATGCTTTGTGACGGTGAACAATAGTTACGTATAGTCAATGTTGTAATGAACAAAAAAAGTTTTGTTTACTGAGCCAAATTAGTCCATTTTTTAAAAAGCATCATTTTCTTGGGAGCTATTATCCCTCAAACTTCCACTCTGTATCTGCCCCTGAGTTCATAGATGATCTCACCATAAACAACGTTGCGGGTTAGTCGGCCTGCAGTAAGCTCAGTCTCTCTACTTATCCGCAATTAATTCTGGTTGGCAAAGACACGCAGATAAAGTGGGTCTCCGACTCTACTCGGTGCAACGTACAGCTGTCTGTGTGTAAAAACACTGGTGGGAAGCAGCACTCCAGCAAGCTCTGACCCTGGCTTTTGTTGATGGTCATCGCAAAGACCGGCCTGACCGGAAACTGTCCTCCGCGGAGTTGGAAAGGAAGATACGTGTAAGATGGAGAAAGAAGAATTCCAGGAATAAGGAGAATAGACCCGGAACAATCACCAGTGAGCTTCCACGCCTGAAGAACACGTTCAGTGGGTCATACTAAGCACCGCCCGGAGACACCTTTTTAACAGTCGGAACTGCTGCTAAGCTCAAATCCACAGTTAAAATTTTGAAATTTGGTTCAGGTTAGAAAATTTTACAGCGTGTCACTATTGTGGAGCGGTGCTTCGTATGACTGGCTGTCCCATATATGTTTAGGTTCTGGACATTAAATATCCCATGGTGTGTTTTAAAAAGAGCAGACCGTTGTGGCCTTGGGATGTGAATATGACAGCCTTGATGAGCCAAGTGGTCCTTCCCTGTGCTTTAGTACCTCCACCACCGAAGGTGGACGGAGGTTACGTTTTCACACCTGTCTGTTTGTTTGTGAGCAGGATATCTCAAAAAGTTGTAGACAGATTTGGATGAAACTTAGTTGACTGGTTGGGTGTGTTACAAGAACAAGCCGATTCGATTTTGGTTCAGGTCTGGATCCAGATCCGGCCTATCAATGGGATACAAAAGGTAAAACCGTTCAGCCTTGCGGAGGTATGCGCTCTACCGAGTGTTGTTCTAGTCGTGTGTGTGTGTGTGTGTCTTTGGCTGTCCGGGCTGTAACTTTTTAACATTTGAACTTTTGTCATCAAATTTTCTTAAAGTTTTATTTATAATATGGAGAAAACAAATTAATTATTTGGTCAAAAGGTTAACGGTCAGTGTCATAAAATCGTCAATTTTCATCCAATTTACCTGAAGTTTTAAGAATTTGCATATTGGGTCATTGAAGCCTATTGCTTTTGAGGGGAAGAGGTCAAAATCACCTAAAATCGTTTTTTTGGGGGGGGGGGGGGGGGGGGAGGTTTTGTTATCTGCTTTCGTCATGTTTACCATACGGAAGAAGAACTCTGAATACAAAGCAGACGCGGACGGGCTTTGCCTTTTCAGATGCTTTCTAGTTTAATTTGTGGAGCATTGTGGGTTTATCAGTTGAGATAAACACCAAGCTTAGAAAACGCTCCTTTTTCTTTTCAAGTGCAAGTACTGTATAGTAAAAGAAATAGGGTGGTAATAGTCCTGTGGACCTTATGCCCATCTCCTCCGGTCGAGGTTTTTTTCTGAGCAGTCTTGCGAATTGAAGCTGGACCAGTGAGGACAATGCAACAACGTTTCAGGAAATGCAACCACCACAAACTTTACACTTTAGCTATACTTACCCTGTAACAAGAGAAATACTGTTTGAGAGGCCTTGCATACTTAGTTTGGTTTAGATGAGCCTATGGTACTTTAATTACAAACTTATAATCCTGTGCATTTCCTTCACAGCGTGTTTCCTCGAGAGCTCCGTGAAGTTTTTGCATCTTGGCGGCAGCAATGTGGCGGCCGTGGGCGCCACGATTTGAGTGAGCGCCTCGTAGTTGCCTCCCTCTTCCTGCGTTTCCTGTGTCCCGCCATCATGTCCCCAAGTCTGTTTGGTTTGACGCAGGAGTACCCAGATGAGCGCACCGCTCGAACACTCACACTCATTGCCAAAGTCATCCAGAACCTCGCTAACTTCACAAAGTGAGTGCTGGGTATCCGGCCTTCAGATATACTTCACCATCATGCATCATGCTTGCAATTATTAGCTTATTGTCTTCAGTCCAGATCTGTTTACTCCTGGACATAATTCCACCTTGTCTTACTTTTGCCATCCATAATTCCTTGACTTTCAACTTCTTTTTACCTGTGCATTTTGTTGTGCTCTCATACCCTGCACCAAAGCCCCTATCTTCCCTCATTTCGTATTTCCTCAACCCATGCCACATTTTCTCATTCCATGTCAGATTTGGAAACAAGGAAGACTACATGGCCTTCATGAATGACTTTTTGGAAAACGAGTGGGGAAACATGAAGCGGTATCTGTTGGAAATGACCAACCCAGATTCAGGGCATCACTCTGAGAGCTTTGATGGCTACATAGACCTAGGCCGTGAACTCTCCTTCCTCCACATCCTCCTTTCAGAACTCCTCGCTCAAGGAGATGCGGTACGTAGCCAAGAACATGGGGATACAGTACATTACAATTCAATCATTCCGGAGTTACGGTGACTATATAATCGGTGTTGAATTCTTCAAAGCAGGTGCACAGCCTCATTTCTTCTGCCAGTCCAGACATTGTGGAGGAAGAATTATGGTTACTCCAAGTAATAAACCTTCCACACTGTTAAGTATGAAATATCTAGGATTTTAAATCTGCAACATGTACCAACTAGAACGCCACTCAGTAGAGCGCATACTCCCGCCGTGGGTTTAGTTGGAATAATACGTTTTGTTCAACATCCCCTCTCCCCAAAACAATAAATGAAAAAGAAAGTAAGCCCTAACTGTCAGAGAATTTATTTTGATATATCTCGGAATTAGAGGAGAAAAACATAATTTAAGAATAAGAATAAAAGCTTTAATGCAGTAAAACAGAAAGAATCTTTCCCAAAAAAATTTCCAAAAAAATTTCCTGGATCCGGAATAATATCCTGAGCTTCACCAAAAACTAATCAATTCTTCCTTATCCCAAGGGCAATCATCCCACCAACTTTCATCCAAATCCGTTCAGAACTTTTCCAGATATCTTGTTCACAAACACACGAACTTACGAACACACACACACACAGACGGACGGACACGATCGAATGCGTTACTCCCTGGCGGGAGTAATAAACCTGAAAATCGCAGAGCCAGAACCAGAATTATTTATTTGATCGGGGAAGCCCATGCGAGGTTTCTTCTTCTTCAGCCTCTCACAACCCTGGGTGAATATGCGATCTTTTTTTTAAAAGGTGGAATTTTGCCAAATCTGTTTTATTCGTTTGTTAATATACCTCAGCCATTGACAAATCTGGAACTAAGTCTTTATAAGTTCATCAAATACTGACACCGCGATTGACATTCGCTGAGCTAAATGTTGATATCTCTTCTGAGGTAAAAAAAAAAAAAAAAAAACAGTTTTAAAGCATTATACGTATCAAACGATACATTTTATGAAACGGGGAAACCTAATACACACTTTGGTGGTTTTAAAATGACAGAATATGTCTTTATTAGAAAGAAAAAATGAACATTTAAAACGACGCTGCTAAAAAAAATACACCGCTCTAACGCATAACCACGAGTTTAAACTACATTTACAACAAATATGAAAACTATTTTCATATCACAATGTTAAATATAGAATATATAGAAGATAATGTTTTTAAAAAATGAGCCCGATCTTCCAATGGTAAAAAAATCCTTCAAAAAATTCCTGGATCGGGAATAATATCCTGAGCTTCACCAAAAACTAACCAATTCTTCCTTATCCCAAGGGCAATCATCCCACCAACTTTCATCCAAATCCGTTCAGAACTTTTCCAGATATCTTTTTCACGAACACACACACGGACACGAGTAAATGCATTACTCCCTGGCGGGAGTAATCATGTCAACTAATCACGTGTGTTACCTTAGACCTGTTTCAGCTGAGCAGGAGGTGTGCGTAGCTTGCCAATCCTTGTCATGGTGAATTAACAGGGTCTCGACGAGTTTGAAAAGGGCATTGCAATAGGTGCTTTTGCAGCATCTTTTCTTGAAGATGCAAAAGCAGATATACATCTACCATGTTTTTCAGATCCCTATAACGAAAACCACTATCGATTTGAGCAAGTTTAGTGCAATGCAACCATTTGCACACACGCTTAGTTTAGTGCATACATGTGCAAAATACGACAAGTAACAGACATGTCACAGTTATTTGGACTCGTTAACATACCGTATTTGACCTTTGGTGGCAGGCCTGCTCAAAACAGATCAGACCAAAGGCAAGCAGACCGTTTAGAGGCCATGCCAACAAAATTGCCAACAAATGCCAACAAATGCCAACAAATGCCAACAAAACTACCACAGTGACGTGGCGAGTGAAACAGATGTGCTTTGGTGGTGTTTCGTTATATGTACGAGTCGGAACGTTTACCAAAGGCCTTGTGTTGATTGCTCACCATTAAACATCGCCCATACAATAGTAGTTACGTCGTTTCTGTGAAAAGCACAGTGTGCTTCGACTTTAGAGCAACAAAAACAAAGAAACTCCAATTTATGTAAGCTGAAGAGGAAGCCTTTGTTCTTTCTGAAATGTTTATCTAATTACTGGCGTTTTCAAACAACCCTTGTCGACCCAATTTCAGGCCATCGAGGTTTGATCTTCCAAAATGCTTTAATGAGAGCGAATGCAAAATACCACGAAATGCACGTTGTAGAATCCCCACCAAATTGTGTAGAATCTGGCATTTGGATTAAACGCCGCTCTTGTACCCGCTATTTAAGGGATTCACTTTGTGGCCAAGTGCTATATTAATTGTGGCCTTCTCTTTGGTTTTTTTTGTTTGTTTTTTTTGGTTTTTTTTACCAAATACACAGACGGAAAGAAGTGCAAAAGGCTTTTTCATCCTACGTTACAAAATTTTACTTGCAGTGTGTGGTGACTCCATTCCATGCGCTGCGTTGCGTATTTCTGAAAGCCCACACCATAGCTGCAGTTTCATTACTGTTGCCATTTTCATGAATGCACCCATCGTAACTATCCAGTGATCCATGACAGCTGGCATACCATTTCTGTTAGTGACATGGGACATCCTTTGGGAAGAAGAGATGGTCAAATAATTGGCTCATTTGCGCACGCACTGCCACAGTGGCAGAACTGGCCTCAACTCAGAATTCTGCTGGTACTGCGATACCACAAAGCTGAGCTGCATCCTTCGATGGTGATCAGACCTGTTAATAAGGCATGGTCACCTCTCTCTCTCTCACTCCCCCCTTTCCTCTCCCCTCTCCCTCCATTCCCCCTCTCTTCCCCCTCTCTCTTTTCTCCATCTCTTTCCCCATTCTCTTCCCCCAATCTCTCTTCACCCCCTTTCCCTTTCCACTCTCATTCCCTCTTCTCCTCCCCCTCCCTTCTCCATTCTCCCCCCTTCCCTTTCTCATTCCTCCTCCTTCCCCCCTCTGCTTCCTCCCCTCTGCTTCCTCCCTTCTCCTTCCCCTCCTCTGCCTCTCCTCTTTCTCCCTCTCCTTCCCCTCTTCTCCTCCCCCCCCCCCCCCCACTCGCCTCCCCCAACCTCCCTCTCCTTCCATCCTCTCTCCTTCTCCCCCTTTCCACTTTCTCCCTCCCCAGTCTTCCCTCCTTCCCCCTTCCCTCCCTCTTCTTCCCCCTCTCCTTCCTCCTCTCCTCCCCCCTGCCACCACCTCTCTTCTTACCCCTCTCATTCCCCCCTGCTTGCCTCCTCTCTCCTTCCTCCCTTTCTCCCTCCCCCTTCTTCCCTTCAATCCCCCCTCTCCTTCCCGAACCTCTCCTTGCCAACCTCCCTCATCCTTCCCGAACCTCTCTTTGCCAACCTCCCTCTCCTTCGTTCCTCTCTTCCCCCATCTCCTTCTAGCTCACTCCTCTCTTCTCCCATTTACTTCCCCTCACACTCTCCTTCCCATCCCTCCTCTCCTCCCCCATTTCCTTTCCCTCCCCATCTCTTTCCTTCCTTTCGTCCCTCCCTCGTCCACCTTTCTATTGGTTGGTTACTTCATTTAATCATTCATGATGACATTGCTGAGGATCTGTTGGTATATGCAAATTAGTATACAGGTTGACTTGTAAGCTCTGCATTTTAAGCCAAGTTTTCCATGTTGATGGTGCCTGTAGCTTGCTGTAATTTGTCGTGGGGTACCACCTGAATTGATATCTCCTGAGAGGAAAACACAAAATTGAGCTTAGTGGTGGAGATTTTTCGTGATTTAATAGCCACTGAAATTTCCCAACCACCTGCAAAGAGGGTGAAACACGGATATGAAAAACTTATAAACCCAATTGCACTTCGCACCCTGGGAATATTATTTAAAAGCCTAAAATCTGCCCAAAACGTCATGTTGATTTGAGTTTTGGCAATACCGTCTGATCACTATACATTCGTGATAATTGTCTGTGAAAGATTCCATTTTCCTCCCTAACCTTCTCCCGCCCCCAACCCCTTGCCTTAGACTCTTGCAGCCAAACTCGGTCCTTTGCCACGGATCCTGGGTGACATCAGTGCAGCGCTCGCTTCAACGAGCCCCCCAGCCCCACCTGCGCCCCTGGTATCTATGCACGGGCCCGGCACGGCATGCCGGGGCCTGTTGATAACGGGTGTTGCAGGAGATCGGCTTGCGAGTGGGCCCGCCATCAGCAGCATGAGCTTGGCTTCAGGCCTCCATCGTATAGTGGAAGATGGAGATATGGCCGGGTGAGAGATTGGTGGCATAAATGGGATTGATGGGATCTATTTTGGTTGGCACCAGGAAACCGAATCAATGTAATGTGGATTAGGCAAGCATTGATCTCCTTCGTGCATACCTGGCAGTCCCATTGTGGCCCCAAAGCTGAACAAGTCAGGATTCATCGTAATTATTTAAACACAGGTGCATCCAAGCCATTCAAACACTTAATTCTCAATGTCGATGGTAATAACATGTTCTTGTGCTCATGAGTAATTAACAATATTAACGACATGATATTGTCAAATGTTACTCACTGGTCAGAAGAGTAGATTTTGAGCATCAAGTATAAATTATTGTACTATTCCCAATTGTGAATTTTATTTTTTCGATTGTGCTCAGGAGGCAAATTTGTGATGGAGGAGCGACTGCTGCCAAATATGTATGTTAATTTAGAGATAATATGGTTCTAGAATGGAACTACTCAAAGATAGCAAAGGAATATGCACATGAATCATATGTACAAGTTACGTAGTCTCTGAGCCTCAGATACAGGATAACTGATAACACAACAATGGCTCTTTGTCACCGCCCTCTGTAGTACGGTGTCCAATTAACATACCTATTGTGTCCTGCTGGATGATGGTCATTGTTCATTTTGACTCGATATTAGCCATACTACAATGGCCGTTGCCCGGAACATAATTGTAGGGGACGTTGGCGGTGTAGTGGGTCAAGACATTGTAATGGGATGCCGAAGCCAGCAGCATTAAGGATTTGGATTCAAATGCAGTGTTCGCACAGATTCATGTGCAGAAGCTTGTCAGTATTTATTACTGGCAATTCTGATCCATAGTAAGGTTCTGGCGTTCGCATGAAAATATTCGATGCAGCCCAGGCAGCAGGGAGCGAATTATCTGGCATCAAGAGATGGCATCGTGGTCGATCACGTGACCGCCGTTGCCATGAAAATTGCCGCGACAGCACCCGCAGATAGCGAGCTACGTCGGGCCAAATGCTTACGCTGCGTTCACACAAATTTAAGCCGTACCAGGAGCCCGTGGATCTCCGATGGATTAACTGGTGCGGGGCTTTGACAGTTAACTTCGATTGGCGCACATCTCTGCTCTCTAAGCTTCGGATTTAGTCCGAAGTAGTTTCAGAAGCGGCATTAATTTCTGGAAACTGAGCGAGTCTCACGAAAACTACCACGTCTCGATTGGAGTGTCAATATAATAATTTTAAAAAGCCCAACTGGGTGTGGCCTTCACCTTCAGAGATGTGGTAATTTCTATATGCTATACTCAAAAAAAAATTATAGTATTTTGAATGACTACCTTTCATTAACGACTATCTTTCACATCTCTCCTTTCTCAGGGGAGTCACTCGCTTACCATCACCGACACAAGAGAACCGTGAAGCTTTCTTCGTAACGCGCCCCGAACCGCCACCATTACCCTCTCCACCCGCACCGCACAGCCACCCTCCCTCTGATCGTGATGGTGATGTGGGTGGTGGAAGCAGCAGCAGCCTCCACAGTGGTGGCGCTGACCTTGGTTCGGCCGATGAGAGCACGGGGCCAGGTGGGACGCTGTGGCCTAAAGGAGGATGGTCGCAAACTTCTGGTGGTGCTTTGGCTCGCAGACCCGAACAGCTAGCGTTGACCATGGCAGAGGTTGGCAGGTATGGAACCAATGGTTCGCTCTGGTCCAACAACCCTTCCTTAATTTTTTCCCATCTTACATGTGTAATTTTACTTCCCCTTCCCCAGGGATATTGGCCACTCAGTTGCACCACCACCCCTGCTTCCGTTGTCCTTTCACAATCCGCTGTTCCATCTCGGCGTGCCGCCCGACTGCACCCGCGGCTCTACGTCCGGGTCGGTCACCGAGGGGACTTCTGGCCTCCGAGCCCCAATGCTCGATTTTCCTGCTGGCGATGGTGTTGGGTGAGCTTCTAGCTCAACCCATCCAGAAAACTTCACAATAACTACTAACTTAACCGTTTTTCCTTGGCTTACTGCCAAGTAAATGGAAGCAACTTGTATACCACATAGGTGGTACACATTTTTATACATTTTACAATAGTCTCCTTCTCAAGCCACCATATGTTGGCTGTGACATCCTCCCTCTTGCTGTTCTCTCTCCAGCACGGTGTTCACAGCTGGCGAGGAAGTTAACCGCGGTGGAGAGTATGCACGCCGGCAGACATTGCCCGACAAAAACCCCCCACTTGTAGCAGCTCGTCCGCGCCGCTCTGAGCCACCGTCACTTTGTCTGGGCCCAGGCAGCACTTTAGCGTCGAATGCTGCATCCGGCCGTGTGCAGTGGGATGGGCCCAGTGTCGCTGAGGTGAGAAAGATTGAGGGAAATACAAATGTGGGAGAAACGGAGAAAGGGAAGGAAGCGATTGAATAGCACATAATTTACAGTTTGTGGTTGATTGAAAGAAAGCCTGTCTCAATACCGGTGCTGAGACCTGCAGTTTGTGGTGGTGCAGGCTGGATTTCCGGTGGGAGCTGGTGGGGCCAGACCTCGGCAACAATCTGTCCCCTCATATGGGGACAGTCCTGGCAGCCGTACCCGCACGGTGTCCACTCGTCAGCAGGTACGTTCTTGTCCCGTTTCCCATTTTACTCATTTTGTCTGTTAACCCTTTGCCCTGAAATTGGTGCTTGGTACCTGAACAAAACGAAAGTTCAGATCATATTGTCCTTGCAGCCATTGTTGATCGTCTATATGGCCGTTGTGGATTCCACGAGAGTTCATTTGGTGGTGTGTTCAACTCCAAGTTTTCTTGGCACCCTTATTTTTGCTTTCATAATAGGGAACATAAATGGAGTAGGTTCACATCAAGACTGAGTTGAAAGTGTATAGATGATCGTTTTCTGATATTTCGAGCATCACGGCAGTACCTGCCATTTTACCTGAATATTGAAGCCACAGTTACCATTGAAACCACAGCCTGAGAATGGCAACTTAACACGGTGCTGATCCTTTGGTTGAAACTCTGTGCCAGGGAAGGGACAATCCCAAATCCACTCACTTCCTGCATTGTGTTTAAGCTTTTCACGGTTCCAAAATAAGTGTTTATTTTCCAAAAATATGAGTTGTTGTACACAATCTGACAACACCAGCATAAAAAGGAGTTGCCATCTCATTCTAATTCATTCGCAAAATGTCGCCAGGTGATGTTGGAGATGTAAAGTATGGATTCTCAAGTTCATTCCAAAGCTCTCTCCTTTCACATCAACATGGGTAGGCACATCTCTGGGTGTACAGAAGTTTCATCAGGGACTTTGTTGTCCGACCGAGTGGAATCATGGAGATTAAAATAAGCATGCTTGTATTTGGATGAGGTTAAGATTGGAGAATTGTGAATGGAAGTTTTTCTTAAAAGGTCAGTGACTCTATTCACAGACTTGTTCATCACTCTTTATGACGCATCGTGTATTTTACTTTAAAGCAAAAATAAATTTCCGTCGTTCAGACATGCAAAGGCTAAATGGTGCTCTGTACTTGGAGCATTGCACAACGCAGAAGGGTACACCATCGTTTCCAAAGGGACTACCCGATTCACTTTCACTCTCTTGATGTCAAGGATCTCACCCTTCTTGAAAAGTGGGCTCTTGTGCGCTGCTGCCTTCGATACATATTAAACTCCAGCTCTAGAATGCCTCTAGGAGCACAATGACAATCCACCAAGTGTATCATTTGCACAGGAAACTGCTTTATCAGCACATATTTTGATCAAAGAATTGGTTTTTTTAACCGAACCATTTCCTTTTTCGAGTAAGGTATTTTTGATTCGGCCATATTATGTTAACCAAACCTGCATTGTTTGTCGAATATTTGGTTTTATCTTCACAATGAGCAAAAATTATCTCGGTAATGCCATCATAGTGTCCTAATAAATAAATAAATAAAATCGACTTGTCCCGTCACCGGCCACCATCAATCTCACCTGCGCAGGCCTCAGTGTCCGCTCCGTCGCTTTCACCGGCCGAACGCACAGCGAGCTGGCTTATGAATGTGCAGTGTGAAGATGGTGAGCCCATGGAGCGGTGGCATGCAGAGCGGGTGAGCTGACCTTGCAGCAAAATGTCTGAGCTGCACAAACATTGCCGATGCTTGAACACTTCCGCTGTATTAATGCTGTTCTTATATTAGTGTGCTGATTTATTATTACTTAATTTTTTTTTTGTGGTTTTGATACGATTCTCATTGTTTGTTACAACCCATTGGCATTATATACACATGGAAAAAGTTAAGCTCTAATTTTCTTCAAACATCGATGAAAGAGCCGTCCATGTGCAGGCTGTGTTTTCCATTCATCACTAGGCCAAGGCAATTTTGCACACCCAGCACGTACCGCACAGTTATAGAAGTGTCAACTAGAAGAAAAAAAAACACCTGATCAAGATTTGGAGAAGGTAACATTGCGTAATTCCTTTGGTGGACTGTGTTACGATGGCATGTAGAATACTTAGTGAAGCCTAAAGATGACAAATCATTGGGACTAGAACTGACTGGAGCTGTCCATGCAGACGAGATAATAATAATAATTGTATTTATATAGCGCCTTTTACCTATGATTACAAGGTGCTGAGAGAGAAAGAGGGAGAGATTGAAGAGGTGTGGGGTGGGAGTGGGGTGTGGGGGAGAAGAGAGAGGTAGAGAGAGAATGAGAAGAGGGTCAGCGAGGGTGAGGGGAGCAGGGTAGAGGAGTGAAAAATAGCAACACGAAAGGGTGTAAATAGGTCTTAATGTGCTTTTAAAAGATTCAACTGTCGTTGTTCTCATTGAAATTGGGAGTTTGTTCCAAAGGCTTGAGGCAATTGATTGAAAGAAACTACATCTTGCCATTTTGTAGAATATCACGTACAGCAATGGAAGGAGCTATGATTAAGGTTAGATGATTATAGAGCAAATATAGAGCAAAATAGAGCAAAATGATTAAGGTGTTCTCTGCAGTGTAATTTCCCCAAAATTACAGAATGGGCTAGAGGGTTCATAGAGGACATGGGAAGGGTCTTTCCAACTCTTGCTTTGCATTTTGCACTAACCAAACCGTGCTTGATGCCACCGTATTTGTCTGAATGTGGAATTTCACGGATACTCTGCCCTCAGGGCATGAGACAGTGCAAATATTTTGGCCAAGTACTGCTAAACAGAAGGTTTTTGAAAGTGCCAACAAGGCGATTTGTGTTCTTCAGTGTTCAAGTATATAATTTAATTCAAATAAATGAAGGATTTTGAAGGCCCCAGAAAAACAAAAATTCGGGAGTTTACCACCATTGATGTAGCATCTTTCACACCACCCTATTTAACACGTTACATTAGTTCTTCATGCCCGATGTTTGTGTCCTTTATGACGTCCTTAAAAACAGCAGGTTTTCTGTTTGGAATGATTTTCAATTTTGTTTGTCTGCCAGACAAAAAAAAAAAAAACCACCTTTAGAGGCCATTTTTCCCCGCAAGCGGGGGTTGGCCTTTTTCGGGAACTGTGGTTGTTGTTTTTCGGTCCCCTTTTTGAAGCAATGTTTTACGGCCGGATGCCCTTCCTGACGCCAACCCTTTTTTTTTTTTTTTTTTTTTTGTATACAAGATCGAGGCTCGTGAAAGAGCGAACATTAATCACACAGAAAGACAAACCGACACATAAAACATATAACATAGGGAGCGGTAGACAAGATGGGGAGAGAGGGGGAAGGACACAAACACAACATTTGAGAGCAGGGACCGAGAGACATGGAGACATCGAGAGATCTGAGAGAGGGCGAGGGCTTTGGGGGGGGGGCGTGGGAAGGGGGCGGTGGGAGAGGTATAAAACATATGGACACTGCCAGGACTTCCAGGAAAGAAGTTGGAATTTCAAACAAGGTGGATCTGGGGTGAATTAGCGGGGGTAGAAAAGATCAAGGTTTTGGATGGGGGAAGATAAGAGATGGTGGTGAACAGCTGTTTTAAAGACCTGGAGGGAGGAGTGGGATTGAAGGGAGTGAGGGAGTTTGTTCCAGAGGCGGGAGAAAAGAGGAATGAAAGAGTGAAGGTGAGCAGAGAGCCGAGATTTCGGCAGTTTAACCATCAGAGGGTTGCTGGCAGATCTTGTGCGACCTGTAGGAATATTTGGGGGACAGAGCACAGAGAGAGCTGGGGGTGCAAGGCCGGAGAGGAGTCGATAGAAGACAGAAAGACCACCTACCTGCCTGCGGTGAGTGAGTGAAAGGCCCTCAGAGATAGCTTCATCGCGGGAGATTCCAATAATTCTGAAAGCTTTGGTTTCAACAGCGTGAAGCCGAGCTAGGTGTGAGGCAGGAGCACCGGCCCATAGGGGAGAACAGTATTCCATTGAGCTGCGGATGAAAGCCTTGTATGTGGTGAGGAGCTCAGGTGTGCCGAGGAAGGACTTCGCACGACGGAGGATGCCCAGTCGGCGACTGGCTTTGGAGGCCAGCTTGGAAATGTGGTTTTCCCAAGAAAGATCATGGGCAGATAGTGAGACCCAAAATCTTGAGCGACAGAACTTCTTGGAGAGGATTGTTGAGAAAGTAGATGGGAGGGTTGTCCAGTCGATCTTTTCGGAGAGACATAGTAAGAGTGTGAGATTTGTCAGGATTGAAAGACATGTTCCACTTGTTTGACCAGTCTGTGATTTTGTCCAGGTCTTCAGAGAGTGAGGTAGTGAGGTTGCCGCCTTTAACGACAAGCAGGGAATTACCAGTGAGCTGGTACTCAATTTGCCGACCTCGGAAGGATGACAGGCTGAGTCAACCCCCCTGGCGTTAATTCAGCGATTGACCGGGATTCGAACCCAGGATCCTAGGATCCTAAGCCGGCACCCTAGCCGCTAGCCCAACACCAGGGACTTAAAAAAACACCTTTAGAGGCCATTTTACCCCGCAAAGCGGGGGCTGGCCTTCTTCGGGAACCGTGGTTGTTGTTGTTTTTCGGTCCCCTATTTGAAGCAATGTTTTACGGCCGGATGCCCTTCCTGACGCCAACCCTTTTTGCCGCCTTTAACGACAAACAGGGAATTACCAGTGAACTGGTACTCAATTAGCCGACCTCGGAAGGATGACAGGCTGAGTCAACCCCCCTGGCGTTAATTCAGCGATCGACCGGGATTCGAACCCAGGATCCTTGGATCCTAAGCCGGCACCCTAGCCGCTAGCCCAACACCAGGGCTAGCCCACCACCAACACCCTAGCCGCTAGCCAGACAGACAGAGTATAAATATTACCTTACTCCTTTCTGTGAATGTGCGATCAGGATGGGATTCCATACAATTTGCCAATTCAGACCCATAGTACTGCTAAGCTGCAGATTCGTGTTCTACAGTATTCAAAATATAAAATTCAATTTCAATTAAGTAGTTCTGGGTTATAGACTGACATCTGTAGATCGACAGACAAACAAGAAGATGCCATGCAGTGCACGATACTTGCAAAATCCGCCCCCCTACCCCCCTCTAAAAAAAGGTTCTTGGCATTGATCCATCAAATTGTCCATTTCATCAAGATTAAAATTTACAATCTTGATCAAAGCTCAGGTCAATAGGATGAAAAGTGACGATTTTTCAGATGAAAATTGATGATTTTAGAAGTTTGACCTTGAGTTGACCTTGTGACCTCAAAAATAGTTTGTTTCCCAATTCAGTGAGGCACTGTGCAAATGCTGTTACATTTTCAATGTCAATCGGATGAAAATTTATGATTTTGGAAGTTTGACCTTGAATTGACCTTTGACCTTTTGACTTTAAAATAGTTGGTTTCCCAATTCAGTGAGGCACTGTGCAAATGCTGTTACATTTTCAAGTCAATTAAATGAAAATTGATGATTTGTCAGATGAAAATTGATGATTGTGGAAGCTTGACCTTAAGTTGACCTTTTGACCTCAAAAATAGTTGGTTTTCCTATTTAGTGACTCAATGTACAAATGCTGTTCAATTTTCAAGTCAATCGGAAGGAAGCGAAAATGGCGATTTTAGAAATTCTACCTCCAGATGACCTTTGAATTTTGACCTCAAAATCAATAGGTTTCTCAATTGTGACGACCTCCACAACATGGTGAAGTTTCATGACGATCAATTTAGAATTGTGACCTGGAGGCGAGTGACAAACAGACTGAATAACAAATGCAACCGACCAATATACTTGGAAAATCTTGGATTTTGCAAATAACAAAGTCAAACAATTGCTTTAACCTCCCCCCCCCACCACCCCCCCCCCCCCCCCCCTTGGGATCTAAGCCTTTGGGACTATTTTTTTTTTAACCACCGAAAACCTTCCTGTCCACACCCCGACTAGGTCCACCATTTTTCAACTCTTTCATCCTGCGTTTCGGGAGTGCATAGATGTCAAGCAGAAAACACAAACAAATACTTCTTGAATGACGAACAAGTCCAACAGTGAAATTGGATGTTAACTTGGCTTCCACCAGACTGTTACCAACAGATTTGTCCGTAAACATCCACAAGCCAATGATGTTAAAGACAGGTCTCAATCAGGACGACTCAATGGACGTCTGCTTATAAAGCCAGCAGACCGGTAAGACAGCTCACATGGCATTGTGCTTGGTATGTCAACAGTAGAATATCACATCCTGGAGGAAGATCCATTGGTCTGATGAGAGCCAATTTCTCCTGCACGTGACTGATGGTAGAATACCTAATAGGGCCGATACACTCAAGACCATTGCAGAGTCCATCCCGTTTTGTGGTGGATCCATTATGATATAGGACGGCCTGTCAGGTTTGTCAACCTGACCTTGTCGCTGTGCAGGGTTACCTGACAGGTGAAAAGTACCGTAGGCACATCTTGGATCGGGTTGTTATTCCACATTTTGACAACCATCCAGTTCTCACAAGACATGTATTCATGGATGACAATGTCAGACCCCATCGTTCTCGTTCATTTCCCAACTTCATGTGAAAAATATGCCGCCAGCAAGGAGTCCTGATGTAAATCTAATATAGCACGGTTGGGACATTCTTGGGTGTAGAGTGAACAAAATGGATCCTCTTATGCAGACTCTGGCACAGTTGGATGCTGCTTTACACCAGGAGTGGCGACTCCCTTTAGATTCTCTCCGACGGCTTCTTCGTCAGCCGAGGAGGCGGTTTGCAGCAGTCATTCGTACTAATGGTGCTTACACCCAGTATTGACCTTTTTAGACATTCATTCAGTTGTGACATCATTGGCTGTCCTTATTGACTGTTCTTGAGCACTATATCATGGGATGTGTTATCAGCAGCCCCATCCTAAAGTCAGCGTGTTCTTTTGGTGTAAAGCAGTGCCATTAATAGACATCCTCATTTTGTGATAAAAAACAACAACCTCTAAATTAGCCTCAAGTCATTTGTCGAACATATACTTTACAAATCTATCTTAAAGCCCTATTTGCGAACGTCTGTTTGTTCGGTTGTGCCTCATTGTATGAGTAGGTATGATGGACAGCCTAAGGACTTGACTTGGAGAGGGAAGAGGGGGTCCGTGGGGGGTAACTTTTCACGACAAAAACATGGGCACATCAGATTTAGACTAGGGGTGTGCCCAAGGGGCGTGGCAGCAGGGCGTGCCCGAGGGGCGTGGCTTCCTCTGACTCTAAAAAGCCCACTACAAATAAACAGTATCAAAACGAAATTGCATGACTGTTTGTTTGTTCGGTTGTGCCTCATTGTATGAGTAGGTATGATGGACAGCCTAAGGACTTGACTTAGAGAGGGAAGAGGGGGTCCGTGGGGGCTAACTTTTCACGACAAAAACATGGGCACATCAGATTTAGACGAGCGGTGTGCCCAAGGGGCGTGGCAGCAGGGCGTGCCCGAGGGGCGTGGCTTCCTCTGACTCTAAAAAGCCCACTACAAATAAACAGAGTATCAAAACGAAATTGCATGACTGACTTTATTTTCCGGGCAACGCCGGGTAACGCTGCTCGTCTACTATTATATAAGAGAGCCGTTGGTCTGTGTCGCCATTTTTCTCAGAGATGGCGGAACGGATATTTGTCAAACTTTTGAATTTTTGGGGGGGATTTTTTTAAAATCGCTTTCTGGTGCCTAAGCCTTTTTGATTAATGACAGTTATATCCAAGTACACATTCGCATAAATAATTACAAAACAATTACCAGACATTTGAACACAAATAAATCAAACCATTCCAGAAGCGGTCGAAGTTAGTGGTAAGGCTTCTTCTTCTTCCTGAACGTCATCATACTTTACTCACAAACGTGATGAATGGCACATTCAGCAGCATATATTCAACAAAAAGGTAAAATGATAATTTGACATTTGTGATTGATTCTGATTTGTATGTAATTGCTTTTCCATTATATTTGCCCTCATTTCAAACATGTTAATGTTTATTTTTCACTTGCGCAACACCAGGTACTCCAGCTATAAACACTTTACTCGGGATACAAATACAACTTTGTCTCGGGGGGAACATAGAGTATGTGGCCACGGCCTCATGCAGGGGTCTGGGGGAGGGGGGCATGGGAGGGCGTAAATTCTGTGTAGTGTGTAGCACATGTAAATGTGCACTGAGTAGCACCACCTGGTGATAGTGGCAGAGAGTATTGCAATTTCCTTTTTACCTGGGCAACACTGAGGTTAAAGCATTCTTTTTACGGGAAAATTATTTCCTCTTTCCCTTCCCTCCCCCCCCCCCCCCCCCAACCCCCCCCCCACCCCCACACCCCCTACCCCCAAAGATGTACATGTAGTATATCTTGCCCCTCCCTCTCCCCTCACCTCTCCCCCCTCCTACCCCCCACTCCCTTCCTCACCCCTCCGTCTCCTGCCTCCCCCTCCTCCTCCCCCCCCCCCCCCCCCACCTCCCCCTTGCAACGCTGGTACTCCTGATAGTATGCTAGCATATAAGACACGTTGCTTCATTGACGGGAATACCGATCTTTGCGTAATTGTTAAAAACAAAACGGTTGCTGTTAACGGGAAACAAATTAGGCGGTGTATCGATACCGGCCGAGCTGTATACTCATGGAGTAAGAAGAGGGAGAGTGTTAATAGGATACTCATCACAGCCTTTTTCGATGCTGAATTGTGAATAATATTCAACAACACACTAAGAGGAAGATCAAAAAAAAAATCGGTCTCACCCTTTCCCTCACCCTCTCTTCTTTCTTTTGATCAAACTGTCTGGGGTACGTACTGGGCACAGGCCATGCCAGTAAACAAACTCTGAGGTCTCCTCTCCTCTGCATGCGCTCTGATTCCTCGAATTTTTGGGTGCTTCCAATTTGGCCTTTTCATTTCCTCGGTATAGCTGTGATGGCTATTCTATGGGGGCAAGACAAAAAAATATTCCTAGGAGACCTTGCCGTGCATGCGGGGATAACCGGCGTCGCAAGGTGGCGTTTGCAGTTTCACCATGTGTGCCCATACACAAACATTCCTTCCTTTTTTTTGCATCACAAACCTTCCTGGGAGTTCCCTGAATCCACCGTCATTGGTTTCATTAAATCCGTTTATCCGTTCTCAAGTTATAGCACACCAAGCAGACAGACAGACGCAGCTCCTTTTATAATATGGTTCTTTGTAACGGTATCTGGATAATTTTCTTGCTTATTGCTATGATCGAGAAAAAGAAGCCCATGCTCAACTTTTTTCCATGTGCATATTGAGCTAGTTGTTGGACCAGAAATGCTGGCTTTGTTGCTGTTGAGTGTATTTTGTTGCTGCAATCTCTCCAGCAAACTATCGAGTTTTGAAACTCCATGCAGGTATACTCAGTTACGATCTTCCTTATTTATTTGTCTGTCTGCCAAAATCAAGACTCTCTGCTCACCTTCACTCTTTCATTCCTCTTTACTCCTGCCTCTGGAACAAACTCCCTCACTCTCTTCAATCCCACTCCTCCCTCCAGGTCTTTAAAACAGCTGTTCACCACCATCTCTTATCTTCCCCCATCCAAAAACCTTGATCTTTTCTACCCCCATTAATTCACCCCAGATCCACTTTTTTTAAATACCGACTTCTTTCCTGGAAGTCCTAGCAGTGTCCATGTATTTTATACCTCTCCCACCCACCCCTCTCCCTCCCCACCCCCCTTCCCATCCCTCCTCTCCCCAAGCCCTCTCCCTCCCACAGATCTCCCGATGTCCCTGTTCTATACTGTTGTACTTGTGTGCTTCCCTCTCCCTCCCCATCTTGTCTCCCTCTCCCTTTATTATATGTTTTATGTGTCTGTTTGTTTTGGTTTTTATCTATCTATAATTCCACTAATCTCTGTGTGTATGTGTGTCTGTGACCGCTGTTTCTCGACAACCACGGGTCCGATATACTTGAAACTTGCCAGGTATATTGCTGGGGACCCGAGGATGTGCCTTTTCAAGGTTTCATATTAATCGGACAAGTAGTTACCGAGCTATGGCGATTTAGCCGTTCGCCGTTCGCTTTGGCTTTGCGAATGGACCAAACCATTTCATGTAAATAGAGGGGGGTGGTTCTGTGGTCGTTGCGAATGGACCAAACCATTTCATGTAAATAGAGGGGGGGGGGGTTCTGTGGTCGTTACTGCCACGTGGTTTCAAAGTTTTTTTTTGTTGTTGTTGTTTGCACGCATGTTTTTTTGCACGCACGTACGGGCACCCACGTACGGGCACGTCCTAGTGTGACTAATGTGAGCTCTTACACGAACCTCGATCTTGTATACTAAAAAAATCCTCATCGGGACGTGCTTGCTGGTTTGGCCTGCCAATTTTTCCAGAGTTAAGGTAGGTGCCATACCTGGTGGCTCGAAAGAATGTCACATTTTTAAAGATTCCAGATCTCGCAATGTCCTTTAAAATATGCCAGCATCACTAATACAAGTATGAGGTTGTCCAATGTCCATCCTCTCAAGCAAAGTGAGTCACGAAAGGAAAACGGGAAAATAACGGCCTTGTCTCTTCGAGACATGCCAGGCTTCGACCAGATATTTCTGCTAATCAGCCTCAAAATTCTTTCATATGTAGTTGAAAGTAAATAGAGAATTCCCAAAGCCCTTCTCCTAAACAGTTGGGCAGAAATTTACCAAGCTTGGTAGTTATGATCACCACATGGCAAGAAGGTGCTTGCCCCATGGGGTGGGCTCAAAAGGTCAAATACCAAAAAATACAATTATGGCCACATTTTAAACATTTTTTTAAATGAAACTTGGTATATGCAATTAACATTGGGGGATGCATGGAATATGTAATTATTTTTGCATTTGACCCCGGATCATGCCTCAGGGGTGGGGAATTAAGGTCACAGGGGTCAAAACAAAACAAAATTAAATTAATTCTAAATTTGATATTGGGTGATTCCTGGTGGAATTTTTTGCCATCTTTCAACTTTGCCTTAGGTGGGAATTTGCGATGGTGCTCTGCTCTAGTTATTTTTAAAATTGTATCGTAGGTATTTTCCAGAACGGGGCATTACATCAATGGGCAAAGAGGAAACAATGGGATGACGACAAATGGTTGCATCACAGCACAAAGAGCAATTGTAGGAGAAGGGCAGAAACATGGTTTCAGCTTGTGTAGTAAAGCGTAGGAGTGTAACTGTGAGGGGATCATGAGGTGGTGGTAGGCAGCAGGCTTGAAGCCTGTAGGGAAGAGTTTGAGACGAGCAAATCAGTAAAATTGTTACATAGACAAGAAAAGAGAATTGAGAATGATATACTTCCCACATTTACCCTTTAAACATTGGACATGATACAATCATATGACATGTAGTTGCTGAAGGGTTATCGTTGTTGCTGATCAGCATATCCCACATTTTGGCACCTGCTATAATGAAGAATAGTGCCTGGTGTTGGCTTGACAGTTAAGATGACTGGCTTAAGATCTTAGGGTGTTTAGTTTGAGTCCCTCTCATGCCGTTGAAATAACTCCAGGTGGGTTGATTCAGCCTGTCATCCTTCCCGAGGTTGGCAAAATGAGTACCAGCTTACTGGGATAATAAGTCATTCAAATATCGTGTGTCGGAATGGCGACCCATCCATGATTGTACTCCTTAGCCAATGAAACTGATTCAGCAGCTCCTCACGGTATGAAAGGAATGGTTATTATTTGTAGGGGCTTATGGATTGGGTCTCGTGCGTCCGTGTGTCTGTCCATCCGTCCGCAACCATATATCGGACATGTTTGGACCGATTTTGTTCATACTTGTAAAAAAAAAAAAAAACATAATGATGTACACATGTGCATTATTTTGTTTCGTATCAACGATGGCCGGCTGGCAGCCATTTTAGTTGTAAAAAACCCGATGTTGCCCACGTCCTCAACCATTTCTTGGACATGCCTTTACCGATCTTGTTCAAACTTGGCACACAGATAATGAATTATGGTTTACATATGTACGTCTTTTTTTTTTAGAGATCAGATCCAAGATTTGATCTGGATTTTATCTGAAAGGATTGGTGGCCATTGTGCTACTTAAATGTGTCCCCAACCTTTCCTCAGATATGCATGGACCGATTTTGTTCAAATTTGGCACAAACAATACATGAGAGTATATGTATGCAGAAGATTTTGTTTTGTAATCCAACCAAAGATGGCCGACTAGCAGCCTTTAACTCCATACAGCAAAATTACTAAAATCTCAGGGGCTATGACATTTTATGTCGTTTTTTCCTTGTTATATTCCAGAATCTGGGCCTGTTTTCCACTGTGCCATGCTGCGATTTCTCTCATTCCAACAAAAAAAACGCCTGTGGACTATTTGGGAACCGTCCAGAGTTGGGGATTCTCCACTGTTACTGGGAGAACATTTTAATTTTTAATCCATTGTTCTCAAGTGGCACGTTATCCACCTGTGCAAGGCCGTTCGATGCATAAGTCATCCATTTTTCCATGGAAAGAAAATCTATTATCACCTCTCTCTCAATTAAAGAGGGTGGATTGCTGTCTGTAATGGAATGCTTCTGTGCAGATCCACCTGCCACTCTTGGAAGCGCTGCTTTGATGACTTTCCAAATAACCAAGGTCTTGTCTTGTTGAAAAACCAGTCCAAGATTTTGGGTGGTGTTTCACTGCGAATCTAGTCACCAATGTTCACCTGAACTCTGTACATGCTTGTCGTACACAACGGCCATCATTTTCCCCTCCCATTTTCAGCATCCCATCCAATCAGGCCTTGGATATTTTGCTCAGCCTACAGCTGGGTGTTCAAAAGTGATTCACACATGTCTTATTTACAAGCTAGGTCCTCATTGTAGACGTTATTGACCCGCTTCGACAGCTGAGAAAGATCACAGTGCAGCTGAGTGACGGCAGTGCCTCCAACAACCATCCGCACGCATGGCATCCTAGGAGCTTTTGTTTTCCATGAGGGACACTGGATTTCCACTAATGCTTAAATACTCAAATGGTGACATTCAAACTCGGTGCCAGAAGGCTTTTAGTTCTGAGCCAAGCTGTCTTTATAAGAATAATTGCCATTCACTGTTTAATCCAGGCAAATAATCCGTTTAACTAAAAATATTTGCATTGGTATGAAAATGGATGGTGGTTGTTTTTTGTTTTTTTGTTAAAGGTCTGTCCATCCGATGACATTTATTAAGTATGCAAATATGCTGGAATGCAAGTCACCCACCCTCCCCCCGACCTCTTATGCTACATGCTCCTTAGTCCGATGTCCTCACAACTTTCGTTCCTTTCTCTCCCCACCTTTCCTTACACACTCCCCTGCCTACTTCCCTTTTCACATAATACTTTCTTCTCTTCCTTTTCCCATGTAAAAAATTCTTAATTCGGCCCCCTCTCCACCCTGACTCCTTTCTAATGTAATAAACAGTTGGGTTGGTCCCTTTCATGGCATTGTGGCAAAGAACTGAAGCAGGTAAGTTATGTTTAAAAAAACTTTTTTTCATGCTTGATGTTGAGAGCGTGTTATGTAAACGTTGAGTGCTTTTATTCCTCTGGGAATTTGTTTCAAATGATAACTATTAAAATTAATTCGAACAATGCAATGTTTCCGCACTATTGAAACCTCTCAGTAGACACAAGATGTACTTTGGTGAATCGGAGGTCTTTGCCACATGCAAATCAATTAGTTGTGGGACCATTCCAATGGCTAATCAAAATTTTTGGAGCACAATTCAAATAGTTTGGCTCATAGTATCCGGGTTTCCCTCCTACACTGTCTGTTCAAATTTCGTATTGTCTCACAAGCAGCGGTTTGCTTTGGATGGAATACTATCCAGCGCTGCACCTCTAGAAGCCGGTGTCGCTCACGGTAGGGTTCTGGAGTCGATGCTCTTCTGGGTATATATCATTGGCATGTCATTTGCATGGCATGTCACTATTAAATCCATTGCATCACCTTGCAGATGGCTCCGATCCGTGCATGGCACTTCCACACCTCTCAGCCAGGCAGGCTGCGGCAGCATCCTTCTCTGCTGATCTGGAGAAACCTACAACTGGCCGTCTACTTGGAACATGTGTTTTAGTGCAATAAAGACATATTCACTATTTGTCCCTCCAATAAGGACCGGCAGGCAAATCAATCAACTTACTTCTCATCTAGTCAGTCTCTGGAGCTCCAAGGCTTCACTATCAGCTACAACCAGACCTGAGCAGATCATGCCTCCAAAGCCTACCAGATCCTTAGAATTTTCCACAAGGCGAGATCCTTCTTCTGCTATCTTCAACTTATAACTGCGTAAAAGCTCTCATCCAGCCTCATGGAATATGGCTCCCCATTGTGGACTGGTGCTGCTGCTTCCCATTTTTCCCCCTCGAGCGCCGGTAATATAAGGTCATCCATGTCACCGGAATGTTGCATCAGGAAGTTGTCTCAGCATCTGTTTCTTGCATACTATTGGCAGGTTTATTGGTCTTGCAGTTTTTTTTTTTAACTGTCTCTATTCTGGTCTTTCATCTCTTGCCCTCACTTCTCCACCGTGCTTCTCCAACCCTCCCAGTCACTTGGTTCTGCCGGAATCCGTTTCCTTGTTAACCTCCTCAAGTCTAAACTTGAGGCTCACCTCCATTCTTTCATTCCTCTCTTTTCTCACGTATGCAAATGTCTTCTTGAGTCCGTTTCCTTGAGTTCTTCCAAATATACTTCCAAGTCTGCTTCCCACTGCCACATATATCTCGTTTCCGCCACAGAGCTTCACCACACTTGCTTCGACACCCCCTGTTCCAACCCTTCTCCTGCAATCCCGCTCTTCGTGCTGTGGAGCGTCTGTTTCTTGTTGTCCCACTGTTTTCATTTTGGCTCTTGATCTATTTTCTGAGAACGTTCATCTCTTCCATTAGCCTTGGCACCTGTACGAAAACATCAAAAACAACCCACACTTTAGTTTGACGTACACGAGGTATCCGCGGATCTCTTTCTAAGTGCCGAAGGAGTGTAATCCAGTCTTTATTTTATTTTGCTTCCTTTTGCGATGTTCTTCATTTTTACAACCTGTGCTGATAGCTACATCAAGCATGCTAAAAAATAAAAATAAAACCATGTATGTGTGTACATAAAAGTGTAGCTTGTGTGCACACGCAGAGGACATGAATTGCAACCTCAATTTGATGAACCATGGCAAATGTTATAAACACGACAGTTATGCAAAAGCATATTTAACAACTTAAAATATATATCTTTGAATCTCATAAGACGTGTCAATTCCACCTTATATAATGTGATTATTTTTATATCTCGAAGCTGATTTCTTCAATATAAATGGATTGTTGCGATGAGCCCTTTCCTCGCACATTTATACCGCTGCAAACGTGAGATCATCCAAAGGGCAGCAACCAACTCTATTCTAGTGAGACGTGGTATTTAGCTTCTGCATGGTAAAGCCATCTTTTGTGGAAGAGCACTCCAATCTTTCAGCCCAATTGTTTGCATGCTTTGCAGGTACTTTAACACACTATGTTTATTTACCCGACATTTGAGTGCCATCTCGCTGGTAACACCAGCATCAGCTAACAACAAAAAGTCGGTTATTTTATTACTTGGCAAAACATTTTTTTTGACAAGTATTTTGATCACTCTGGTTTGTGTGTTTGTCTGTCCGCTCACTTAGACTTGCCTACAGGTCACAATTTTAAACTGATCTTCACAAAACATCACCAAACGGTAGAGTTTGTGGTCCGACAGAATCCTATTTATTTTTGAGGTCAAAAGGACAACATAGGCCAAAGGTCAACCTCTTTTTTCGAGTTTATAAAATCCTCAATTTTCATCCTATTGACTTGAAATTTCAATAAGACATATATCAGCTAACTGAATTCAACCACCAACTATTTTTGAGATAAACATAGGCCAAAAGGTCAACATGGCAAAAGGTCAACAACCTTTTCAAATTTCCAAAATCCTCAATTTCCATCTGATTGACCTGAAATTTGAACAGGATTTTCATACCAGCTAACTGAATTCAACCACCAATTATATTTAAGGTCAACATAGGCCAAAAGGTCAACATAGGCCAAATTTCTAAAATTGTCAATTTTCATCCGATTAACTTAAAATTTGAAGACGATTTGCATATCAGGTCACTGAATTCAACCACCAATTATTTTTGAGGTTAAAAGGATGCTCTACTGAGTGCCATTCTACTTTGTTCTCTTTTGCCAAGTGTAGCTCTATGAATGATTTTTCATTTATTTATTTTTACTCGCATATTTTGCAGTATGAGCAAGAGATCGCGCAGCTGAAGGACCAACTGAGCACGTCTAATCAGATGATGGAGGAGTACGAGAGGCGGCTGCGGATGCAGGAGGAGCAGATGCAAAGGTTGACACGGGAGTATCAAGCCCGTCTCACACGCAGCGACGAAGCACTGCGCCGGCAGCAGGAAGATAAAGACAGCCAGATCAAGGCAATCGTTGCACGGTCAGCAAGGATTTAATTTTGTGTGTGTGTTTCTATTGCAATATGTAAACTTTAGTAGCTTTCTATAAACTGTCTACATATTACATATGCAAAATTGGCAGCATTCCCAAACGAAACACACTGCCATACACACATCCATTGTTTGCATAACAGATGGTTGAATATATTTATGGCAATGGTTCAAATTTTACTTGAAGTTGTTTGTAACTTAGCCTATGTACAACCTTGACAGGTAATCATCACCATATGGTGCAACCAGTTGTTTGTAAATTTTAACAGGCTTGTTTTTATGACCAGAAATTTCCTATTAAAGCGCGGCGTTACGCGCGCTGCTTGTGAGCAAGGAGGAAGCGGACAAGCGGTAACATATAAACTTCTTTATTGTAAGACTACACTGTAACACTCAACTCCTCCGGGCTGGTCGCCCGGGGTATATCATGAGGCCACGCCTACCCCTCGGGCGTGGCCACCGCCCACTCGGTGCGTGGAATGATGTCACCACGCCAGTGGGCTTTTGTGTCCGCCACACGCGCCCCCCCAGAATTCCCGCGCACCTGGAGGGCCAGTTTGCGGGGCAGACGAATGACCCGGCCGAAGCACCCCCTGGCGATCGGCGGCGTCCGGGGTGCAGGGATACCAGGTGGGATGCCCCTGGCTGCCCCTGGGATGGGTGCAGGACCGGGGGGCGGCGGGGCTGGGCGGTGCCGGGGGTCCGCCCGCAGGAGGGCGGCCCCGACGTGGGGGTCGGGCCACTGGCGGTGGATGGTCCACATCGAGGTGGGCCGGCTTGAGGCGGTCTACCGAAACGCGGTCAGGAGTACCGCCGATGTCCAGGGTGAAGTGCTTCGCCCCGGTCTCCAGCACGCGGAAAGGCCCGTCGTACGGGGGCCGCAGTGGTGTCCGATGGGCATCGTGGCGGACGAAGACGTACTCCGCCGTGCGAAGCTCCGGGGCGACGTGCGTCGGTGGGTGCCCGTGGCATGCCGTTGGCACCGGGGCGAACCTCTGGGCGGTCTCTTGCAGAGCGGAGCGCTGCTGTGCCGCGGACCATGGTGCCGTGGAGTCGGGGAGGAACTCGCCCGGCACCCGCAGCGGTTGCCCGAAGACCAACTCCGCCGCGGATGCGCGCAGGTCCTCCTTGGGCGCCGTCCGGAGGCCCAGCAGGACCCAGGGGAGCCTGTCGACCCAGCCGCCGTCGCGGAGGGTGGCCCGGAGCGCGGCCTTCAATGAGCGGTGAAATCGCTCACACAGGCCGTTAGCCTGGGGGTGGTAGGCCGTGGTTCGGTGCAGCCGGACCCCGAGCCCCTGCGCAACCGCCCCCCAGAGCTCCGAGGTGAACTGGGGGCCGCGGTCGGATGAGATGTCTGAGGGGGCGCCGAACCGGGCGACCCAGGTGGCGATGAAAGCCTGCGCGACATCGGCCGCCGTTGTCGACGCCAAGGGCACGGCCTCCGGCCACCGGGTGGTGCGGTCCACCATGGTGAGGACGTAGGTGAAACCCCGCGAGGGGGGCAGAGGTCCCACCAGGTCCACGTGGACGTGGTCAAACCGGCGTTCCGGCACCGTGAACGGGGCCAACGGGGCCTGGGTGTGCCGGTGCACCTTGGCGCGCTGGCACGCGAGGCACGTCCTGGCCCAGCCGCGGACGGCCTTCCGGAGGCCATGCCAGACGAACTTGTCGGCGATCAGCCTTTGGGAGGCCCTCGCGCCCGGGTGGGACAGGCCGTGGATGGCGTCAAACACCTGGCGCTGCCAGCCCGCGGGCACAATGGGGCGAGGACGCCCGAGGGAGACGTCGCACAAGAGAGCCGCGCCCGCGCCGTCGAACGGCACCTCGGTGACGCGGAGGCCCGTGACGGCAGTCCGCAAGGCCTGGACGTCGGGGTCAGCGGCCTGGTCCGCTGCCATCCGGGCATAGTCGATGCCGAGGTGGACTGCGTGGGCGACGGCCCGGGAAAGGCAATCCGCCACCGGGTTGTCCTTCCCCGCGACGTGCTGGATGTCCGTCGTGTACTCGGACACGGCCGAGAGGTGACGCTGCTGCCGGGCCGACCACGGCTTGGTGACCTTGCCCATCGCGAAGATCAGCGGCTTGTGGTCGACGAAGGCAGTGAACGCCCGGCCCTCGAGCAGATGGCGGAAGTGCCTGACCGCCAAGTGAAGTCCGAGCAACTCGCGGTCGAAGGTACTGTAACGGCGTTCGGGCGGGCGAAGCTGCCGGCTAAAGAACGCCAGCGGTTGCCAAGCTCCACGCACCCATTGCTCGTGCACCGCGCCCACCGCGTAGTCCGAGGCATCGGTGGTGAGGGCGATCGGTGCATCGGGCGCCGGGTGCGCGAGCATGGTGGCGTTAGCCAAGGCGAGCTTCGCGCCCGTGAACGCCGTGTCCATCTGCTCGGTCCAGGTAACGTCGCCTTTGCCCGGCTTACCTCGGAGAGCTTCGTGCAGGGGGCGCAGGAGCTGGGCGATACGGGGCAGGAACCGATGGTAAAAGTTCACCATGCCCAGGAACTCCTGCAGCCCTCTGATCGTGCGGGGTCGCGGAAACCCCTTCACCGCCTCCACCTTGGCCGGCAGGGGGACGGCGCCGTGCCTGGTGACACGGTGCCCCAGAAAATCGATTGTGGCGGCGCCGAACCGGCACTTTGCGGGGTTCACAATCAGGCCATGCTGGCCCAGGCGTTCGAAGAGCGTGCGGAGGTGGCGTAGGTGCTCTTCGCGGGACGCGCTGGCGACGAGGATATCGTCCAGGTAGACGTAGACAAAATCCAAGTCGCGCAGGACGCTGTCCATCAGTCGCTGGAACGCCTGAGCCGCATTCTTCAGACCGAAGGGCATGCGCAGGAACTCGAAGAGTCCGAATGGCGTGATGACCGCCGTCTTCGGGACGTCCTCCGGCCTGACGGGGACCTGATGGTAGCCGCGTATGAGGTCCACCTTCGAGAAGAAGGACCTGCCCGCCAAACGGGCGGAAAAGTCCTGAATGTGGGGGACGGGGTAGCGGTCGGGAGTCGTGGCGTCATTGAGACGGCGATAGTCCCCGCACGGTCGCCATCCCCCGCCGGGCTTCGGCACGATGTGCAGCGGCGACGCCCAAGCGCTCTCTGAGCGCCGAACGATGCCGAGTCGCTCCAGGGTAGCGAACTCCGCTTTTGCCACCGCCAGCTTCGTCGGCTCGAGGCGGCGTGCCCGGGCGTAGACCGGTGGCCCGACGGTGGGGATGTGATGGGCCACCCCGTGCTTGACGGCCCCCGCCGAGAAGGTGGGCCGCGTGAGGGCCGGGAAGCCGGCGAGGAGGCGGGTGAATGCGTCCGCTGCCGGAAGCGTACAGACCAACGTGGCCGGAACCGAATCGTTCGGCAAGCCGCTTGGCAAGCCGCTCGTTGAGCTGGGCAACGCACATGCGAGCGAGCTGAACGTCTCGGCCTGGACAAGCCGTCTGCGCTTGACGTCGACCAGGAGCCCATTAGCGCACAGGAAGTCCGCGCCAAGCAGTGCCATGGGCACGTCGGCGGTGACGAACGTCCATCGGAAAACCTGCCCTCCAAACCGCAGAGAGAGGCAGCGTTTTCCGTACGTACGGATGGGCGTCCCATTCGCGGCAAGCAGTGCGGGGCCCCCACCCGCGGCGTGCTTGTCTGACGTGCCGGCGGGAATGACACTCACCTGTGCTCCCGTGTCGCACAGGTAACGGCGCCCGGAGAAGGTGGCCGTTATGAACAGCAGGCTGCTCGAACGGCCGGCGCTCATCGCCACAATTGAGCGCCGGCCCGGGCGTTTCCCGACCCGTTGAAGGAGCACGGCGGATGACACCGCCGAGCTTCCTGGCCGAACTTGGCGTGGAACCAGCACCAGGTGGTGGAGCTGGAGGAGTGCGGCTGGCTCCGCCAGGCCGGTGGAGTCGACGGGTTTCCCCGCGGTGGCGGTTTTCGCCGCGGCGGTGGGCGGGGCGTGGCGGCGTTCACGAGGTGCGTATCAGCATGCTGCTGAACCACAGCGTGCTGTAGAAGATGATGCTGTGGAACATCAGCGTGCTGTAGAAGATGATGCTGTGGAACATCAGCGTGCTGTAGAAGATGATGCTGTGGAACATCAGCGTGCTGTAGAAGATGATGCTGTGGAACATCAGCGTCGAAGGCCGTGACGGCCACGCCAACGCTCGCCCGCGTGTCCGAAGCGGCGAAGTACTTGTCCGCCTCGGCCGCCAATGCTCGGGGTTCCGTTAGCCCGGTCCCGGCCAACGCGAGGCGAACCTGCGCTGGAAGTTGGCGACGGAAAAGCGCCCGGAATAGCGAACCGGGGGCTTCGTCGCCCAACAGTGACAGCATATGGTCCATTCGGACCGACGGGCGCGTCTCACCGAGCTCGGGGAGATCCAGGAGGCGGTCGGCCCGTGCGTCGTCCGTGAGGCTGAACGTGGCTAGGAGTAGCCGCTTGAGTGCCTCGTACTTGTGGCCGTCCGGTGGGTGGCGAAGGACGGACACAACTCGAGCGGCCGTGCCGGGCCCGAGGGAGGCGACGACGTGGCAGTAGCGCGTGTCATCGCCGGTGAGGTGCCGAAGCTGAAATTGGGCTTCGGCCTGGACGAACCAGACTTCGGCCTGAGCCTCCCAAAATTCCGGAAGTTTGACGAAGGCGGCCATGGCGATGGCGTCGCGTGTGGAAGGATCGCTCCGGCAGATCCAACGTCGAGGGTCACCAGTAAAGCGCGGCGTTACGCGCGCTGCTTGTGAGCAAGGAGGAAGCGGACAAGCGGTAACATATAAACTTCTTTATTGTAAGACTACACTGTAACACTCAACTCCTCCGGGCTGGTCGCCCGGGGTATATCATGAGGCCACGCCTACCCCTCGGGCGTGGCCACCGCCCACTCGGTGCGTGGAATGATGTCACCACGCCAGTGGGCTTTTGTGTCCGCCACACTATCTTTGTTTTCCCTCACTTGATGCCATCTTTATTTTCAGCACATATATTAAAGCAGAAAACAGGTTATTATGGGTAATGGTTACCAACACAGTCGGGACAAATCCCCTCGATTTTTAAACGACATACATGACTATGACTTTCCTAAGAAGAAGTTTAGGTTAAACTTGAATCATCCTTACAAGGAGCACGGAATCCTCCCAACCACTCACAGCCCCACACATGATAGGTCGTACTGCAGAATCCTCGGCACGAGAACACCATTATCGCTTCTGCATCATCAACACCATCAACACCATCATAAAGCGCTCAAAAAGGATCGAAAGTATTGGTTCATAAATAGATACACTTTTCATAATCAAGAATCACGATTATTGGATCCATATGCTGCCTTTGTCATAAACAAGTGTCCTTGTCGAGGAATGTCATATTGCTTGTTTTAATGACCTTCCCAGAGTCATGCAAAAGTGTCAGCTAGCCACATTTGGTATGACATTCAAGTGTTAATGGAATAAGAAATATAACAATGAAGGAAACGTTTTTTTTCCTCGTTTAGCATTTGAAACTGCAGCTAGTTGTGCAAAACCCCATGGTGATGGTGAAACGTATCACACTGTGAACATTTCCGTGACCTGGATATCAGTATGAAGATGAATGAAATATGAATGATCGTTTTAAGGCCATTTTTCCCCGCTAGAGCGGGGGTTAGCCTTGCGGGCCCCATGACAATCATGGTTCTAAAGCACGGCGTTATGCGCGCTGCTTGTGAGCAAGGAGGAAGCAGACAAGCGGTAACATATAAACGTCTTTATTGTAAGACTACACTGTAACACTGAAATGCTCCGGGCTGGTCGCCCGGTGTATATCATGAGGCCACGCCTACCCCTCGGGCGTGGCCACCGCCCACTTGGTGCGTGGAATGATGTCACCACGCCAGTGGGCTTTTGTGTCCGCCACACGCGCCCCCCCAGAATTCCCGCGCACCTGGAGGGCCAGTTTGCGGGGCAGACGAATGACCCGGCCGAAGCGCCCCCTGGCGATCGGCGGCGTCCGGGGTGCAGGGATGCCAGGTGGGATGCCCCTGGGATGGGTGCAGGACCGGGGGGTGGCGTGGCGGCGGGGCTGGGCGGTGCCGGGGGTCCGCCCGCAGGAGGGCGGCCCTGACGTGGGGGTCGGGCCACTGGCGGTGGATGGTCCACATCGAGGTGGGCCGGCTTGAGGCGGTCTACCGAAACGCGGTCAGGAGTACCGCCGATGTCCAGGGTGAAGTGCTTCGCCCCGGTCTCCAGCACGCGGAAAGGCCCGTCGTACGGGGGCCGCAGTGGTGTCCGATGGGCATCGTGGCGGACGAAGACGTACTCCGCCGTGCGAAGCTCTGGGGCGACGTGCGTCGGTGGGTGCCCGTGGCATGCCGTTGGCACCGGGGCGAACCTCTGGGCGGTCTCTTGCAGAGCGGAGCGCTGCTGTGCCGCGGACCATGGTGCTGTGGAGTCGGGGAGGAACTCGCCCGGCACCCGCAGCGGTTGCCCGAAGACCAACTCCGCCGCGGATGCGCGCAGGTCCTCCTTGGGCGCCGTCCGGAGGCCCAGCAGGACCCAGGGGAGCCTGTCGACCCAGCCGCCGTCGCGGAGGGTGGCCCGGAGCGCGGCCTTCAATGAGCGGTGAAATCGCTCACACAGGCCGTTAGCCTGGGGGTGGTAGGCCGTGGTTCGGTGCAGCCGGACCCCGAGCCCCTGCACAACCGCCCCCCAGAGCTCCGAGGTGAACTGGGGGCCGCGGTCGGATGAGATGTCTGAGGGGGCGCCGAACCGGGCGACCCAGGTGGCGATGAAAGCCTGCGCGACATCGGCCGCCGTTGTCGACGCCAAGGGCACGGCCTCCGGCCACCGGGTGGTGCGGTCCACCATGGTGAGGACGTAGGTGAAACCCCGCGAGGGGGGCAGAGGTCCCACCAGGTCCACGTGGACGTGGTCAAACCGGCGTTCCGGCACCGTGAACGGGGCCAACGGGGCCTGGGTGTGCCGGTGCACCTTGGCGCGCTGGCACGCAAGGCACGTACTGGCCCAGCCGCGGACGACCTTCCGGAGGCCATGCCAGACGAACTTGTCGGCGATCAGCCTTTGGGAGGCCCTCGCGCCCGGGTGGGACAGGCCGTGGATGGCATCAAACACCTGGCGCTGCCAGCCCGCGGGCACGATGGGGCGAGGACGCCCGAGGGAGACGTCGCACAAGAGGGCCACGCCCGCGCCGTCGAACGGCACCTCGGTGACGCGGAGGCCCGTGACGGCGGTCCGCAAGGCCTGGACGTCGGGGTCAGCGGCCTGGTCCGCTGCCATCCGGGCATAGTCGATGCCGAGGTGGACTGCGTGGGCGACGGCCCGGGAAAGGCAATCCGCCACCGGGTTGTCCTTCCCCGCGACGTGCTGGATGTCCGTAGTGTACTCGGACACGGCCGAGAGGTGACGCTGCTGCCGGGCCGACCACGGCTTGGTGACCTTGCCCATCGCAAAGATCAGCGGCTTGTGGTCGACGAAGGCAGTGAACGCCCGGCCCTCGAGCAGATGGCGGAAGTGCCTGACCGCCAAGTGAAGTCCGAGCAACTCGCGGTCGAAGGTACTGTAACGGCGTTCGGGCGGGCGAAGCTGCCGGCTAAAGAACGCCAGCGGTTGCCAAGCTCCACGCACCCATTGCTCGTGCACCGCGCCCACCGCGTAGTCCGAGGCATCGGTGGTGAGGGCGATCGGTGCATCGGGCGCCGGGTGCGCGAGCATGGTGGCGTTAGCCAAGGCGAGCTTCGCGCCTGTGAACGCCGTGTCCATCTGCTCGGTCCAGGTAACGTCGCCTTTGCCCGGCTTACCTCCGAGAGCTTCGTGCAGGGGGCGCAGGAGCTGGGCGATACGGGGCAGGAACCGATGGTAAAAGTTCACCATGCCCAGGAACTCCTGCAGCCCTCTGATCGTGCGGGGGCGCGGAAACCCCTTCACCGCCTCCACCTTGGCCGGCAGGGGGACGGCTCCGTGCCTGGTGACACGGTGCCCCAGAAAATCGATTGTGGCGGCGCCGAACCGGCACTTTGCGGGGTTCACAATCAGGCCATGCTGGCCCAGGCGTTCGAAGAGCGTGCGGAGGTGGCGTAGGTGCTCTTCGCGGGACGCGCTGGCGACGAGGATATCGTCCAGGTAGACGTAGACAAAATCCAAGTCGCGCAGGACGCTGTCCATCAGTCGCTGGAACGCCTGAGCCGCATTCTTCAGACCGAAGGGCATGCGCAGGAACTCGAAGAGTCCGAATGGCGTGATGACCGCCGTCTTCGGGACGTCCTCCGGCCTGACGGGGACCTGATGGTAGCCGCGTATGAGGTCCACCTTCGAGAAGAAGGACCTGCCCGTCAAACGGGCGGAAAAGTCCTGAATGTGGGGGACGGGGTAGCGGTCGGGAGTCGTGGCGTCATTGAGACGGCGATAGTCCCCGCACGGTCGCCATCCCCCGCCGGGCTTCGGCACGATGTGCAGCGGCGACGCCCAAGCGCTCTCTGAGCGCCGAACGATGCCGAGTCGCTCCAGGGTAGCGAACCCCGCTTTTGCCACCGCCAGCTTCGTCGGCTCGAGGCGGCGTGCCCGGGCGTAGACCGGTGGCCCGACGGTGGGGATGTGATGGGCCACCCCGTGCTTGACGGCCCCCGCCGAGAAGGTGGGCCGCGTGAGGGCCGGGAAGCCAGCGAGGAGGCGGGTGAATGCGTCCGCTGCCGGAAGCGTACAGACCAACGTGGCCAGAACCGAATCGTTCAGCAAGCCGCTTGGCAAGCCGCTCGTTGAGCTGGGCAACGCACAAGCGAGCGAGCTAAATGTCTCGGCCTGGACAAGCCGTCTGCGCTTGACGTCGACCAGGAGCCCATTAGCGCACAGGAAGTCCGCGCCAAGCAGTGCCATGGGCACGTCGGCGGTGACGAACGTCCATCGGAAAACCTGCCCTCCAAACCGCAGAGAGAGGCAGCGTTTTCCGTACGTACGGATGGGCGTCCCGTTCGCGGCAAGCAGCGCGGGGCCCCCACCCGCGGCGTGCTTGTCTGACGTGCCGGCGGGAATGACACTCACCTGCGCTCCCGTGTCGCACAGGTAACGGCGCCCGGAGAAGGTGTCCGTTATGAACAGCAGGCTGCTCGAACGGCCGGCGCTCATCGCCACTATTGAGCGCCGGCCCGGGCATTTCCCGACCCGTTGAAGGAGCACGGCGGATGACACCGCCGAGCTTCGTGGCCGAACCTGGCGTGGAACCAGCACCAGGTGGTGGAGCTGGAGGAGCGCGGCTGGCTCCGCCAGGCCGGTGGAGTTGGCGGGTTTCCCCGCGGTGGCGGTTTTCGCCGCGGCGGTGGGCGGGGCGTGGCGGCGTTCACGAGGTGCGTATCAGCATGCTGCTGAACATCAGCGCGCTGTAGAAGCTGATGCTGTGGAACATGCTGCTGAACATCAGCGTCGAGGGCCGTGACGGCCACGCCGACGCTCGCCCGCGTGTCCGAAACGGCGAAGTACCTGTCCGCCTTGGCGGCCAATGCTCGGGGTTCTGTTAGCTCGGTCCCGGCCAACGCGAGGCGAACCTGCGCTGGAAGTTGGCGCCGGAAAAGCGCCCGGAATAGCGAACCGGGGACTTCGTCGCCCAACAGTGACAGCATATGGTCCATTCGGACCGACGGGCGCGTCTCACCGAGCTCGGGGAGATCCAGGAGGCGGTCGGCCCGTGCGTCGTCCGTGAGGCCGAACGTGGCTAGGAGTAGCCGCTTGAGTGCCTCGTACTTGTGGCCGTCCGGTGGGTGGCGAAGGACGGACACAACTCGAGCGGCCGTGCCGGGCCCGAGGGAGGCGACGACATGGCAGTAGCGCAGGTCGTCGTTGGTGAGGCGCCGAAGCTGAAATTGGGCTTCGGCTTGAACGAACCAGACTTCGGCCTGGGCCTCCCAAAATTCGGGAAGTTTAATCGCCATTGCCTTGTCGTTGGCCATTGCAATGGCGTCGTGTTCGGAAGGATCGCTACGGCAGATCCAACGTCGACGGTCACCAGTAAAGCACGGCGTTACGCGCGCTGCTTGTGAGCAAGGAGGAAGCGGACAAGCGGTAACATATAAACGTCTTTATTGTAAGACTACACTGTAACACTGAAATGCTCCGGGCTGGTCGCCCGGTGTATATCATGAGGCCACGCCTACCCCTCGGGCGTGGCCACCGCCCACTTGGTGCGTGGAATGATGTCACCACGCCACCAGTGGGCTTTTGTGTCCGCCACAGTTCCCTGTTTGAGGCAATGTTTTATGCTCCTCAAATCAGTATGAAGCTGGTCACTATATATTTAATACTTGCATTAGACCTCACTTCTTTGAGATACACACGCATGCACACGTACACACACATACACACACACACACACACACACACACACACACACACGCAACACACACACAAAAGCAACACACACACACACACACACACACACACACACAATACACACATAGACATACACACAGCCACACACACGTGTGTAGGGCATAGGAGCATTAGCCATACAGGGAAACACGAGTTTAGAAAGGGAGGATAACATTAATCTTAAAGGAGGGGAAGTGATTAGTATTTTTAGCTCACCTGGAACGAAGTTCAGGGGAGCTTATGTGATAGTGCATCATCCGTCCGTCAGTCCGTCCGTAAACACTTGAAACTTCTTCTCTGAAACCACTGATGGGATTGCGACCAAATTTGGCACAAATTATATTTGCTGTGTTGTGACTAAAGTTGGTTCATGGCATTAAAACATATCGGGGTCTAAGTGTGTTTACCGGGGTCAAGGTGGATCCAGGTTTGACCCCCCAAAATAGGAATTTGCTTTTTCCTCTGAAACTACACACACAATTTCGATGAAACTTGACCACAACCTTCACCACTCGTGATGTACCAAAGTATGTTCACGGCATTAAAATAATCTGCCCCTTTAGGGGTCTACCGGGGGGGGGGGGGGTTTGCGTCCTAAAATAGGTATTTGGTTTTTTCTCAGAAACTACACATGCAATTTCGATGAAACTTCACCACAACCTTAATCACCCATGATGTACCAATGTTTGTTCAAGACATTAGAAAATTTGGGTCTTAGGAGATATATGGGGATGGGGGAGGGATAGTTGCCCCCCAAAATGGGTATTTTTTTTGTTTGTTTGTTTAACGTCTTATGATGATGCTAGTATGATTCCACATGCTGCCCTTTCTTCTCGCAACCATTGAAATTGGTTTAAAATACCCTTAGTCAGTGCAGTATACTGTTTATTCTACCAGGTGAGCGCCAGGGTTATTGCCCCTATGTTTTTTTTAACATATTGTACACACAAATATTCTACACACACACGACATATTGTTATTACACAGACATATCATTACACACATTTATTACACACACATGTATATATATATATATATATATATATATATATGTATGTATGTATGTATGTATGTATGTATATATATGTATGTATGTATGTATGTATGTATATATATGTATGTATGTATGTATGTATATATATATATATATATATGTATATATATATATATGTATATATATACGGTATATGTATATATATATATGTATGTATATATATATATATATATATATATATATATATATATATATATATATATATATATATATATATATATATATATATTGTTACGGAACCCAACGTCGGCCTATGGTTCCCCTTTGAGGGGGGATTAGTCCCCTCGCTTGTCACTGACCGACGTGGTCCCTGAAGCTGCACCGCGACCTCCGGAAAGGCCGGTGAGCAGCTTCGTTCGTGACCGCGGATAAGATGTTAATTTGCCGAGCGGATGGCAGCCGCGGCCCGAACCGTTAACAAAGACTAACCCGATTCTGAACGTTGGCCAAATCGTGCCACAGGTATTCAATTTGGAAAAGACAAAGACGACGGATGTGAAGAAGAAGAAGACAAGAGGTAGGAAATACGAATATGATTTATTATTACTATTTACAATCAAAAGAAACCAAGGAGAAGGAAGGATAATAAAATAAAGGCAGAAAGAGGGACGGACCAGAAGGACACAGTGAAACTTAGCTTACCTATTACAGTCTTACTTCGAAACCCAAGGACAAGACAAAAGACAGACTACGATCACACTTACACGACTGGGGAATGGAGGCAGGAATGACTGGAAGGAGGAATGGGAAGGTTCAGCTGGGGCAGATGGCTCGGGCTTGATCCCGCACGGGACGTCGGGCTGGACCTCGACGGTCACCGATGCTGGTTCCCGCGGGGTAACGGGTCGAAGCTGCCTGGTGGAGCCCACGGTGCCTGGTGGAGTCAACGCTGCTGGTGGAGCCAAAACTGCTGGTGGAGCCAAAACTGCTGGTGGAGCCAAAGCTGCTTCTCTGGCTCACCTCAGGACGCTTCTCCCTTCTCTCTCCGAGGGCTCGTCTCGACTCCTCTGGCGCAACTCTCGGTGGGGGCTGATGCCACGGGTTTTATAACCCCGCCCTCTTGAGCCATACCCACTCTTTCTTGGTTGGTAGTAGGGGCTTCTTGGCTCCACCTCTTGATGACGATGGGCGGGCCACGCCCTTCTTCTCCGAGTTGGAGCACATGGGCAATGGCGGCGAATGCAGTTGGCAATAGAGGCTTTGGGAATGGGAATGAAAGGGGATCTATCTATTTGAATTCGGTGCAATGGAGGATTAATTAATGGAAGACAAAGCCTTAACCTAATACACAGAATAAGGAAATAACTGTCAACAAGGAGGAAATCTATAATTGGCTAACGTGATTGTATATGACCTAACTATGGGACGCCCTTTGACCTTTATACACAACTGGAGGAAGGAGGGTGATATTTTTACAACAATTTACACAACAATAAAAGAAACACAATTCTCATATCCACAACAATATATATATATATATATATATATATATATACATATATATATATATATATATATACATAGATATATATAGATATATATAGATATATATAGATATATATAGATATATATATATTATACACATGAATGGCTAATTCCATATTTGTGTGTGTAGTCCAACAGTGAATTATGAAGCGACTGAAATTTGTATGATTTTCCGAATATCCCATATAATCTTACATGAGTTTCATATCATTATTCAGGTAGAGCAGCAATTGGGTGTTCCAATGTGTAAATGGAAAAGCATTATTAATACTAAGATTTTACCATAATCTTAAAAGAAATGTTGGTGTCCCCGTATTTTTTTTCATTTTCTTTGTGACTTATGGTATAAATATATTATTTTTAAATGCAACTTCACTGCTGTTCTTGAATTCATGTATTTTTCATTGCGAATAAAAACATTAATAATTAACAACAATTTTTGTATAGTTGTATAGTATCATGTGTTTCTCATTTTGTGTGCCGTTGGTTTAACAATTATGACTCAACGTAAATCTTCGTGTCCCCCAGTTTTACGTATGAAACTGTCATTTATATGAAGTATAAATTCAAAATAAGTGGCCATGAGGGGGAAATGATAAATATATTCATGAGATTAATCATTCCACAAAATGATGATTACGCATTTGGATAACAGTGGCATGTTGAAGAAGAAATTACAAACATTTGTGAAAAGGTTGGAAATCGCGTCCCCCGACATTTTTTCGTTGTGAATTTTCCCATATAAAACTGTCACATCAGATAAGCTCCGAGTTTCATGAAACTACCCCTTGTAGAATTCCCGGATGTTGTTATTTTCGAATGGTGCAGACAACGGGGCAAAACAGGAAGCGCGTGTGGGTAGCGAAATTTTCCTTCGCGCAGTGAGAGTTGGCAGCAAAAAGGGTTGGCGTCAGGAAGGGCATCCGGCCGTAAAACATTGCTTCAAAAAGGGGATCAAAAAAACAACAACAACCACGGTTCCCGAAAAAGGCCAACCCCCGCTTGCGGGGAAAAATGGCCTCTAAAGGTGGTAAAGGTGGTAGTCCCCCTTATACGTAGTGCGAGTGGGAATACCAATTTACGCTGTGGTGGGCACTGTGGCTGTAACCATCGAATGCTACTCAGCCCAGGTTTTGGTGAGCCGAGCAAACCTACGTTCGTGATGACATGGCTGACTGAAATTTGAGTGTAATTTCTCGATTTGATTAATTATTTGCCGAATTTTCATTGATATTGATAGATTCTCAACGTGTACACTGCACAGCAAAAACCAGAGGGAAGGTAAGATTGCCGTGTCCCGTGTTTACGCTGTGAGTGTCTTGATAATCCAGAAGCCGGCCTTCGCGGCTCGGTTTCAAATTGAAATTGGTTCTTGAAAGACGAAGGGCAGTGGTTAATATGGTTATTATGATAAGTTTCAATATAGTTAATATATTAAGCCTGACCCAAGTGACCCATGACCATACAAATGATTTTCTCAACAGACAGCATTGTATGTGGAATAGTTTTTCAAATTTCTGAAAATATAATTTTTTTACTATAACGAAATCACATGTTTATGCATATTTAATTTATTTGAAATTTTGGACCTAATGTCATATGTTGGACCCCACAAATATGGAATTAGCCATATATTATTACTCATATTATTACACAAGACATTATTACACACGACATATTACACATTTTATACCTGGTAGGTCTCCATTCCATCTCCTGAAATCCACCATATGTGGAGATATCAGGCAACAATAACTTACATGCAAGTACACATGCACACACCCAAACACACACACATGCACATATGTGCACACACTCATACATATACACACATATATGAAGATGGATACTTTGAGACCTGGGTGGGGTCCGTCCCACCTTCTGGAACCCGCATATGGAGATAACACCCAATGACACAAACGCAGACATACAAACATGTGCAGACATACACACACATATACATACACATGCTACGTACCTAGTTATGTTCCATATTTCAATGTGCAACCTTTTACAGATTATTTGAAAAAATGCCTCGTATATTTGTGCAAATTAAGGCCCAGTGCAAAACACGTAATTTTGATACATTTCACACCTTGCTTTCAGATCATCCACAATTAACAGCTCAAATAAAATACTGAGATCGATCTGTACTTGTGAATACAGACTAAGGTTTTGCCATGCTTTCAATTTGAAAGCTTTTGCATTTCACTAGCTTTGTCTCATTCTTCATTAACTCACTGGCTTCATGATGGAAAAAGTACTTGGTGAAAGAGAGCCTTTGCTAAGGAAGCAGGAAATGATCAGAACGATGTGACTGTTTGATCTGCAGGCTGCGTGTGGTGGAGGATGAGCTTAAGAAGGACCACGCAGAGATGCAGGCCATTGTTGACTCCAAGCAGGACATCATCCTTGCACAGGTAGCACACGGTACATGACGTCTGCTTCTTGACACATCTTACGAAGATCGTATGCTGTGCCGGCCTCGTGTTTGAGGGTGATGGGTAATAATGTCCTTGTGACAACACTGTCTTGAAGTTGTGTTGTACCAGCTGTCAAGCATAGCTTGTGTATTATGCAATGAGCAGGTAAAACAGTATATGCTCACATGGTGTGCACACTGATGTATTGTCCCAGAGTGTGCATGACATGGCACGCTGCCTGCGTACAGAATCAAAAGATGCATTCGCTGGAGGAAGCAAATGGCCGCCTGCTGAGCGCGCTGACGCAGCTGAAGGAACGCTACAGCAGGCAAACACGCAACGGGCTGTCGGGCAGCGCACAGCCACCAAAGCTTTCTATCACCGAGAACGGAGAGTTTAAGAACAGCTCGTGACATCACATCGGGCCTGAATCGTGCTACGACTCGAACACTCGGGCACTCTGCACTTATGGACTAGCAAACCCGCTGGTTCAGCAGTTTGCAACTGTGACGATATTGAGGGATTTTTTTTTAATTATTGAAAGCTACTAATATGAACAGGGCTTATCCTCTCTCTCATTTTGATTTCCAAATGGCTTTGCGTGATTGATCACAACCAACTCAATCTCGGAATCTCCATTTGGAAATGATGCTGCAGGGACCATTATTTTTCCACAAGTCTTCTTTTCATACACCTCAACTGAACATGGACCAACAGGAACCTTTATCTGGCTGCGAACCCCTAAAACACAAACCACATTATTGATCAAAATAGCACATAACATGCAATTTTGGCGACAAGAATCTCACATGAACTGCACATGTTATAGCTTTCTGAGTTATGCTACTGCGGATAGCCAAGCAGTTATCGATGCATAGGAGAGTGTTGCTTTTCTGAAATCAAAACCACTGTACGGTTTCAAACAGATTGGCCAACACTGGAACGGAGCCATTGTGACATGGTGTTAATGCAGTAAGAATCTGCGAGTTCCCAGAGAGAACCATCATCCAGAACCAGAGAGAACCAGTGAGCCGGAAGTCGAAGGCAAGGGTGGAAGATGCGGACGTCATTTCGGCAGCAAATTCCTCCAGATTGGCCCAAGCCTTCCTGGGGATGTGAATCTCGTAACCAAAATACATATCACTCGCTACTTGACCAGGGTGAGCAGGAGAGAAGATGAAAAATCACGATCGTAAACATCGCATCCGGAGCTTCACCGACCATTGGGATGATCTGAAGAGTGACCTTCGTGTGGTCGTTGTCGGTGACTTGGTGCATAGATGTGTTTGCTTTTCTTCTCAAAACCATGTCCAGTATTTCTTTTAGAATTCACCATGATAACTTTGATACTCGTTCCTGCAAACTTTTTTGACTTGTTTGCCTTCCCCTGCTCCTGCGAAGGATCAGTGCCAGCCAGAATGTACGAAGCAAACAGGGTACCGGACAAGGTTCTTCCTGACGACGAGGGAAGGCTCAAACATATTCCTTTGTCCGTTAATTTTACCACTCTTCTTTCTGAACCACATTTGAACGCGCAAATGAAATGACCATATTTATTACCGTATTACCTTTTTGCATCCGTTTGAGCACAAATGGTGTTCTTTCCTCTTTTTTTTAAATGCAACTTGTAAATGAAATTTTAGACACGATGCATCTGCGATCTCTACTGCTACAATGCAGTTTTATTTGCACTTTTTAAATCCATGAGCATTATACTTCCGAGTTTTAACGAGCGCCTTTTCCGCGGTAACATTGTAAATTAATTATTTTTGTTAAGCATCGACCTTCCAAAATAAATGAAAAGCCATCTCATTTCCCTCACCCTTTACCTCATCAGCAGCAGAATTGAAAAAAAATATGGATCAAGTGTGAATATATATATATATATATATATATATATATATATATATATATATATATATATATATATATATGTATGTATGTATGTATGTATATATATATATATATATATATATATATATATATATATATATATATATATATATATATATATATATATATATATATAATTATATATATATATATATATACACACACACACACATATATATATATATATATATATATATATATATATATATATATATATATATATATATATATATATATTCGTAAACCAATCACTTTTTGCTGTGTTTAGGCACTGGCCCATAACCTTGCATGCAATTCAGTCACTTTTCGTCGCTGCCTTAATTTAAATGAATGCTACCGATTTGCGTTGTATTCCTGGACCCTCTGTTTTATCCCCGAAACGTGTACAGGGTGAATCCAGTCCAATGTCGCACATATTGTGACCACATGCTAAATGACCCTTTTTGTGTAGTGCAGTCTCTGCTATGGACCGAATAACTGCGCACCATCCACCTGTAGTAACGATCTCCTAAGACCCAGGCAGGTGCAAAGCAATACATGTGGGGAGCTAGTTGGCTGGTTAGCATTCCGGCTGCACCTCGCCTCTGAAGGCATTTAGCTCGAATTAACCCCTGGATGGTTAGTCGCCAGCCGGTCGCCTTATCGCTTGTCTAGCTATGACACCAGGCATCGGCAAACATCAGGTGCAGCGACCGGGTCATCTAACTGTGGAGTCAAGTAGCGTCGAAGCATTCTGCGTACATGCACATGTCCATGCTTTATCCGCGCAGGCAGTAATGAACTGCCATGTAGCACCCGCACCACGTCGCCCCGCCTAATAATTCATGATTGCACAATCCTTTGCCAAGCTTTTATCTTGGCAGTGACAGCAGCCGCAATGCAGGAAATGTCCCTTTGAGAGGACTCTAATTTAAAAAGCTCATCCAGGCACCAACCAAATCCTATGGGTTTGCATGAAATTTGGGCACTATCTCCACCATCAGACTCAAACTTTAAAGCCAAGCGCAGGTCCCAAAAGTTAATGAGCTAAAGCTACACTAGCAGATGGGCCATCCTGATTTACCTTCTATGATGAGCCCTCTTGGACCGGCCATCACTGATGTGCCAGGTGCCTGTTTCAGAAGAACAGTCAGCCTCGCTGACACACTCGTGGATAATTTGAAACACAGCTGCCTCCCGAACACTCGTCCTTTCTCAAATTCCTCAGCATATCCCAGCCAGAGGCGGAGTGGCGGATTGGGTGGGGGCATACGTTTCATATTTAAACAGCACAGCTGTACAGAAGTGGGGCAAATGTCAGGTTGATGGAGATGTCATTTTCAATTCCGATTGCTGGAGCGAATCGCCATGCATCTCGTGGGGCATATGCTTGGCCATCGAGGCAGCCTGAATTTTAAACTCGCTTTGATAATACCGTAGACCATTCTCAGCATCATGGCTGAAAGGGTGATGTATATGATGGAAAGGGGGAGGGTGTGGAGAAGGTGGTCTACAGACTACAAGCTCTTAATGTTTTGAGTAAGGTGCTTTGGCAGCCTTCTCATGAACATTCTGCACTAATTATAACTGCAAGCTTCCGACAGCTCAAATTTGCCATCTGTTCGCACCCGATGAAGAAGCCCAGGCTTTTTAGCTCGGACGTCTCTTTGCCAGCACGTTACAGTCATGGCACCTTAACGCCAACCTCAGAGACCCGGCTTATGCAACATTCCGACAAATTAGACCCGATTGGCCTAAAACGTGCCTGCCAACGTCTACCGCGGCGACTTAAAAAGTTTGCGATGAAAAATAATATCGTAAAACCGTTTGATCAGTACAGCATCATTTAAAAAACAAAGCATTTAACCCTTTCTTGGTTTACACGAGTCGAATCAGGTTTTTATTTCTTTCAAGTGCTGTGTTGCCTGATGTGCTTTTGCTCGAGGACGTCAGTTCGTGCTCTCGCATTGGGATTTGCTATGTAATTAAACATGTCATGCGCTGCTTGATTTTATGCTTCCATGGAGTTGGTTTTTGGTTACATATTGCGCACGGAAAAGGATTGATTGTGATGGTGCACCAACATTGACGGATTGGATTGGAGTAGGGGGTGGGGTGAGGTGGTGGGCATAGCACAATTCTGTATCTGTGGACATTGTAATAATAGCTAATGCTGATTTATGGGTCTCATTATGTGCACCGCTCTCATTTGGCCGCCGTTGGAAGTTCCATGCAGCTGAGGGTTGACACTACCCTCGCCTGTCACCGAGCGCTCCGACTCCGTGTTGGTGGGACCTCCCATTTGGGTCAAAATTAAGTCATCTCCCCACACCCTATTCATGATTATGCATATTTGCCAGTGTTTCATATATGCCACACGTCTCCATATACACATATTTGCATAGGATATAAGCCGTGGCTTTTATTTTAATTTTTTTTTACAATTACCGTACAATTTTTACAATTACACCTTGTTTCATCTGCTTATTACACAACGTTATCTGGAAATCCTGTGTATTATAAATACATGTACATATAAATATTTGTACAGATGCAGAGGGAAAACAAAAAAATTCCCGCTGAGCGTTGCCTATATTGTATCTCGGTCTTAAATGAATTAAAAGTGTTATTCTGTTGCATGGTTTTGTCCATTGAGATATGCTCATGGCACAAGGGATTACGTTTCTCAAGAACACTGATCAGGGTTTGCTGCTGGAAGAGAATCGTTAAATGTGTCTTGCTGTGCCCATATGTTGCTTGCCTAAATCATGGGTCAGTTTCACAATGGAATCCAACCACCTCTCTCCCAGTACTGCAACTAATGGAAAATCAAATTTGCTGCCTGTCTGAGTGCAACTCTTTGTGGAAAGTTTTGCATTTGGACATCAAGGTAAGGGCTTTTGTGGAGGGTTGGGGGTGATGGGAGTAGTGGTGGCGGGATTTTTTGTGGTCTTTAGGTGGGCCAAGAATCATTTCACCATGCACTGAAGTGCTTGGCAATGCATAAATAGATATGACAGGTCCTTGGACGCATTCAGCTCAGGCAATGCAGGGTATGCTCACTGTATGGAGCGAGCCACGAGCCAGTCGGATATTCCTCCGGTGCCAAATGAAATCTCAGGTGGGATGTGACTGTGGAGATCGGTTTGCATGATCTGAGCATTCTGTGCTCGTCATGCTTTTCACACGCTCATGATCTGAGCATGCTTTTCACGCTTAGTTTATCAAACGCTGTGTTGCAAAGTTTTGCACGAAAGTTTTACACTTTAATCCTGTTGGAGGCCAAAACAAAAGGCTTTCCACGAATGCAGCTGGCAATTCTCATGTGGAATAAACCTTCAGGAACTTTGAGCGGCCCACTTGACCAGACTTGCATGTACACAGCTACAACTGAGCTTTTGTAACCTTACTTACTCTTGTTCTAAACCGTGATGAGTGTCATTACTCAGTCGCACGGATGATGCAAATCTTAACGGATGTTCCATGCCCCCTTGCAGGTGTTCCATACATGTCATGCGATTATAAGTCGATGTTTGGTAGCAGATGTTCGATACATATGATACAACCCCTGGCAGGTGTTCCATACATGTGAGGTGATTCCAAGTGGGTATTTGGTAACAACAAACAGCAACAGGCATTTTAAGGCCATTTTCCCTGCAAGAGCGGGGGTTAGCCTTGCGGTCCCCATGACTATCTTCTCCATTTTGCCAAATTTTCTGCATCTCCCCTTGTTAACCCCCTTGCCCGCATTTCTTGTTCCACCACCTTTAGCCAAGTATTTCTCGGTCTTCCCCGTCCTCTACTTCCTTCGACATTCATTTCCATCATTCTTTTCAACCAGTCACTTTCATTCTTCCTCAACACATGACCAAACCATCTCAACCTGTTTCTCGTCACAGCATCCATCACAGGCTCTATTCCCATCATCTTTCGCAATGCATCATTTGTCTTCCTCTCTCTCAACGATACTCCACACATCCACCGAACCATTCGCATTTCCACCCTTTCCAGCCTTCGTTGCTGCTCTACGTTCATTACCCATGTCTCGCTCCCATAAATCATAACACTTCTCACACATGCAGCATACACCTTTCCCTTCAGCTTCGACGACACTCCCCTCCTTGTCAGCACGCCACTCAGTTCCCGAAACTGCTTCCATGCACATCTCACTCCAGCAACCGTTGCCAAGTCTGATCCACCTTCTCCATTCAACATGTCTCCGAGGTAGCAAAATGTTTTCACACCTTCCAGCTTCACGCCGTCTCCAAAATCCAACTCAACATTTCCTCCATCTGCAGCTCCCTCTGTGCATACCTTACACTTGAATGTCGCTGCCACACTGGTTAATGACCCTCTCAGACCACTACATTTTTGATGAACCCACTCAGTGCACTTTGTACATTGAATGGAGTTCACTCCAACACCCTTCCTGCATTTTGGTAACGGATAAATATTCTGCACATATGATGCGGATGTTCCTTACTTGATACAATTTCAAGTGTGTTTTGTAGTGGAAGTTGTGATGCAATCCCTAACATGTTTTGTATTTAAGACGCATAATGAACTCAATGTGATGATGTGGTTACTGAAAAAGGATTGACTTTGCAATTGTGCTATAGTTCTTTCTGTATGGCATGACACCATCGGGTGCCTACACACACACACACACACATATATATATATATATATATATATATATATATATATATATATATATATATATATATACATATATACATATATACATATATACATATATACATATATACACTACATGACCAAAAGTATGCGGACACCCCCTTCTAATTAGTGGGTTGGGCTGTTTTAGCCACTCCCATTGCTGACAGGTATATATAATCAAGCACACAGCCATACAATCTCCATAGACAAACATTGGCAGCAGAATGGGCCGTACTGAAGAGCTCAGCGACTTTCAATGTGGCACCGTCATGGGATGCCACCTTTCCAACAAGTCAGTTCGTCAAATTTCTGCCCTTCTGGAGCTGCATTTGGGCTGTTATTGTGAGTAAGTGCAACTTTAAGTTAGCAACTGTAAGTGCTGTTATTGTGAAGTGGAAATGTCGAGGAGCACCAACAGCTCAGCCGCGAAGTGGTAGGCCACACAAGCTCACAGAATGGGATTGCCGAGTGCTGGGGCCGCCGAGTGATGAAGTGCGTAGCAATTGTCTGTCCTCGGTTGCAACACTCACTACCAAGTTCGACTCTGCCTCTGGAAGCAAAGTCAGCACAACAACTGTTCGTCGGGAGCTTCATGAAATGGTTTTCCATGGCTGAGCAGCCGCATACGAGCCTAAGATCACCATGCGCAATGCCAAGTGTTGGCTTGATTGGTGTAAAGCTGGCCGCCATTGGACTCTGGAACAGTGGAGACGCGTTTTGTGGAGTGATGAATCACGCTTAACCATCTAGCAGTCCGAAGGACGAATCTAGGTTTGGCGGATGCCAGGAGAACGCTACCTGCCTAAATCCATAGTGCCAACTGTAAAGTTTGGTGGAGGAGGAATAATGGTCTGGGGTTGTTTTCATGGTTCGGGCTAGGCCCCTTTGTTCCAGTGAAGGGAAATCTTAACACTACAGCATACAATGACCTTCTAGACGATTGTGTGCTTCAAATTTTGTGGCAACAGTTTGGGGAAGGCCCTATCCTGTTTCAGCATGACAATGCCCCCATGCACAAAGCGAGGTCCATACAGAAATGGTTTGTTGAGATCGGTGTGGAAGAACTTGACTGGCCTGCACAAAGCCCTGACCTCAACCCCATCGAACACCTGTGAGATGAATTGGAATGCCGACTGCGAGCCAGGCCTAATCGCCCAACGTCAGTGCCCGACCTCACTAATGCTCTTGTGGCTGAATGGAAGCAAATCCCCGCAGCAATGTTCCAACATCCAGTGGGAAGCCTTCCCAGAAGAGTGGAGGCTGTTATAGCAGCAAAGGGGGACCAACTCCATATTAATGCCCATGGTTTTGGAATGAGATGTGTGATGTTCGGGTGTCCACATACTTTTGGTCATGTAGTGTATATATCCTTGATTCATTCGGCTTGATTCATCATTGGACTTTCATCACTGGAGCAGTGTATTTGCACCCTGTCATAAGATGCGATAGCCAGTGCTAGACAGTAGACAACATCAGCAGACAAGATAAACAATGAATTTTATCAAATGAAAGTTGATAAGTGTGTCAACCACCATGCTTGGGATGTGAGGTACTTCCCACGGCAGTTGACATTCTCAACAGCTTCACATTGTGGCTAACATCCTCTTTCACCTCATTTGGGAGGGGGATAAATTTCACCCGCATGACACTCAACATACTATTATCAGGTGTTGATAAAAGCCATTGCTTATGATCGTCTTTGGTCTAGGACTAGGACATAGCATCCTATTTAAGGTTTAAGATGAAAATGTGTTTACAATTCATCTTAGCCCTCATTTGAAACACAATATACAATTGATAAATCATATATTCAGCTTCCTCCTGGTTACGAAGTCGGTTGAAAAATTTCTGCAAATGAGATGTTCGTAAAAAGAAAAAGTTAACTGTTTGGCGTTGGGAAGATCCACATTCAAAAGTGGAGGCACCACCAACCACCAACTAGTAAAACTGCCTGTGCGTGTAACAAAAGCTACAGTGGTCTGAAAAAGTATTGTCATGTGACTCCCCTCAGTGAAGACCGGGAAATCACGGATAGCAATTTGAGCTTACTTTGAGGCGTTATCAAATACGGACTTCACTAAATATGTGCGGGAGGAAGAAAGAGAAGAAGAAGAAGTGGCAGCTTTTACCTGACGTGATCCGAGCAGTCTTCAACCTGCAGAAATTAACTCAAGCAAAAACCGAATTAGAATGTACAATGAAAATAACGGAATGCCGGGACAGGAAAACGCGACGAAATAACTAAAATCTAAAGCGGGATCCCTCACACCAGACGTCTAAACAACACAAGGGAGAATTTATGAAAGGAACCGCGTCATGTGGGTGTGTGCTGGGCTTATCTCAATGGCTGCGGTGTGTCAGGGATCGTCAGGCTCGAGCACGTGGTCCGAACGCGGCTCCGGTGCTAGTGGGAAGAAGGCCTCAATGTGCCCTTGTCCGCGCGCTGCTAAGCCAATGTGCGTGGCAAGCCTCGTTTGCTCGCTCGCACGCGAGGTCCCGTACGCGAACGCAGGGAAGGAGGATCATCAGCGCTCCACTGTCCGTCGTCGCCCAACAAGCAAGGGTCCAAACGGGAAGAGGTCCAACGCAAGAAGGGAAGAAAAGAGGAAGAGAGCGTCCAGGGCAAGCAGAAGGTCCAAGCGCAAGAGGGCAGTCCAAAAACCGAGAGAGAAAATGCCGGTTAGTCAGTCGTTTTATTGGCCATCTCGTGGCGTCAGCTCTCTTTCGCTGCCAATCCCTGCCGGCCAACATCACAGGCTCAATTCTCCACCAATGGCCGTGCCACCTCTCTCCCATGCCATTCGTTGGTGGCCAATCAGTTTGTCGCTTCTTGCTCTTTTGCTTCCACAAATCCGAGGGAAGCTTCTTGCTCCTCCCCTGGCCAATCACCAGTCCTTCCTTACTCTGCCAGTCGGCGGCCTTCGTCCTGCCTCTGTCTTCCTATTGGTGGTGTCTCGTCCAATCACTGCCCCTCTGGGCGTGGCCTTTGGCCTGCCTGACCGATGAGTGTTGCTATGCAAGTTGGTGTTGTAGCTGGCTGCGGCTCCCTCGGCAGTGCCCCAAACTGGCTTCTGGTGAGTTTTATTATTAGGGGGGAATTAATTAGTGTGTGCGCTAATGGGGATGGATTCTTAACCAGTGTCTATGTGTGTTTCCATACGGGACACAGGGATGATCACAGAGGGAACGACATACAAGGGAATTTTACCCTTATGCCCTAATCTAGTTAACAAGAATATAGATGCAGAATGATGAATATACACTTAATCCGAACAAACCGCCTAAACAGACTTATTAGATGTGAGGTTCCCTATCACGACAACCGGAGCATGATACCTACACCTGATCGATATATCACTACCCCAAAATTCACAACAGTATTCACCCCCTACCGATAATGCCACATTTAGACAAATTACTAATTATGTAGAAACAATTTTCAAAATGAACCTTTTTATTCATAACTGACAATCAAACTACACACTGTTATATTTGAAGGAGATTACATGTCAAGAATACCTGCAAAAAACATTTACAAATCAAAATTCACTGGTTGCAAAAGTATTCAGCCCCTTAGGTCAGTACATGGTGGAAGCACTTTTAGCAGCAATGACTGCTAGGAATCTTTTTGGGTAGTAGGAGGTCTCTACCAGCTTTGCACAGAGATGGTGAAATATTTGACTGATTTATGGGTTTTTGACTGATTTTATGAGTAAACTTTGCCCATTCTTCACATGAAAATTGCTATAGTTTTGCCAAGTTTGATGGGGTTAGTTGATGGACTGCAATCTTCAAGTCTCACCATAAATGTTCAATTGGGTTCAATTCAGGATTTTGACGAGGCCGCTCGAGAACATTTATTTTCTTCTATTCGGCCACTCCAATATGGCTTTAGCTTTGTGCTTCGGATCATTGGCCTGCTGAAATGTCAATCTCCTACCCAATTTCATATTCATGGCTGACTCAAGCAGGTTTTCATCACATATTCTCCTGTACTTCTATCCTGCACCATCCATTGTCCCTTCTATCCTGACAACCTTGTCAGCCCTGCTGATGAAAACCAGCCCCATAACATGATGCTGCCACCCCCATACTTAACAGCAGGGATGGTGTTGACTGGATAATGTGCAGTGTTAGGCTTGCACCTTACATAACACTTGGAATTCATACCAAAAAGTTCAATTTTGGGCTCGTCTGACCATAAAAAATTTCTCCACATGCCTGTAGTATCATTGAGATGCTTTTTTGCAAACACAATGCAATATTTTAGATATTATACTAACCATTAATTCATGTCTTGGATTATTGTGTCGTTCGTGTAACCTGGTGTTGGCTTAACGGTTAATGTGGCTGCCTTACGATCTTAGGGTTTGAGCCCCTGTTGTACCAGTAAATAACACCAGGTGGCTTGATTCAGCGTATCATCATTCCAAGGTCGGCAAAATGAGTACCGGCTTACTGGAAACAGCGGGGCACTGCATTACCAACACAGCCGTGCTTCCAGATGCAACCAGCAGCTACAGGCTGCATACGAAATGATGTTGAACACCACATGCATATCATCCCAAAATGACTTGGCTTTGGTGATTTGATCCACAAAGCGGCCCTACCTACACCCTTTCCAATGCAGATTAGTGTGATGAAATTAAATTTTTTGGCTCTGCAATAAAAATCTGATGTTTCCATGGCACGATGGAAACTAAAGCCTGTATCCACCACAGGCTTGGAAAACGCCCGACAAGGCAATTTGCACTATCGAATTTAGTAATACATTGCTGAATGGGAGATAATGGATATAATAAAATCCGGAATGCCTGTTAAAATTATTTAATGTCCAGTCCAGAAACCCAAAATGTGGTGCAGTGTGCATATGTATTCTATTGCCCTGGAGTTTCTAAGCCTCAGTTCTTCAAGCCATTTAACTTGCATGAGGCACCCTGGCCGTTGTTTCCTTAAGATAGGCACCTAGTTGTGTTTCCATCTCGATTTTATGGGAACACAGCTGAAAGGCCTCTTCAGGAGTGATAGCTGGTCATTTAGAGCAGATCCAAATGCTCTCAACGTTACCTTTCCGATGGGATCTCAAAGTGCGATCTTATTTGAAGGAATAGGAGGAATTACTCAGGGAGCATGTGCAATTCCTTTGGACTTTTGTAGGGAAAGCAAACCACTGGCCTGGGCAGCCAAAGCGGACCCCAGTGATCAATACAAAAAACTTGTTTGCAGTCAGGAAACATTGTCAAAATTATTTGGGAAGCTACATTTACCGTACAACACTTGTCCAACATTCTCACATACATCGTCACTATCAGAACAACCACAGATATCTGTGCAGTTGAGGCCTGCCTTCCTATAGGAACATCTAGCAGAATGGCATTGGAACTTGCATGTGCATTTGACCAGATGGAAAACAGATGATACAACAACAACATGCATTTTAAGGCCATTTTCCCTGCTAGAGCGGGGGTTAGCCTAGATGGAAAAATGGAAAACAGATGATGATGCCGGCAATTGTGTGGTCATGATGGGAGTCCACGCATCCCCATCTTATTTCCACCTGTAGACTGCTGGAGATGAAAGTACAGGCCGTGCTGTGGTATCATGATTCCACACTATGGTCTGATGGTGGGCACACAGGATATATTGTCACAGGGCATCTGGACTTGGTGGGAGCCCCTCTGAACCTGACTGCTTCTTCTTAAACAACCACCATCGCTTTTTTTTTCACCAAAGTAATCAGGATCTGTGGTTGGTATGCCTTGAAGATAAACTCTTCAATGGCAGCAGCGGTCTCATCACTTGGCATCGCAGAGGTGCCAATGTCTGCCAAAGCTATTACAATGCTGTCACTTGCATCCTGGAATACCTTCCAGAAGGCATGCTTCCCTTTGCCAGCGAAATTGCCAGTGTTATCACTGCCCACGTAATGCATTAATGCCCGCGTAATAGCATAGAGACCACGTAATGCTACTGATTTTGTTGGACCCAAGTCATCATAGATGGGACAGAGTGGAATGGGCCCTACTCCGTCTTCCAATTCCAGTGACAAAGGCTAAGTCCAAATTTGCATGGTTCTGGATATTGTCACACAGCCAGAACGAATATATCCGTGTCAGCAGAACAGATTCTGATGCTTGTAGCCCCACCTGCTGTGGCATCAGCTGCATGCAGGAACAGATTGGTATCGGCCTCTTCATGATTAGTGTCTAGGTAGCTCTTAGCAGTGTGTGTTGCTCTGTATTGTATCCCCCATGCCACAACGACTGGATGCCCCATTACATGTACCTTCTCATGGGAATCTTGACTATGGTTGTTGAATCTGTGATGTGATGGGCAACTACTGTCTGTGTCCTCATCTTCTGTTTCTGGTAGCTTGCTTCAGTGAATGCTTGACATCATATCTGTCGAAAATCACTTGCACTTCGTCCATTTGGTTATACTTCAAGGATATGGGAGGGAGCGGGGTAAAGTGGTCTGCCAACTGAAGGCAATTCAGGATCCAGGACGGCTTCCCCATTGACTGGATGTTGGACATTCCATCAACTAGATCAATGCTACAAGTAGTGGCTGCCTCGTGGCCAGTCTGCATGATGTCACTGTCTGGGCCTGGGTCATTGTTCTCTGCTGCTGGTAGACTTTCCAGGATGGCCATCAAATCGCTCTTCATGTGGCAGTGCAACATTTCTCCATCAGCAGCAAACAGGGGCCGAGGTACAACAGAGAGCTCATAGCTGCCCACAGCTTCCTTGAGGTTGACGTCTGGCCGGGACTTGGATACCACCAGCATTCGGGTGACAAGGCTTCGGTCTTCTTTGAGCTCGACCACTTTCTGTCTCAGACTGAGCTTCACTCACTTCCCTGTGATTTTCCAAGTATTTAGCCGACATCTCTTCATAGGAGCCCACAAGTTGATTGCAATTGTAATTATGTGGATGCGGACTAAGCCATCAAACAACTGCTGGCCAATAGTGCTCTGTCTGCATGGGTCCTGGGTGACCCTCTGAGGCATTACTGCCATGGTGACCAAGTTGAAGAGTTCAGTGAAGGGGTTGGTGAAGCCCTTGTTGGTAACTTTATAGTGCGAGTTAGGTCGTCAATGTTCTTCTCTTGTCTTCTCATGGCCGAGGCAGTGAGTGCCAGAACACAGATCAAGATCTGACCCACTAGAAAGTGTGCTCACGCTTCAATAGATTGGACTAAAAGCAACGTTTCACTACTTGCACATACATTCTTGATTGACTGCTCACCAATTTTAGCATACTGAAAATATGTGAAATTATGCCATATTTTGTCAAGCTCATAAATCAGGACAAAACAATATAACAGACTGCCAACAATTTTTTAACATAATTTGGGCTTCCCACAAGACCTCTGGATGGGTGTGGGTGTGTAGCTTTCACCACCAAAGTCACATGGGAGTCTATTTCATTGCACATGCTCCCTGACTAAAGAGGAAATCAGAATAACAAATTGAGCAAATGCCAAAAGATTATTGAGAACTGTAACCTGATGCTTTACCAAAAACTGGTGCAACATGAGACATTTAGGGGTTGGCCTCTGCTTCCGGTTTTGCCAGTGAGGTTATGTTTTTTCCAAGCTCTCCACGCTGTCAAAGTTAAGTATTTGTTCCCGTTTGTATTTTTGTCAAAACTGTATTTTTATTTTATGGTGTGTTTGCCTACTGTGTGTTTCAAGGAAGATCTCGGTGTAAATCTTACATACCTGTATATAATCGTCAGTCGTTTCCTGCCACTTTTTTCAGGCCTGGCCTTTTCAGTTTCCTGCTTCGAGGCCTTGTTGTCTCCTCTCGACGGTCGTTTGTGGTCCATTTACTTTCGTTCTCTCACTATTTTTCCAGTCTTTCTTTTCACTCCATACTTCTCCAAACATCTTACCCTTTGTTCAAAATCATAATTTAAAAAATAATAATAATTCCTTCTTTGTTCGTGTTTGTTCGTTCTTCGACCATGTGTTTCACCCCACTTTACATTACCGCTTTACACAAAAAGGTGCAAAAAACAGATCCTTGCAACTACAGACCAATCAGCCTGCTCCCAATTATCAGCAAAGTCATGGGTTCCATCATTGCTTCGGATATCAAATCCTTCCTCTTCTCCAATGGCTTGATCTCTGATCATCAATTTGGTTTCAGACTAGGTCACTCTACTCTGGACATGCTGCTTCTGCTGTCTCAACAATGGATGGTGGTCCTCAATGTTAAACAGGAAATTAGAGCTGTCTCCCTTGACATATCAAGTGCCTTCGATACGGTCTGGCACTCCGCTCTGCTCACCAAACTCTCCTCTAATGGTATCCATGGAAATATCCGCGCATGGCTTGCGGACTTGCTCTCTGGTCGTAGTCAACGTGTGGCCCTGAATGGGTTTCTCTCACCTCCCCTTCCTGTTCAGGCTGGAGTTTCCCAAGGTATTGTTCTGGGCCCTGTGTTTTTTCTGGTCTTCATCAATGATCTCTCCGACTCTCTTGAAAATCCTCTCTATCTCTTTGCTGATGACTCTACTCTCTGCCGCTCCATACTTCATCCATCAGATTGGCAGTCTGCAGCCTCCTCACTCTCTGCAGACCTGGAAAAAATCACAGACTGGTCAAACAAGTGGAACATGTCTTTCAATCCTGACAAATCTCACACTCTCACTACGTCTCTCCGAAAAGACCGACTGGACAACCCTCCTATCTACTTTCTGAACAATCCTCTCCAAGAAGTTCTGTCACTCAAGCTTTTGGGTCTCATTATCTGCCATGATCTTTCCTGGGAAAACCACATTTCCAAGCTGGCCTCCAAAGCCAATCGCCGACTGGGCATCCTCCGTCGTGCGAAGTCCTTCCTTGGCACACCTGCGCTCCTCACCACATAAAAGGCTTTCACCTGCAGCTCAATGGAATACTGTTCTCCCCTCTGGGCTGGTGCTCCTGCCTCACACCAAGCTCATCTTCACGCTGTTGAAACCAAACTTTCAGAATCATTGGAATCTCCCGCGATGAAGCTAACTCCGAGGGCCTTTCACTCACTCACTGCAGGTTGGTGGTTTTTCTGTCTTCTACCAACTCCTCACCATCCTAGCTCCACCAGCTCTGTCTGTGCTCTGTTCCCCAAATATTCCTACAAGATGCACAGTCAAAACTTTGCATGGGGTGTACTTACTTTTTCATGTGACTGTATTGCACCTGATTCTAATTTTAGGTATTTGAAGTCGTGATAAATGTAGGGGTGTACTTACTTTTTCCACATGCGAATTTTGCATTAATGTTTATTTAAATTATACGATGGACTACAAAATGTAAATGTTTAATGATATTTGTTATATTATATCACCTTTATCTATCAATATTGTTGAAATGAAGATCAAAGAGCTATATGTTGAAATATGTTGAAAAAGTCAAAACTTTACATGGGGTGTACTTACTTTTTCACGTGACTGTATCTGCCAGCAACCCTCTTTTGGTGAAACTGCCAAAAGACCAAGACTTCTCTGCTCACCTTCACTCTTTCATGCCTCTTTTCTCCCACATCTGGAACAAACTCCCTCACTCTCTTCAATCCCACTCCTCCCTCCAGGTCTTTAAAACAGCTGTTCACCACCATCTCTTATCTTCCCACATCCAAAACCTTGATCTTTTCTACCCCCGTTAATTCACCCCAGATTCAATTTTTTGAAATACCGACTTCTTTTCTGGAAGTCCTGGCAGTGTCCATGTGTTTTATACCTCTCCCCCCACCCTCACATGTGTTACCCTTCCTATGCCCCCTCCCCCCAAGCCCTCTCCCTCCCACAGATCTCCCGATGTCCCTGTTCTGTATTGTTGTACTTGTTTGCTTCCCTCGCCCCTCCCCATCTTGTCTCCCGCTCCCTTTATCATATGTTTTATGTGTCAGACCGATACCGTAGTTTTTTATGTGATTAATGTTCGCTCTTACACGAGCCTCGATCTTGTACACTGTTGTGAAATAAAAATCAGAACTCTTCCAAGAAATGAGGATTTATTGAACTATATCTCTACTCATTCTACAACACAAAAATGCAGATTATTAGTTCCACAAAGAAAGCAATCAAGCATACATCTCCTTCTTGTTTCCTGCAAGCAAGCATTTACGTACCTGTTAAGTCTCAGTAATCTACAGCACTGGGATGCAGAATGCCACCCGATTGCGCACCGAATGGACACAGTTTAAATAAGCTCCCTCAAGGTCGTCCCTTCGCTCGGATCGTCTCTTCACTCAGCTCGAGACATTACATCATATTTCATCACATTCACCCTCCGTTAAAAAGTCAAGCAAGCCATAAAGCAATACCAAGAAAATGGAGCAGTCTAATAACACACACACTTCTTACCAACCGAGGCGATTCGGTGACTGGCACAGACGGCCCGAACGGGTGCGATATATCCCTTCCCGGCCAGATCCTTCACTTCTCGCAGCGGGAAGTTCGTCCCCGCCCGATAGGATTCTTTGCGGACTATCCACCACCGTTTGGATTGGCGAACCAGGTAAAGAACTATCATCTCCGATCATCCAGTCCTCGGCCTCCGACAAATCATACGGCTTCCATTGATCGGGGATCTCTGCGATACCATTAGCCTTAGTGTCCCTCTCATTCAGGATCTCTCCTCAGGGCGCGAGATGTTGGACCGATACCATAGTTTCTCGCCCGTCCTGTAATCTGACGTGAGCGTATTCCGGGTTGGCCTCTAAAATGTGTACGTGATCTACCAATGGCTCGTACTTGCTTTGACTAACCGCTTGCTTCAGCAGAGCAGGACCGGGCTCCGACAACCACAAGGATAGTGGTTGCCCACTGGCACTGCGACGTTGGTAGCGAAATAACCGCTCATGTGGGGTTTCGTTTTGTTGCGGTACAAAGTAATGCTCGGATGGCATTCCACGTCTCAGGTAACACTCGCTCCCACAATTGCACAGGTAACCCGCACGTCTTCAAGCTCATCGTAACTGCTCTCCATACAATTCCATTGTTACGTTCCACCTGTCCGTTGCCTTGGGGGTTATACGAGGTCGTACGGCTGGAGGCTACTCTCCGTTCCTGGAGGAATTGCAAAACTTCCCTGGATAGAAACACGGTTCCCCGGTCTGAGTGTAGATAAGTGAGGTAGCCGAACATGAGGAACAGCTGCTGAAGACAGCGTATCACTGTTGTGGATGACATATCAGCACAGGGGTATGCGAACGGGAATCGTGAGTACTCATCGACAATTGTAAGAATGGATCATCGCGGACCAATCCCCGGCAACGGCCCCTTAAAATCCACATGCAGTCACTCCCAAGGTCGTCCTGCGTGGATCAAAGTCCCCATGGGAGGTCTATATAATCTCGGCTTGAATTCGGCGCACACAGGACACGACCGATAAAGTCGCCGGACATCTTCAATGGAAATGGGCAGATTCCTACATCATACGAAGTGGGCTAACCGGGTGACGCCCGGATGACACAATGATTCATGGATCCCACGTAAGTCTTCTGACATGATGCCAGCACAGACAGGCCGAGACAGCACATCGGCCGCCACATTATCCCGCCCAGGACTAGACATGATCTCAAAACTGTATTCAGCCAACTCTATGCGCCAGCGAGCTATTTTGTCATTCTTAATCTTTTGAGAATGCCGTGCGTTGTACATAAAAGCCACTGACTGTTTGTTGGCGATCAGTTGGAAATATTTTCCAAGGAGAAAGTGACGCCACCGTCGAACAGCTTCTACGACAGCGTACGCCTCCTTTTCTGTATGCCTCCTTTTCTATCGCAGAATGGCGCCGTTTGCTATCAGACAAAGTCCTCGAAAAGAATGTGCCGGGGCATCCCCCCTTGTAGAGGTTTTTATACTTCTACACAGGCGAGTTGTGTCAGGCCTAATTACTCCGTCGGTCACCGTGTACCCAAGCAGGTCTATAGTTTTGGCTGAATACTTGCTCTTATCTTCGTTGAGGATCTAATTGTACTTTCGCACCACGGCCAAGAATCTCTGCAAATTTGCGTCATGATCGGCTTGATCACGGCCACAGACCATCACATTGTCAACGTACACAAACACATCCTTTAATTGCTCTTTGGCTATGATGTCATCGAGTGCACGTTGGAAGCAGGAAAACACCGTTCTGACTCCAAAGGGAATTCTTCAAAATTTGTACAACCGCTGCCCTGATTCAAAGGCGTATAAGGTCGATCGGCTTCTCTAATCGGTATCTGATGATACGCACTGCGAAGATCTAAGGTGCTGAACACCCGGGAGGTGGCTACCTCCCGGACCATATCGTCCATCTTGAGGAGCGGGTAGGCGTCCAACTGAGTGTAACGATTTATCGTTTGTGAGTAGTCAATTACCATTCATTTAGTTTCGCACTCGATAAAACCGTCTGGACTTTACCATGACCGGATGGCAGTCGGCAGTTAAACATGGAAACAGTGGGTGGGGGTGGGGGGGGGGGGTCGATCGCCGTTTCCGTCAAACCGCATACCGAGAAGGTCTTGGCACGAGCTCCCTGAAATTGCATTTCCAGTCTCCCGTGACGATTTAAGAAATCATGACCCAATAGCACATCAGAGCACAGATTTTGTAGTAGTAGTACTGACAGTTTTACATCCGTATACATTACTCTGTTGGCCACCAGATTTACAACACAGATCCCTTTGGTGCTTTGACATCGTGACACGGATGCCATATAGACCCGGGTAGGCCACTGGGTCGGCATGATGGGCCATCCGTGACTTCGAACCAGAGCGTGGCTGACGAAACTGTCACTGCTCCCTGTGTCAATCAATGCATCAGCATCCCACATGAGATCGCCGATGACCTCGACGGCCATCTGATCAGGCAGCCCACAGTCTTTGCCGAGCTGCCGTAGGGCCTGTACATATTGCTCCAGGGACTCAGTAGTCTCCTGTCATCGGGTTGCCAGAAGATGCCGGGCATATATTGGACTCTTTGGTTTCAATGTGCGCCGAGGACCAGAACGCCGATCGTCCACACTCACTCGCAGGCAGGCAGGCTCCAGAGCAAGAGGCAGTCCAACCACGAGAGGAACCAGAACCAGAAGAGAGGGAGAAAATGTCGGTCTCCGACCATTTGTTATCGCGTCCAGAACAAGAGAGAGAAAATGTCGGCTTCTTCTTCTTTTTATCAAACCCTCTTGGCCAATCAGCTGGCTCCTTATTGTCCCTGGGCTTCAGCTGCGTGCCGATTGGCCCTCCCTTCCAGTGATGTCATCTGCCCATCAAAACCTTGGTGTCAATCCATCGCGCGGTGGGCGTGGCCTCAGCCTACCTGATCGATGTTCCATCGCCATGGAGGTTGGTGTTGTAGCTGGCTGCGGCTCCATCGACAGTGCCCCGAACTGGCTTGTGGTGAGTTTTATTATTAGGGGGGAATTAATTAATGTGTGTGCGGTGCAACTAGTCGGCCTATCTAATGATTATGGGTGTGTTGCCATATGGGACACAGGTATGATCACAGGTTTCACACACATGGGAATTAGTATAATGCCTCCAACTATTTATCACTTGATCATCCTTGTATGATCACAGGTATACTCTTAATGCAACAAACCGGGCTAGCCAGGTCCCTGACTTATTGTACATCGAGATGGTTCTTCTTCTTTGCTACATCGGAGCACCTACCGATGCAGATCTACCTCAATATATATATATATATATATATATATATATATATATATATATATATATATATATATATATACATATATATATATATACATATATATATATATATATATATATATATATATTGCGGATATGAGGACTGTATATTTTTTTGATTGTGTAAATTATTATTGTTGTTTATTCTGCGCCCCCCTACCTCCGGAGCTGTGTAAAGGTGAAAGGGCATCCCATAATTAGTCCACAAGCATACACGTCAGCCAAATAATAGAATACCTCTGTTTGATAGTTATCTCTTATTATGTGTTTTTAGAGTAAGGCTGTGTCTCCCATTAATTGAAATACTCCATTGCACCAGTGAAAGAGATAGATTCCCTTCATTCCCACTCCCAACACTTCCATTCCCCCCTTTTCGTCAATTGCAATTCGCATTGCCAACTGCATGTTGGGCGGTTTTCCCTTCATCCGCCATTGACCACGAGGCAGGGTTGGGGAAGAAAGGCGGGTCCCCACCTCGTCAGAGAGGGGAGGAGTGAGCCAGCCCCACTCGACCAACCATGAACAAGGGGTTTGGCTTGAGAGGGCGGGGAGAGAACGTTTGGGGGAGGTTCGCAAAGGTTGAGGGGCGGGGCCTATATAACCCACGGCGGGGGTGTTCCCAGGAGAGATGCACTTTGAGTTGAGACAAGGAGGGACGAAAAAGAGCTGGGTCATCAGAGCAAGAGCGCGTAAGGAGGAGAGAACCCGTCACGCCAGACCCCCCCACCAGCGCATCGGCTCCACCAAGCAGCTCCGACCCGTGATCCCGCGCACACGACAGGCCCGGTGGCATCAGCGGCCGTCGAGTTCCAGCCCGACGTCCCGTGCGGGATCAAGCTCCAGCCAGCTCCGTGCCGCCCCCCCCCCCCCCCTCCAGCCACACACCTCCTTCCAGCAATCCACTCTGCAATTCCCCGCGTGAGTCAGTGTCTTTGTTTGTTCTGTCCTGGGAATAAGTTAAGTCTGTATAACTATAAGCTAGTATTTGCACTGTGTCACCTGCGTCTTATGTGTTGTAAATAAACCTTGATTGCTCCTTTTTGCTTGTGTAAATAATAAATCCCATTACTCGTCTGTACGTCTTCTCGTTTTATTCCTTTTCCTCTTTGCATTGCGTCGTTTTAGTCTTTTCCCTCATTGAGCAGCTGCGGTGCGATCCGGCCAACGTTTGGGCGGGATCGGGTTCTAATCGGGGAGTAACTGTTCAGACGCGGTAATACCAACCGCTCGGTAAAATAACATCTTTAAAACCGCGTCTGCAACAATTGGTGTCTGGGAGTGAGATTCGGGGCCCGAACCAAATTTTTTTAAACATCTAAAAAAAAAAAATTTGGTCAAAATTTGGAGCGGCCGAAATTTGTTTTGTTTTATAAAACCCGAATTTTGAAATCGCGCCATGGCTGGTCAAGGCGATCGAATGCCGGTGGGTGAGCTAGAGGAGGGGTTAGGAGTAACCCAAGATCAAATGGAGGGGAGCAATGAGGAGGCGGTTGAGGGAGTATCAGGCGCGCAAAATGGCGTCCTCGCGCACGTGGGTGTAGCGGCACCAAATTTTGCCACGCCCGTGACCGTAGCAGCACCGCCGATGGATTGGGGCCTCTTTATGATCCAAATGAAGGCCCTTATGGACAAGAATAGTGAGCGATTGGAGGGCCAAATGGGGGTAATGAGGGACGAAGCGAGGGGTACCGGTGAGAAGTTAGACAATAATTTTGAGGGGTTAGACAACGGGATAAAAGAGGTGAAACATGGGTTAACGGGGGTGGAAAATAGAATGGCTGCCCAGGAGAATCAGATAGAGGGGATGAAAAATGGGTTAATGGGGCTAGAAAATAGGATGGAGGACAAATTGCGGGAGATAGGGGAGCAATCCGCCCGAGAAATTAAACAAATGGGAGAGCAGATAGAGGAGGTAAAAATCGGGGTAGAAACCAAACTGGATGCTCAGAGGGATGAATTGGGACAGATGAGGGCGGCATCTACAAAAGAAAGGGAGGAGATGAAGGAGGAGATACGACGAGGTGTGAGTGAGGAGGTCTCGGGGCTACGCGTGGAGGTAAAGCGAGGTGAGAAGCGTATGGAGAAAGAGGTGAGAAATAATACGGCAAAGTTACAAGGGGGAATAGAAGATCTGACGGAGGAGGTGGAACAGCTGACGGAGGGACAAAAAGAACTAGTGGAGCAGGTTCAAAAGAACACTGCGGTACTAGGAGGGTTAAAGGCGACACAAAAAGAAATTAAAAACGAATTAATAGCGACGCAGAGGCAATGTCAGATGGTACGTGAGGAACTGACAATGAGGGTGGACGAGGTGACAGAGATAATGGAGACGAAGGACCGAGAGGTGAGGATGCACATAGAGACGGTCACGGTAGCCTTAGAGGACGAACTTGAGGAGACGCACCGGGGAATAAAAGAGGTGAAGCGAAAATTAGAGGAAGTGGAAGAAGAGGTGAGTGAAATTAAGAAGGGACGGACAGAAAGTAAAAGAGAAATCCAGGAGGAGGTGATGGAATATGTGCAAGGTCGGTGCTATGCTCAACTCATGATGTGATGCTCACTAACCAAATAAAGAGTTTGCAGGTGGCAAAGGAGGTGCGACGACGAGGTACGGAGGTGAGTGGCAATGTATATGATGTGAGGAAAGCTTCAGTCGGCTTGGGGATTGGTTTGGATCCGGGTGTTCGTGAAAGGCCGTTGGTGAAGTGTGCGACAGGTCTGGTGTGCGAAAAAAGAGGTGTGCGAGAATGTCCGACCATGGGGTGTGTGAGGAAAAAGTGCACGCCGAGGAGTGAGTGTGCTGTCGAGAGTGAGTCGGTCGTAGCGCGTGTGCGAGGGGGTACATGGAAGCGCGGTGTGGTGAGTGTTACGGAGGAAGTAACGGAAAAGTGTGCGCAAGAGTGTGCGCGAGAAAGGTGTGTAACGGATGGGTGCATGAGGAAAGAGTGTGCTGTCGAGAGTAAGGGTGAGTGCGCGACCGAGAGTGGAGGTGAGAGTAGTGAGAGTGACACGGAGCGTGAGTTGGTTATGACAGGTGAGCGAGGATGCACACCTGGAATGGTAGAGCGTGTGTGGGAATGCACACTTGAGTTGGTCGTGAGGCACGTGGTTGGGTGTGCGGGTGAGAGCACACCTGTGGTTGTCACAGAGGAGGTGACCGAGGAAGGGGCGCGAAGAGGTGTGTTGGTGAGGTGTGCGAGCGACGAATGTGTGCCAAGGTGTTCGGTGGTCAGGTGTGTGACCAAGTCGGTGAGCGGAATGAGTGTACCGAGGTGTGTAAGGAAAGGTACGAGGAGCATGGAAACAGCTGGAGGTATGAGCAAGAAAGGGGTAGCGTATGCATGTAAGCATCCAGGTGAGGCATCGACGGTAACCGGGTTAACGGTTAGAGCGACTTATAGCCGACTCGGGCCCTCGGTGCGTGCCGGGCTTCGCGTGCCGCGAGAACCAGCGGGGATCCGAACCACGGCGGTTTCGAAAGAACCGCCGTACGCGATCCACGCTGTGCCTCGCTTGGAACGGCCGCGTCCGGGCTCCACTAGGCGGAGCGGGCAGCCCGATAGGAAGGGTCGTCATGGCGACCACTTTCTATTGAGACGTGCCGGCAGGTCGAGATCGGGACATTGGATGGCTCCACGCCGAGGTGGTGCGTGGGATCTCGGCCCGGGTAAGCCCCCGTCCCTGCACCGAGTGCCGGACGCATCCAGCCGCCGGCACAAAAGAACCCGCGTTCATGGCTCGGCTGTACGAAGCCGGGCTGTAGACGTGAATTGGCGCACCGAGAGGATGTAATAAGTAGACGGGTGATGAGGATAGTGTTTTGGACCCGAAATTAGAAAAAAGCAAAATTTGATGATGGTACGGTGATTAGCAGTAAATGACAAATTTTTGAATTGGTTGGAATTTGGACGAGCAAAATTGGTAGTGGGAGATGCCCGATGTGGTGGGATGGCAACTCTGTCATCCCTCACAAATTGGTGGGGCAAATGCGCTATAGTTTATGGGGTTGATGGCAGTGAAAACTAGCCCGGGTGGGTTAGGTTATATTGTGTGTAGGGATCTAGCGAAGATGACATTAGGTTACGTTAAGTTTAGTTCGTGACTGATACCTGTAGTGGGGACGCAGGTAGTTTAGTGTGGATGATAATGACGTGGGAGCGCAATAGTTTAAAGGGACGACTGGGAAGCGCAAGTTTCAGAAGGGAGTAGTTAGCTGAGATGATGCCGTGTGTGTGAGGATTGAACAGGTGTGATTGCACAGGTGTGCAACTGAACGGGTGTATGTATGGAGCAGTGTATGAGGGAGTAGTGGTGATTGCGTGTTGTGCTGACCAAATGGTCCAGGAAGAAAGGAGGGTGCAGGTGGCACCAGGTATGATTGCACAGGTGTGCAACGACAGGTGAATGGAGGACAGGTGTATGGAATAAATGGAATGGAGTATTGGAATGGATGGTCGTGGAGTGAGTATGGTGGAAATTGTGGAGTGGAGTGGATGGTGCGAAGGTGTGAATGGGGGAAGAGTGGACCCCCATCACGGATACCCGGGGCGGGTAGTGTAAGTGTTAGGTAGAGGGTACAGGTAAATTGTGGTTGGATATTGGCATCTGTGGTGCGGGTGAAAGAATGGTCTTTGGATGGGTGCATTAGTGTTGTGGAAATGGCTGGGCGTGTAGCCTGTTAGTGTGTGTAGTTGGTTGGGCGCTCCACCACTGTGAGGATGTCGGCCAGGTGAGGCCGCAGGTGGGCTCTGGGAGCCGGTAGTAGTTGTTGTGGATGGGGCCCGAGGATCCGGAGGACGGACCCGGGTAGCCCAGTGCCAGAGGGCACCAAGGGGTGACAGAGCCAGGAGAGGGCCTTCCCCAGTTAGTTAGGTTAGGGTGAGGAGCTAGGTAAGCTCGGGTGGCAACTGCAGTGGTGGAGGTGTGCAGGTGGGTAGACCTGCTGGGAGAGCTACACGTCGCAGCCCAGAAATTGTGCGAGGGCACCGGGAGATGAATCGGGGGAGTGAGACCCCAAATTGAGAAGCACCACAGTTTGGTCAATGGGAATTGGTTTTTAGAACCCATAGTGTAAGTTGGCCAATGGATTGGCAGGGAAAGACCCCGGGTAGTGTAAAGTGTGTTAAAGTCATTTAGAGGATAGTTAGGATTGAAGTCTCCTCACACCATCTGCATCCACTCACCTGAGGTGACAGGTACTCCACACCATGCCATGTTTTGATTATTTTTTACTGTGCAAATGTTTGGATTGTGAGACGCATCATGACGTGGGTGTGACATTGTGCTTTGATGTTCCATCTCTGCCTCCTTATGAGGATTGATGATGAATTTGGTGATGGCAAATTTTGAAGTAGAGGGATTGTGGAGACGAATTTGGTATAGGGGAAATATGGGGAAGACGTGACAGTCGTGACGAATTTGTAAATGTGTAGATTTTTGTACATATGGGGTAAGGGCAAGGGTAGGGTAGGTGACAGGGGGGTGACGTACGGTAGGGACGAGCTTTCTCACTTCGCCCTCCGTACGCATTTCGCCTTGCATTGCCTTATTGATGTGTACCCTTGTGACCTTACCCCTCGCTCATTTGTCTTTCCCCTTTTGTCTCCCACATGACCTGTGCGCCGTTGGGCGCCGAGGGGAGCGTGCGTGGGTCGGCCATTGTGCGCCCGAAATTCCCAGAACCAGCTGTCTGCATCGATGCACCACATTATGGACCACATGCCTGTGGCCGAGCACCACTTATGGACCCCATGGGTTGGGGCATGGCCCCTCTGCTGGAACCGGCCATGAGGGCCCGAAATCTTGCTGGCGGACCTTGGCCACAGGGCACCGATGCCCCACAGGTGAACCACACGTAGTCGGCCCCTGTGGGCCATAAATAAAATAAAAACGGACACGTTAGGTGAATTCTTTTATTGCAAATAGGCCACCAGCAAGGGAAGATGACAACACCAGGAAAATAATAATAACCAGCAGAGGGAGCCGAAGAGCAAGAGATCACCTGCAGGGTTAGGGGTTGTTGATTTTATTTTTATGGAACACTGATGAACTATGGTGACTGCACCGATTGGTGCTTGGGTGTGTATTGGTGCGTTTTTGGGTGCTTTAATGGTGCGTCGATGCAGAGCAGACTGTCTTCCCCCCCCCCCCCCCCAGAAAGAACAATCACAGGTCCTGGGTTAGTTTTGTAAATAAAAATAGCGTCATTGTAAATAATGCTCCCCACCGTCAGTGTATAGTTTGAAGACCATTCCGCAATTCGGTTAACTGTGGGCGTAAGTCTGTTAGGCAGGGTGCAATGGAGCAGCGGGACACATTTATTTATGTTTTAAAACTGTCGCACTCAGGGTCAGGTTAAAAGTAGAGGGAACTACACCTACGTGTCACACTAAAAAATAAAAGTTGTAGGCCCGGGACGTGCCTAAGAGGAGGAGGGTGCAGTGTTGCGGATATGAGGACTGTATATTTTTTTGATTGTGTAAATTATTATTATTGTTTATTCTGCGCCCCCCTACCTCCGGAGCTGTGTAAAGGTGAAAGGGCATCCCATAATTAGTCCACAAGCATACACGTCAGCCAAATAA
>NC_136273.1:25166264-25213764 GCF_964187855.1 Myxine glutinosa
CGGTTCCTAATCGTGCCACGTTTACCCAATGGAGAAATCACTAAAACGGTCGATTCAAGAGGAAAAGGAAGAACAGATTGGTTTATTAATTATTTACACAGGAAGAAGGAGAAGTACAGAATACACAGTGCAGCCTTAATAACAGTCTTATACTTAAGCCCAGACAAATGGGCCCGCACACACACACATACTCACATGGGGATGTAGATGGTCGGGGTTGAAGGTCCAGGGATGGCGTCCACAGCTCGCTCCGGTCCCAGCTCGTACCACGAAGAAGATGGTAGACGGCAGGCAAGCTCGCTGCATGTCTTTGGCGCGGATCGGACAATTATATGGGGGGGAATCGGTAGGCTGTGCTAGCGGTTACTTCGCGGCTCACGGCCGCGTACGTAATAGAAATACTAGCGCTTTCTGTGCGCTTCCAACAAGCCCAAAGCCGAACCCCCAACGAGTTCTTGCAATCAATGCCAACGTGACAGTCCTCTTGATCAAAGCGCAATCGTGCAAGTCCTTGGTAAAGCGCATATATCCTCAAGTGCTCATAAACCGCGTAAGTCCTCTTACAAAGCCAAGCGCGATTCCTTCAGTCCTCTCGTGCGCATCAGCCCTGTTCATGTGAGCTCCCTCAGTCCTCTGGAAGGGCTTTGCGTGCGCGATTATATAGCGCCGCCCAGCGAACCCTCTGGAATGTGCCCGACGCGCACTCACCACGCCCCTTAGCCATGCCCACTCGAGCCCTGGTTGGTCGTTGGGGTCTTACCGGCTCCGCCCTTGATGTCTGCTTGGCGTGGCCACACCCCCAACCTCGCGCTCTGCCCCTTTTCCAGGCCTTACCTCGTGGCATCTGGGCTGGTTCCAGCAAACCAAGAGCAGCAAACGCTGCTGGTAGCCAAAGCGTAACAAACTGCGAGCATCCCAAGCGTAACAAACTGCGAGTTGTCAAATGGGGCGCGGGATGGATTCTGCCCAACGAGGTGGAATTTGGAGGGTGGAGGCACAATGGAAGGAGCCTATTCTTATTTGTTTTACCCAATGCAGATGTCACTATTGGAAATGGCCTTAGCTCACATATACTAAGAAATAACTAACGTTCTCAGGTGACCTACGTGTTGCATGTGGACTAACTATGGGGGCAAAAACCTTTAACCTTTATTAATCAATTATGTACATTCTCAGAACCGCAACAAGTATATATATATATACTAGCCACAAAAAGAAACTGCACACAAAAAATGAAATTATATATTAGAAACACCTGTGTATACAAATACAGATTTAAACACGGCAATTAGTGAAGTAAATTCAACAGGTATGCACGTGCCACGTTTCGTGACGTCAATGGTTTCGGTATGGGCACGTGGAATACGTTTTTGCATGTGCATCGTGAGAAACTGCATGGAGCACATGAATGTCACAAACTGCTTTAACTTTGGTAAGGTTAATTGTTTGATTTTCAATCGTTCAAAAAATTAAGTGGCTAATGGAACGCACGTCATGCCACGGCTCACAACTGCACAGCGTCATGAAGCTATTGGGATGATCCGTGGGGGAATGTCTCACCGTCAAGTGGCTGTGCATTTCCATCGTCACCGAAACACCATTTCTGCATTGGTGAGACGTTACCAGAACACTAATGACGTTGCCGATGGCCTACGCTCAGGACGTCCATGTGTGACGACGCCAAGACGGGACAGATGGATACGGGTGACTCATCCGCAACAGGTTCCAGACTGCAGTGACCACTGCCCAGACCATTCCAGGTCGATCTGCGTTATCGATGCTCACGGTGGGCATACCCGTTATTGACTTTGTGTCACTGTCGCTTGACCCCTGCTCCGAACTTGGACTCGTTATGCCATTGTGATGGACATTACAAATGCAGTTCTACCATCTTGTTATGGTCTCATAATCCACCTATTAAAGTTCACATGGAAATGTTACATTGTTGTTATATTTTCCAATTCAGACAGAGTTTTAACAATGCACAGTTTCTTTTTAGTGGCTAGTGTGTGTGTGTGTGTGTGTGTGTGTGTGTGTGTGTGTGTGTGTGTGTGTGTGTGTGTGTGTGTGTGTGTGTGTGTGTGTGTGTGTAATACTGTGTGTATATATATATATATATATATATATATATATATATATATATAATTATATATATATATATATATATATATATATATATATATATATATATATATATATATATATATATATATATATATATATATATATATATCAGTCACTATGCGACCTTCATATCATCAGTTCATAATTACTTCATAATTAATTAAATTACTTCATACTTCACCTTCATATCATATCATCATATCATCAGATACCATTATATATATATATATATATATACACACAGACTTGGCATTTAATATGGAATTTTTTTTTTTTCTTGACTTGGGTTTACTTTCTGAACTCAGTATATTGTTACAGACGCGGCTTAGATGTTATTTACCGAGCGGTTTGGTATGACCACGTCTGCACAGGTTACCCGATTATACCCGAACGTTGACTAATCGCGCTACGCTAGGTCAATGAAGGAAAAGACACACGGCTGGGATTAAAATGACACGACACCAGCGATACGGTTCTCAAGACCTCCGGAGGAGGTTATATTCGTTCGGAAGGTTAGATTACAACTACAAGAGGGACAGCAAAGGAAGATAGGCACTTAGACACAATCTTATATTATTCCCGACAGACCACAGAGAAACAGGACAAAAACTGACTCACACGGGGATTGATGGCAAGGAAAGCGGGTATTCGATGGCCAGCACAAGGTGCACCTTGTGCTCAGGGACAGGATAGCGCGGCCCAAAAGATGCAGGAGGTCTCTCTCTTGTCTTCTCAAGCTCGGGGCGCATCTGACGTCACGTCCGGTACGTGGCCGCGTATATCCGGCGGGGAGTGACACGCCCTCGGCTCGTTAGCTCCGCCCCAGATGGAATCGGCTCGTTGCTTCTCATTGGGTGCGTGCGGGGGGGTTACCGGCTCCACCCTTGACGAGGGGCTGACAGGGAGCCCCTTCGTGGTAACCCCGTCGGAGCGCATCGTCAATGGCGGCTAACCGAGCCGGTGTGAGGACGCACACTCCTCCGCGCAGCGCCGTTGTTGTAGTTGTTGTTGTAATTGTTGTTGTAGTTGTAATTGTAGTTGTTGTTGTTGTTGTTTGGGGAAGAAGACGGGAGGAGGCATGGGAAGGTCCTAAACTCACTACTGGTGCCGTATAATCACATTCTGGTGCAACGAAGAGTCGGAATTAATGGAAACGAGTCCTTAACTGACATAGACTAAGAATAACTAGCAAGATGTCCGAAAGTTGTCTACGTGAGATGCGGTGGACCTGGGCACGACATTTAATGGGGGAAAAAGGGGAAGGTCGGTTCTACAGAGTGTTGTTTACAGACAATGGGACTAGGGAATGGGGGATTGGGGATAGTTGGGGAGTATTGGGGAAATAGGGGAATATTTACAAGCGGATATGGAGGCCAAATTCCATATTCGCAACATTGCACCCTTCTCTACCCTCGGGGCGTCCCGACCCGATAAATTTTTACCTACTTTAGTGTGGCACGCAATGTAGTTCCCTCTACTATTAACTCTACCCTGAGTGCGACAGTTTTACAGATATTCACAAATGAGTAAATATGTCCCCCTGCGACGTTGCACCCTTCTCCTCACAGAAACACACCCACAGGATAACCGAATCCGGAAAGAATCCTCAAACTAAACATACAGCCGGTAGGGAGCATTATTTACAAGACTACGCTGATATTTACACTACGATCCAGGACCTGTTTTTGGAGGGACACATGCAGATGTTATGCATAGAGAGCGCACGCATGCCAGCATCGATACACCAACCCACGAGTGCTCTGTGGCCTACGGCCTTTAATAACGTGCAGAGCACCCTTTCCCAGCACGAAAAGCACCACCCCATAACACAGTCAGCACCATCCGGTGCACCAATAAAGTGTTTATGAATCACCGGTGGTGTCACAGCCGGCCGATGTTCTGCCGCTGGTCTTGCCTTCGTGTGGTGCACTTGGCCTTCTTACTTCTTTAAAAAATCAAGAAAGGCGCCAACCGCGTCCATTTCTGTATTGTGGCCGTCAGGGGCCAACTAAGAGTGGTTCACCTGTTTGGCATAGGTGCCACGTTGACCCATAGGTCCTTCCACGGGTGGTGCTTGGCCGCAAAAGAACTGCGGTCCATTGTGGGTGGCCACAAACATTGCGGTCCATATGGTGTATCGATCCCGGCAGCAAGCAGCGAAAGTGCAGGCCCACAACTGCGTAGCCAGCACCTCTCTCTCCTCTCTCTCTACCCCAAAGCCAGATCCTCGGAGGTGGGAGACAAAAGAAGCAGACAAGTGAGTAAGGTGGTAAGGGCGCAAAAGTGCACGCAATGCAAGGTAATGCACACTGGGGGCACATGGGAACCAGGTGAGACAGGTACGTTCCTACCGTACGCCCCCCCCCCCACCAGGTAACCTACATGGCCCCTCCCTTACCCCTTACTGTATCCACAAAACACAACACTACCCATAAACATCTACTTTACAAATCAACAAACATCCCTACTGTCTTCCCCGTTCCTCCCATAAACCAAATTCGTCTTCTCTCCCTCCTAACCAATCAAATTTGCCATTTTCAATTCTCATCAAAATTTGCCATCTCCAACTGAACATCAAAATTTGCCATTACCAATTCATCATCAGTCCCTCCTAGGGAGGGAGAGATGGAATCACCCCAATGTCTCATCCACGTCGTGATGCGTCTCACAAATCCAACAGCAATTCTCATTTCCTGCAACACAAACAAAGAAAACACAGGTGTGGAGTCATCATCATCACCTCAGGTAAGTGGCTGCGTATGGTGCGACAGGTTCATAAATCCTAACTATTTCCTAAATGACTTTAACAACTTTACACTACCCGGGGTCTTTCTCCGGCCAAACCATTGGCCCTCTTACACTATGGGTTCTAAAAACCTATTCCCATTGGCCAAACTGTGGTGCTTTTCAATTTGGGGTCTCACTCCCCCGATTCATCTCCCGGTGCCCTCGCACAATTTCTGGGCTGTGGCGTGTACCTCTCCCAGTGGGTCTACCCACCTGCACACCTCCACCACTGCAGTTGCCTCCGAGCTTACCTGCTCCTTACCCTAACCTAACTACCTGGGGAAGGCCCTCTGGCGCTCTCCCCACTCGGTGCCCTCTCTGGCACTGGGCTGCCCGATCCACACCCGGGATCCTCAGGCACCCACTCACAACTACCGGCTCCCAGAGCCCACCTGCGGCCTCACCTGGCCGACATCCTCACAGTGGTGGAGTGCCCAACCAACTACACACACTAACAGGCTACATGCCCAGCCATTTCCACGACACTAATGCACCCATCCACAACACCATTCTGCAACCGCACCACAAATGCCAATATCCAACCACAATTTACCTGTACCCTCTACCTAACACTTACACTACCCGCCCCGGGTACTCGTGAAAGGGGTCCACTCTTCCCCCATCCACACCTTCGCACCATGCACACCACTCCGTACCACTTACTCCAACTCTCTCCACACACCTGTACTTGCACACCTGTGCTCTCACACCTGGTGCCACCTGCACCCTTCTCTCCCCAAGCGCATTCGCGCTGATCCACACACTCACTACTCACACACTGCTTCACTCACCTGTCCAGTTGCACACCTGTGCAATCACACCTGTCCAGTTGCACACCTGTGCAATCACACCTGTTCCATCCTCACACACACGGCATCATCTCAGCTAACTACTCCCTTCTGAAACTTGCGCTTCCCAGTCGTCCCTTTAAACTATTGCGCTCCCTCGTCATTATCATCCACTCTAAACTACCTGCGTCCCCACTACAGGTATCAGTCACTAACTAACCTTAACGTTACCTAATGTCATCTTCGCTAGATCCCTACACACCATATCCTAACCCACCCGGGCTAGTTTTCACTGCCATACACCCCATAATCTAGTGCTCCTTTGCCCCACCTATGGGAAGGGTGGCAGGGATGCCCCCCCTTACCCACCGGGCCCATCGCTCACTACCAATTTTGCACATCAAATTTCAATAAATCACAAATTTGCCAATCCTACTCATCATCTGCCAATCATTACTGCCAATCCTTTGCCAATCATCAAATTTTGTTTTTCTCTAATTTTGGGTCCAAAACACTAACCTCATCACCCAGTCTACTCACTAATGCCTCTCGGTGCGCCAATTCCCGTCCAAAGCCCGGCTTCGTAAAGCCAAGCCATGAATGCGGGTTGTTCTGTGCCAGCGGCTGGATGCGTCCGGCACTTGGTGCAGGGACGGGGGCTTACCCGGGCCGAGATCCCACGCACCACCTGGGCGTGGAGCCATCCAATGTCCCGATCTCGACCTGGCGGCACGTCTCAACAAAAAGTGGTCGCCATGACGACCCTTACTATCGGCCTGCCAGCTCCGCCTAGTGGAGCACGGACGCGGCCGTTCAAAGCGAGGCCCGGCACGCACCGAGGGCCCGCTTCGGCTAAAAGTCGACCTAACCTCTAACCTGGTTACCGTCGATGCTTCACCTGGACGCTTACACCCCGCAGCCCGTTCCTTGCTCACACATCCAGCCGTTTCCATGCTCCTTGTACCGTTCCTTACACACCCAGGTACCCTCATTCCACTCACAGCCTTGGTCACACACCTGACCACCGAACACTTTGGCACACATTCGTTGGTAGCACACCTCACCAACACACCTCTTCGCGCCCCCTCCTCGGTCACCTCCTCTGTGACAATCACAGGTGTGCTCTCATTCGCACACCCAACCACGTGCCTCACCACCAACTCCAGCGTGCATTCCCACTCACGCTCTACCATTCCAGGTGTGCATCCTTCCATCCCAGGTGTACATCCTCGCTCACCTGTCACAACCAACTCACTCTCCTTGTCACTCTCACTACTCTCACCTCCATTCTTGACAGCGCACTCACCCTTACTCTTGACAGCGCACTCTTTCCCCATGCACCTGTCCGTCACACACCTTTCTCGCGCACACTCTTGCGCACACTCTCCCGTCACACCCTCTGTAACACTTACCACACCGCGCTTCCATGTGCTCCCTCGCACACACGCTACGACCGACTCACTCTCGCCAGCACCCTCACTCCTTGGCACGCACTTTTTCCTCACACACCCCAGAGTCGGACTTTCTCGCACACCTCCTCTTTCGCACACCAGACCTGTCGCACACTTCACCAACGGCCTCTCACGAACACCCGGGTCCATCTCGACCCCCAATCTTCTTAAATCACCTGGCGCATCATACGCACGACCATATTGGTCACCACTTACACCGGGTCCTCTTCCTCTTCGCTTCTCCTCCATCACCTGCGAATCCCTCATCCGGTTAATGAGCGATCATCACGATCATCATCACGATCCAAACACAGACTTTGGACCAATTCTTTTATCTCCTCTTTTATTTCTTTCTTATCCCCTCTCCGTCGCTTCTTAATTTCGCTCATCCCTTCTTCCACTTCTTCTAATTTCTGCTTCACCTCCTTCATCTCTTTGTGCGCCCCCTTAAGTTCTTCCTCTAACTCCACTTTATTTTTTTCTATGTGCTCCCGCACCTCCCGCTCTTTAACCTCCATCACCTCTACCACCTTGTCCATTTTCCTCGTCAGGTCCTCATGTACCGTCTGACACTCTTTTTTAATTACCCCTACGTCCTTTTTCATCTCCTTCTGTGTCGATTTTAAACCCTCTATTACCGCTGTGTTCTTCTTTACCTGGTCCCCCAACTCCTTTTGTCCCATTGTCAGTTGTTCTACTCCCAGCGTCAACTCCTCTATACCACCTTGCAATTTTACAGTCCCCTTTCTCACCTCCTTCTCCATGCGCTCCTTACAGTGCCTCACCTCCTCGCGCACTCCTCCGACCTCCTCACTCACTCCTCTCCTGATCTCCTCTCCCATCACTTGCATCTCCTGCCCAGATGCCACCCTCATCTGCTCCATTTCCTCCCTGTGAGCATCCAGTTTGGCTTCTACCCCCATTCTGACCCCCTCTATCTGCTGCCCCATTTGGTTAACTTCCCTTTCCGCTTGGTCCCTCATGTCCCTCAATTTGCCTTCCATCCTGTTTTCTAACCCCTCTAACCCATTTTTCACTCCCTCTATCTGATTCTCCTGGGCAGCCATTCTATTTTCTACCCCCATTAACCCCTTTTTCACCTCTTTTATCCCGTTGTCTAACCCCTCAAAATTTTTGTCTAACTTCCCAAATTTCTTGTCTAATCCCTCACCGGTACCCCTCGCTTCGTCCCTCATGTCCCTCAATTTGCCTTCCAATCGCTCACTATTAGCCCTCATTTGCTCACTCCGAGCCTCTATCCGGTTCCCCATTACCCCCATTTGGCCCTCCAATCGCTCACCCATTTGTTCCATAAGGGCCCTCATTTGCAACATAAAAAGGTTCGGATCCACCAGGGGCGCTGCCACGGTCGCGGGCGTGGACGCCGTGGCCACCTCGTGCGTGACAACGCTATTTTGCGACCCTGCCGCCCTCACTGCTTCGCTCTCCTCGCGTCCCTCAATTTGGTCCTGGACCGACCCTGCCTCACTCTCCTCTACCGGACCCCAGCTGTCTTGGTCTGCCATAGCGCGACTTTCAAAATTCGGGTTTTTATTTTCGTATAACAAATTCAAATTTCGCCGTTATAATTTCGCGCGGGAAACGCGCTCCGAATCGATTCTACTATAAATTTGGGCCTAATAAATTTAGTCCCGGGTTCGAATTCCACTCCTCGACACCAATTGTTACAGACGCGGCTTAGATGTTATTTACCGAGCGGTTTGGTATGACCACGTCTGCACAGGTTACCCGATTATACCCGAACGTTGACTAATCGCGCTACGCTAGGTCAATGAAGGAAAAGACACACGGCTGGGATTAAAATGACACGACACCAGGGATACGGTTCTCAAGACCTCCGGAGGAGGTTATATTCGTTCGGAAGGTTAGATTACAACTACAAGAGGGACAGCAAAGGAAGATAGGCACTTAGACACAATCTTATATTATTCCCGACAGACCACAGAGAAACAGGACAAAAACTGACTCACACGGGGATTGATGGCAAGGAAAGCGGGTATTCGATGGCCAGCACAAGGTGCACCTTGTGCTCAGGGACAGGATAGCGCGGCCCAAAAGATGCAGGAGGTCTCTCAGCGCTCGGAGGTGGCTCTCTTGTCTTCTCAAGCTCGGGGCGCATCTGACGTCACGTCCGGTACGTGGCCGCGTATATCCGGCGGGGAGTGACACGCCCTCGGCTCGTTAGCTCCGCCCCAGATGGAATCGGCTCGTTGCTTCTCATTGGGTGCGTGCGGGGGGGTTACCGGCTCCACCCTTGACGAGGGGCTGACAGGGAGCCCCTTCGTGGTAACCCCGTCGGAGCGCATCGTCAATGGCGGCTAACCGAGCCGGTGTGAGGACGCACACTCCTCCGCGCAGCGCCGTTGTTGTAGTTGTTGTTGTAATTGTTGTTGTAGTTGTAGTTGTAGTTGTAGTTGTTGTTGTTGTTGTTTGGGGAAGAAGACGGGAGGAGGCATGGGAAGGTCCTAAACTCACTACTGGTGCCATATAATCACATTCTGGTGCAACGAAGAGTCGGAATTAATGGAAACGAGTCCTTAACTGACATAGACTAAGAATAACTAGCAAGATGTCCGAAAGTTGTCTACGTGAGATGCGGTGGACCTGGGCACGACATTTAATGGGGGAAAAAGGGGAAGGTCGGTTCTACAGAGTGTTGTTTACAGACAATGGGACTAGGGAATGGGGGATTGGGGATAGTTGGGGAGTATTGGGGAAATAGGGGAATATTTACAAGCGGATATGGAGGCCAAATTCCATATTCGCAACAATATCAATCTGGTGAGTTTCTTTTACCCTTCGGTGATGTCTTTGTTGAAAGAACCATGTCACTGATTGTCTTTCGCAGCAAGAAGTCAATAACAGGATTATATCACAGGTGGCGTGACAAAATGTAAGGACAGGTACATTTGACGATTGGCTTCACAATCGGGTATATCAGGGTTGTTGCGTTCTGTATTAGTGGAAAACAACTGCTGCACGTCCACAAAAGTTATTGCCGCTTCCTCTGGAGATGGTCCGTCAACTTGACAATGCTGTTTGTCATGGAGTGGTGGCTTTACGAAATTCTGGCATGAAACAGCGTGCTATTGCTCGGCAATATGGCATCACTCAAGGTCAGGTGTCAAAGATCCTGAAGCAAAATGCTCAGAGGGGTGTCCCTACTCCAATACCGAGGCCAGGACGTCCACGCAGAACCACAAGGAGAGATGATCGCCAGCTGCACCGGTTAGTCTGCAATGGCCGTACCAAGTCAGCTAATCAGCCTAGGGCTGAGTGGCAGCAACTGACAAATGTGCCTGTATCCAGAAGGCTAGTCAATCAATGACTGGTTCAAGCAGGCTATCGTGTCAGGCGTCCCCTGAGAAAGCCATGCCTGACCAGACAACACAGCCAGCGCCGATTGCAGTGGGCCAGAGAGCACCGTCAATGGCAGCCAGGAAACTAGAATCACATGACCTTCAGTGACTAGCCTATATTTCTGGTCTATCGTCAAGATGGCCGCGTCCGAGTGTGCAGACAGGTGCATGAAGCCCATAACGAAGATTGTATAGTGCCAAGAGTCCAAGCTGGAGGTGGTGGGGTGACCGTTTGGGCTGCTTTTCATGCAGGGGGCAAAACTGACCTGGTTGTTCAGAATGGAAACCTGAACCAGTTCAAGTACAGGGTCATTCTGGAAGAAACATTGCTTCCATTTGCTCGTGCAGCCTTTCGAGGAAACTTTGTCTTCCAAGATGACAATGCATGGCCTCATCGTGCTCGCATGGTCCAACACTTTCTTGCTGACCGTGGTGTAGAGCATATGGAGTGGCCTGCCATGTCCCCGGATATGAATCCGATAGAGAATTTGTGGGCAGAATTAACGCGTCAAATCGACAACTTGGACCAGCAGCCTACCTCTGTGCGTGAATTGCAGCAGGCTATTGTCACTGCATGGCAAGCGATTCCTGTCCATACCTTGGCAAATCTCGTGAACAGCATGCCTCGACGTGTACGTGCTCTCCTGAATGCTCGTGGGGGTTACACGAAGTACTGAACTGTAATTTTACTGTCCGTAATCCCAGTCATAATTTAGCTTTTGTTTTTGTTGAAAAAAAATTTGGCTAATGTGCAAAATAAAGAGATACTTCTGGAAAACGTACAGAAGTTTAACACAGTACTGTCCGTGAATTGAGTTCGATATCAGTTTACATCACTTTCAAGGATCAATTTATTTGCTTCCAAATGTCAAATGTGGTTTTTGTTTCTTTTAAAGGTCACATTAACAAAATCTAGAATAATTTCAAGATAATTCCAATGAACTTTTGGTTCTAAGACATCTTGAAAAGTAAGTTCACCCCCACAAAAAAAAAATTCCATATTAAATGCCAAGTCTGTATATATATTTTTTTATATATATATATATATATATTTATATGTGCGTGTGAACACCTCATGTGGTAGGCGGGGCTAGTAGTCAAGAATTTCTCATCTGTCTGGCCATCACGATCTGTCTGGCCAGTCAAGTATGTGTCAGTTAAGGTGGCATAATGTGCCGTGGAGACAGGAGTGCCATCCTGACATTTTTTTTTTATAGGGCAGGGAACTCTGCCCAGTAGGAAGAGATCGAATGAGACCTCGCTTGAGGAAGGTGGACAACGAGAGACTTGGTTACAAAGAAGTAGAGGCCTTGTTGTTCAGAGAGGAGAGCAGAAATGCCTTGTGTGGAAGGAGAGGGGCCCATAATGTCTGGTGGAGGAAGTGGAACATCGCTGGCTTTCCACCCCAAGCACCATCTTTATTGTGCTCGTTTTGGCTTCGGAGAGATTAGATATCGTCCTGCACCTGGTTCCCGACGTTCCCGAAACCCTGGTGTTGGGCTAGCGGCTAGGGTGCCGGCTTAGGATCCTGGGTTCGAATCCTGGTCGATCGCTGAATTAACGCCAGGGGGGTTGACTCAGCCTGTCATCCTTCCGAGGTCGGCTAATTGAGTGCCAGTTCACTGGTAATTCCCTGTTTGTCGTTAAAGGCGGCAAAAAGGGTTGGCGTCAGGAGGGCATCCGGCCGTAAAACATTGCTTCAAAAAGGGACCAAAAAAAAAAAACAACAACCACGGTTCCCGAAAAAGGCCAACCCCCGCTTTGCGGGGAAAAATGGCCTCTAAAGGTGGTTATGTTTTTACCTGGTTCCCGACGCGATCTATTTTGAGCCCGGCGTTCACCCTACACACCAGTTAAGGGAAGTCTCAACCCACAATTGTTTTGTTTCATGAGTGTGATCTGTGGTGCTTAGTGGGTTAGGAATTTTTTTTATTTTTCAATCATTTTACATATGTTTAAATATTCCCATTTACTTCTTTGTGCATGTACTTCACTGGCTTGGTTTATACCTTTTTTGTTTATAGCGTTTTGTTATCCGCTTTCCCTGTTTATTTTATAAATAAATCCTTTAAAAGGTAAGGAAACTTGTTTCAGCCATCTGTTCCCGTGTCCATGAGCCACCATTGTTTCCACCCAATTAAAGCTCCTTGGTGAACAGGAAAAAAAAAAAAAAAACATTTAGAGGCCATTTTTCCCTGCAAGCGGGGGTTGGCCTTTTTCGGGCACCGTGGTTGTTGTTGTTTTTCGGTCCCCTTTTTGAAGCAATGTTTTACGGCCGGATGCCCTTCCTGCCGCCAGCCCTGTTTGTCGCCTTTTACGACAAACAGGGAATTACCAGTGAACTGGTACTCAATTGGCCGACCTCGGAAGGATGACAGGCTGAGTCAACCCCCCTGGTGTTAATTCAGTGATTGACCGGGATTTGAACCCAGGATCCTAGGATCCTAAGCTGGCACCCTAGCCGCTAAGCCAACGCCAGGCTTGGTGAACAGGGAAGTTCTAATAAATTAAATAAATGCAGTTAAATAAAGGAAAGTTCGGCCAATCTCCCGAGTGTAACTCGGCGCCGAGGTTCCTCTTTTAACGGGAGCTTCAGACGTGACATCCAGTGATCAGGAGTGTCGGATTAGTTCCGACACTCTCCAAGGAAAAGTTAAAATCAAATTTTGAGTGGAAAAGGGCATTATTTTTATTTTTCAATTTGAACGTGCACTGGGAAAACATGGGCAAAATGGTGGATGTCGGTGTTACAGCAGATGGCGAGGAACGTGTGGGTATGGTTTCTTCACCGTACCATCAACGTCACGAGGCACTGTACCAGTGTACCATCAACTTGGGCGATTCTCCTCATGCGTACCGGCTGGGTTTCGAGCCGTCTGAGGTATTTCAGGCCCATTTTTACTGCTCTGGTTCGTTATTTTCCATCAGCCTCGTGCATAAATGCTTGATGTCCGCTTTAAAAAAAAAACATGGAGGACAGATAACAGAGGAATGAACAGAAAACAAACTCACATGGATGAATAGACTAGCTTCAGACAATGGGAGGAAAGACAAACCGTCTATTACATACACAACTCATATCTATTGCACAAAAAGTACGTCACGCATTATCAGCAAATACTAAGAAATAACTAACGTTATCCTAAACAGTTTTACTTCACTTGGGCGATTCCCACAATCCTATTGTGGTTACGGATGGAGAAAGGTAAATGAGATGGTGGTGTAGTGTCAAGTTGAATTCCTGGAGGGGAGAGTTGGATTGAACAGCCTCATGGATCCAGTTCCCTAAATGTGATAAAAGAGCAACAAAGAGTGGAGGCATGTGGTCAGCCTGAATTTTGGGAGTTAAACCAGAAGTGATTACTGGAAGAACGAGCATACTCTAGAGGAGCCGGGGAGGTTTGGAATGCGAATAGAGCAGAGGGTACCGGCCCATTGGGACGATGGAGGCTGTTTGTGGGTGTTTGCGGCTGGCTTCGCCTGCCAGCCTTGTCATATGGCCAGCCCAGGATAGGTCAAGGCTAATGCTGAGGCCAAGAAGTTAAAGGCTTAGGCCCTGTTGATAAAACTCCATTAACCATACTTTAATGGAAGGATTTCCCTTAAAGAAAATACTTTAAGGAAATCCTTCCCTTAAAGTTTGCTGTAATTCCTCCGCTAAGGATTTCCTTGAAGTTGAGGAAATCCTTAGGAGCTGGTGCTCTGCCAGGCAACCAATCAGATTGGAGATCGGATGCCTGTCCGATAGGAAGAACATGTAAATGACACTTGTTACCCTCGCCTGAGGAAGGGGGTATTGCATTTGAGTCCGTTTGTTTGTCTGTTTCTTTGTTTGTCCGCACAGAATAAATATGATTTTCTCTGCAACCGTTGGTCCGATTAACAGGAAATTTTCATTATAGGTGCAACTCCACCTGTATAATTTTTAAATTATAATTATGATGTAATACGTAACGTGGTTCGGCCGCCATCTTGGAAAAACCGACAAAAATTGCACCTCTATATCTCCGAAAGTGCTGAATAGAAAAAATTGAGACATGGCTCATTGTAAAGAACTCTCCATGGGGAATAAAACGTGTTAATGATGATATCATATGTTCCTCCATTATGACGTCACAATTCGACAAGTACAAAACTTCATCCGATCAAGGTGAAATTTCTTCTTGGGTGTAGGCATAAATTGGTGGAGAAATTTTTTTATGACGTCATCGGTCACGTGGTTCTGCCGCCATATTTGTTTTAACACAAAAGCCTTAAAAATCACTGAAAACATCCTGGCGAGGGTTTGCAATCTGATTGATCTTTCCTGTTGTATGTTGCATGAGGAACATGTGCTTGCGGATGAAGGAGGAATAAAATGATTCTTGTGTAAAATTAATTCGATTCTCAATCTTCATTTTATTACTTTGCCATCGAAGGTGGGCAGACTCCATGGCCGGTTGCATAAAGCATTCCTTCAGGAAAATTTATGAGGATTTCCTTAACTATTCCCTTAAGGACATCATTAAGTTGAGAATGGTTGCTTGTACGAATACTGCTTAAGTTTTTCCTTAAATCCTTCCTTAAAGTTAAGGGAGCATACATCCACCCCTCCCCACCCCCATACCATCCCCCCTCCCTGTCCTTAACCACAAACCTTTGAATTCCAAAAGGCGCTCTTCATGGAAATTGGTCACGAAGAGGTCGATTATCGCAGCGTGATGACAGGAACTGATATAACACTTCCCCAATTTTCACTCTTTCATGACATCCAGAATATTTTGCTTGTCGTTTTGCACTCATATTTAACTTTTATAACTTCACACTTTCACCATTCTCTGAAAGTTTCCAAACATTTACTTCACACATTTACAACAAGAACGGCACTCAGGAGAGAGCATATCTCCACCTGGTTGGCCATATCACTCAATGGTGAAGAATCACTTAAAAAATTAAAAAATTATCATATCCGAATCCATATTCATATCTTCACCAAAATCGAATCGATTCTTCCTTGTCACACACACAACCTGTCCACCAAGTTTCGTCCAAATCCGGCCACAACCTTTTGAGATATCCTGCTATGTATCGGTTTTGGCCCTATCTCCCAATGGTGAAGAATCACTTTAAAAATTCTAGTAGCCGGATCCGAATCCGGATCTTCACCAAAATCTAATCATTTCGTCCTACTGACATACACTACATCTCTGCCAAATTTCGTCCGAATCCGTCCACAACGTTTTGAGATATTTTGTTCACAAATAAACAGACAAACAGAAAGGGGTGAAAACATTACCTCCATCCACCTTTGGTGGCGGAGGTAATAAAATGCACAATGAGAATCGAATGGATTTTACACAATAATCATTTTATTCCTCCTTCATCCGGAAGCACGTGTTCCTCATGCAACATATAACAAGCGTCACTGAATATCACGTGTTCATTGTGTCTTGTTATCGAAAGAGGCGTCCTATGAGGCTCCATTAACTTTAAGAAATGATTTAAGGAAAAACTTAAGGATATTCGTATATTGCAACCATTCTCAGCTTCAGGATGTCCGAAAGGGAAAAGTTAAGGAAATACTTAAGTAAATCCTCAAATCTGTCCTTAACGATGGTTTATGCATCCGGGCATTAACCTCTGGTGGCTGACCTTGAATACGACAGCTGGATTAATTTGAGGATCTCTTCAGAGCAGCAGGCTGAGTGTAAGATTTGCCAGGATTGAAAGACACGTTCCATTTTCAGATCAATATCTAATTAATTCCAGATCTGCAGAAAGTGACTCGGCTGCTCAATCAATGCCCATTAGTGGGATGGTCGACTTGTGTGGCATTATTCGAAGTCATCTGCAAACATGAAGGGAGCATCAGAGAGGTCGTTTATTTCAATGAGCAACAATAATTGGGCCAACACACTGCCTTGGGATACCACAGCCGCCATTGGGAGAGAGGAGGAAATTGTTCCGTTAAAAGCAAAGCACTGATGTGGAGGAAGTTAGAGAGTCAGGTGTGAAGGCAGCTCTTTATTTCGCAGAGAGTGAGCTTGGCAAGCAGAGCAGATGCCAGAGTGCATCGAATGCCTTCGGTATTTCCAGAGAGACAGTCCTGACATCTTGTTTGAGATCTTGAGCTTCCGACTATTGTTGCAAGGAAGGTAGCAGCATATCTAGAGCTGATCATGACCAGGAAAACCCCAAACTGGTCAAATATATTCAGGTTTATTGCGATAAAGAAAGACTTCATGGCAGTGATTATGAATTCCATGACTTTACTTAGCCTATAATTGGAAGTCATCTTTGTGGTCAGGTCAATGAGAGGATCTGTTTTAGCCACCTTCTTGTGAAGGGGAGTCATAGCAACAAACGTGAAGGACGTGCTGAAAAGTGCAAACATAGGGAGAAACAAGAGCAGCAGAGCAGGATTTGAGGAGATGGGTACTCATGCCATCTGGGCCCGCCACCGATGCATGGACCATTTCGGGTGAAATTTTGCATTAGGCAGAACCATTTGCTTATCGATCAAGGTCGCTGTGTAGAATACATCCGTTTTCATCATCAATAATATTATCGATCGATTACATTTTTCACCCGTTGTAGCTTTCGTTTTGTGAATGCATCCGGGTAATCATTCTGCTGGTTCTCCATTTGTTCCTCTATCAAGTCTCAGGAAGAAAGTTCACACAAGTTGGTTTGCCCTGTCAGAACGTCGGGACGTGAGCGTGTTTCTTTGGACACACCTGGATCATCTTGGCGATCAATCATTTCGCAATCCTGGACAATACCCTCCTCACAATGAATGACATCACCCTGAAGCACCTCTTCTTTTTGTCTCAATAAAACATGCAAGCTACTCATGTTCATGAATAAGATAGGCCCACAGTGTCCTTGCAAGCGGCCTTCAAGAGACCATGAGTTTCTGAAGACGTCGTCCCGAGTTGATACAATCTCAGTCTTAATGCATCTCGACATTTTCACAAACACCACCATCTGAGATCGTCCCCAATCCAAAACCATGATCTGCTCTACCCTCTTTAAACCCCATCGCTCCTCCTTCCAAATTTCCAGTTTTCCCTCCTTGGAGTTTCCTTCTGTATCCATATTGTCCACCCCATGCATCCTCTCCTGCCACATTCCTCCTCACACCCATTGTTTGTCCAAGTCTCCCTCTATCTTGGCCTTCAACTCTGCTGTTGGGGTTTCCCCCTCTCTCTACTGTTCCTTTTGTCCTGGTACGTCTTGATCCATTCAGTGTACGAGCTCTTCACGAGCTTCGACTCCGTATACAAAAAACAGCAATTTTTTTTAACACGTGCTTGGTGTAACAATCCATTGCTGTTGCTCTAACACCTGTACACCTGCCAAATCTTGCAGACATCTCTAAAGATCTTAATTATATCCAGCTGTGCATGTTTGCCTGTTTATAACATAATAATAACCGAATAATAATAAATATAACATGTTTATGACATCGTAATTGGTGGAAGAGGTGTTTTCATGTGAGAACACTGGGGGCAATCATCCCCAACAATTCTGGTCCACAGGTTGCGGATAGTGGAATGACCCTGAGACATGAGGGTGAGCTGCGTAAGCAGTCGGGGACTATCCAGCGTGATTGTTTGGTGTGAAGTAGGTTAACCGCTGGAATAGGTATCCTTAAAATTCCTTTAAACAATCAATATTGCAATCTCCTGGCGAGTCAGAGGCACTATGAAACCTCTCCCCTACAGTCTTGTGGGTTATCTATGTTGGAGTGAGACGAGGAGAAGGAAAACTCCAATGTAACACTAATGGGCTGGAGAAGCTCATTAGGTGTGGTTGCCAATTCTCCGAGTATCTGATGACTACAAACCTAATCCATCTTCGGATTCCTCGGTGGAAGTGGTGATGCACCACAAGCAAAGGCAGTTGAGGCGCATATAGTGGCCGAAGCAGTTTCATTGGCTAAGGAGTACAAATATGGACGGGTCGCCACTCTTACGCAGGATGCTCGAATGGCTTATTACCCCAGTAAGCTGGTACTCATTTTGCCGTTGGAAGGATGACTTCAACAGTTCAAGTTTAACAACAACACCAAAAAATACCCGTGAGGTAGGAAACCCAGCTAACACAACACCGTTGGGCAAACGTTGGAAAATAGACGTCGCAATTGCAACCAATAGGCAACGTCAGGCCGACGTTAGAAAATAGACGTCGCAAATGCAACCAATAGGCAACGTCAGGCCAACGTTGGAAAATAGACGTCGCAAGTGCAACCAATAGGCAACGTTAGGCCGACGTTGGAAAAATTGACGTCGCAATTACAACCAATAGGCAACGTCACCCCGACGTCAACAATGCGCTTGCGACCAATTGACCAAATGCCAACGTTGGCCCAACGGTATTGTGTTAGCTGGAAAGTGGTAGGCAGAGCCGCAGAGGAGTTCGTCGCCAAATGATCTCGACGAATAATGCAGATTTCTTTTATTTTGAAGCATACTCACCGACGTGGAGGTGTGTATACCGTGCTCAAGATTTCATGGTATAAGTGCAAACAGGGTCGCCTATTGGGTGGACTAATGAAAAGCAAAAATATGGTGAGGATTGAGTCCGGTGTCACAACAAATGAAAACACCCCTGTGCACCACATGATGAGGAATGGGCGCTTTCCGTGCGCTCGGGTTGCTCTTTGCGCATTTAATCAGTGGAAGAAAAAGCCAGACCAGCAACCCAGAACCCGCGTCTCAACTGAACTCCCTCCCCACCGCATTCGCTCAGTGTTAATTGCATCGCTCGTCTAATCCCCAGCCCTTTGTGACGTTTTTCCCCCTTTTTTTCATTAATCCTATGAGCCATGCTAATTCCATTGGGGGGAGTGTGAGCGACTCGATCTGCGCCGCGGGGAAAACGGCAGAGAGTGTTCAGTGAATAAATGACTCGGAAATTAAAGAGACAGAAATAAAACTGATGATATTATTACTCAGTTCTCCAACCTCAGAATCACCCTTCATATATAGAACCACCTTTGGAGGCCATTTTCCCCCACGGAGTGGTTCAACTCAATTTCTTGGTTTCACCCTCCACAGAATCATGTCAAATCTATAATAATAATAAAGGATGCTATCTCCATATGCAGGTTTTAGGAGGTGGGCAGAGGTTCTCCCAAAACTCAAAATGTCCTCCTCCTTTTTTGGTAAAGGATCGTTATTCCTGAACCAGATTGTGAAACTTCATTTTCATTGTTTATTTCAACTGGTTCATGAATCTTCCCCCATTACCGTTAATCCCCCATGCTTCATGTGTAGAATACACTTTGCACTGGAGGACTTTTTTGGGCAGCGTTGTCCCCTTTTCGAGGCAATGACCGGATGCCCTTCCTGCCACAAGCCATGTTAGTCTCTTCTTGCGACACACAGGGAATTACCAGAGAGATGGTACTCAATTTGCTGACATCGGAAGGATGACAGGCTGAGTCAACCCCCCTGGCGTTAATTCAATGATCGACCGAGATTCAAACCCAGGTTCCTGGGATCCCAAGCCGGCACCCTAAGCGCTAAGCCAACACCAGGTTTGTAAACACCCTTCATATATGGGCGAGAAGATTCCTTGGAGGATGTTTTTTTCTTGATTAACTCTGTGTAGATGCACAATGGCTCGAAGATGGCTTTGTCTGTTACTCACAAGCATCCTTCGCAAATCCCAGGTCGTCATCGCTTGCGCGCCGAGTGCTGTAGGATCGCAGTGTGGGGTTAATTGTGCGTCGTGGCCGGCAAGCCATTGATTGCGATGAGTGTGATGAAAAAAGGAACATGGGGTGGTGTATATATACCCACGAGACAAATCACGGCTCCATTGTCCGCCAAAGCATCGGTGACAACAATCCGATATCTTAATCAGAACACTCGAACACTCCGATATCTCACTCTGCAGACTCATTCAAGCGAATGGCATTAATGCAACAATGGAAATTTGAACAATCATGCTCGCCTTCCTCTCCATTCCCCGTCAGGACCCACAAACCCGGTTTCCTCGACCCAAGCAAAGGGGTCTGAGTGAGAGTTAGAGGTGCCACACTAACTGTATGGTCGTTTTGTAGACGTCTTCAATTGTCACAGGCTGAGGATGCGAGATAAAGGTGACGTCACAATTGTCCTCTTTTTTGTGGTCTAATGAATCGATAACCCACTGCGAATGACAGATTTGATGTTAAATGAAAGATCTCAAGTTATTTTGTGCACCGCTCCTTTCCTATTTCATCTCCAAGCACGGCATGACGTCATCGCCAGGCACCGAAGGGGGCGGGGGATTACGCACGCTGAAAGGGAGTTTCAGTTTTCACTCAGGTTTCCTTCTTTCTTTCTTGCTTTCTTGTTTGTTTGTTTGTCCGGGCGATATCTCAGCCATCCTTTGACCTAGGAAGCTGAAATTTGGGCACAATAGTGATCACGTGCTTTGGCAAAAACATATTTTTGTTTAATCAAATACTTACTTAATTGTTATCGATTTATTAATCACTTGTTTATTTATTTTCTCATCTGAGCATTATATCAGGCACCTTTTGAGTTAGGGAACTGATATTTGGACACAACGATTACTAAATGATTTGGCTGTAAAGGGTATTTTTTTATTTATTGATTGATTGATCAATCAATTAATCGAATAATTATTTAATTATCCGATTTATCACTTTATGAATTCATTTTCAAAAGGTTATGGATTCGGATGAAACGGTGGTGGTTTAGGTACCGTATGCTATTAGCCAATTGATTAATAATTCAATTATTTTACCATTATTATTTATTATCTAAATTAAAACATATTATTATTTAAATAAAACCTCCCTCAAAACCGATCTGTTTTACAAGTCTTTCAAAGTCTAAGTCATGTTTTCCCTTTGGTTTGAGGTGGGACAGAGATCGAGAGTGTGTCTGTGTACGTGTGCCGGGGAGGAGGGGGAGAGTACACATCTGTGGGTTTTGAATGGGGAGGGAGAGGAATAGGACAAGAGTGAAGGTGTGTCTGTGTGTGTGTATGTTTGTGCGTTCGCATGATAATGTAAAGCGCCACGAGGGTCGTTAACTCTGCTTGATGGGGCTATATAAGACTCCTTTATTATTATTATTATTATTGATTTTCATTATTAATCACTTATTTATTTTCTTTCTCATCTGGACATTATCTCGGGCACCTCTTGAGCTAGGAAGCCGATATTTGGACACGACAGTGACCAAGTGATGTGGCTATAAAATATATTTTTGATTTATTGATTAATCAATTAATCGATTAATTATTTATTGATTCGTCAATTCATTATTTAATTTTTCCCAATTAATGCCTTATTTAATTAATTTTCAAAAAGTTACAGTTTCGGATGAAACACTGGTGGTTGAGGTATGCTATTAGCCAATGATTAAGAAATTATTTTACGATTACTATTGATTGATTTTAATTATGCAATTAATCATTCTATTATTGCACACCTTTCCCTCGCAATCCCATCTCTATGTGCTGCACAGCAGTATCACGGGAAGCCGTAGGCGTATACTGCGCTGGAGGATATTAATTTATTGGCATGGGGTGGTGTACTTTGAATGTATCTGCACTTGTTTCTTCTTTTGTTAATTCATTCATTAATTAAAATTGTTTCATAGTTCAAGCTTAGTTATTTAATATTTACATGTACCATCTTGGAGTTTCTGCCCTTTGCACAAACGGATTCAAGCAATAACAGCAAACAGCTCATCTACTTAATATGTATGTATGCAATAGCAGAGTTTGCACTGTTGTCTGATGTCGGGCTGGTAAGGAAGAGGGAATTGTAGGAGTGTTTTCTTTTTGTGCAAAGCACTCACGTTTGATTTTTTGGGAGTTTTTTTTTTGGTTTCAGTGCCATCTACAGAGTCAATCATGGGTGCCAATATAGCACAACGACGGATGAGATGTCGGACATGCCATGACCTGTCCGTATAGAAATAACCAATCCAATGAGATCAAACGTACTGCTTGTGTAATGGTCCTTAGAATGATTTTATTAACATGATTCAAAACCTCCATTGTGGACTGGCTGATTTGCCCATCATGCCCTTCATAATTTAAAGTGTAAACATGGGCGGAGCCGAGGTTGTAAATCACCCAGTTGGGCGGAGTTTCATCTGGGGCATAGTCTGCGCCATGGTGCCACGAGATCTGATGTGCTGCGAGATCTTATGAGGAGGTTTCCTTTACGAGCCACCTGTGTCCTGTGGCACCATTATGATTTTTGCTGCTCTATACTTGTTAATCTTTTCTTGGTTTCACACTCCACAGAATCATGTCAAATCTATAATAATAATAAAGGATGCTATCTCCATATGTGGGTTTTAGGAGGTGGGAAGAAGTTCTCCCAGAGCTCAAAATGTCCTCCTTCTTTTTTGATAAAGGATCGTTATTCATGAACCAGATTGTGAAACGTTGTTCTCATTGTTTGTTTCAACTGGTTCATGAATCTTTCCCCTTTACCGTTAATCCCCCATGCTTCATGTGTAGAATACACTTTGCACTGGAGGACAATTTCCTTCTCCTCTAAGCTCCAGATCTGTTCATTTAATCTTCTCCGATTTGTCTGGAACTTAGTAGTTGTTGGTTGTGGCGACACCTGTTCAGTGTGTGTGTACGTGTGTATGTTTTGGTCTCCTTTTTTGTTTTATGCAAGTTGCCATATCCTCCCTTGGATATATTCTTCTGTACAAAAAACTTGGTTGGTATCATGCGTATCCTATTGGTGGAACATTTGCCACATATTGGCCAATCATGTGTTTGCTGTTTGTAGATTGGAACGCATTTCACGTCGCAATTGACACTATGTATAATTTGGCTTGTGTGTTTGAGGGTGTGTGTTTGACGCCTACACCGCTCAATATTGAATGAGTTGAAATTTGGTGGTTGTACTTGGGGTGTGCCCGGGAAGGTTGCATTGAAAACAAATTCATTGGCACGGGGATTTGGTAGGAGATGACGACGACTTAAATCCTCTATGTAAATGTGTACCGTATAGCGCCACCTGTTTGTGGTGAGAGAAGGTATTATAAGTCAGTTGTGGAGATGAATTGCAAATTTGCACTGTTCACGTGACATTTTGCAAGTGCTTTATTTACTGAGCCCTTGCTAGAGGGAGAGGGCATTCGGCTTCCGGTGGGAGCGGGTGTTTCTAGTTGTTTTTGTTTCACTTTTTGTGTCGTCAGGATGAAGGAGGTTTGATTTTATGTTAAAAATTAAGCTGTGCATTACAGTTTTTATATTATTACCCCCTCCCCCACCCCCCTGAACATTGACATCTACACTTTTTTAATACATAGTCTAGGCTCATGGAAGAGCTAGGACATAGAAAATACAATGTCCTTAAAGGAGATAGCCCAGTGGATATGGAGTCATTGTTGTCTTTAAGACAGTGGAGCATTGAAAGTTGGAGCTTGTTACACAGCCTCACATGAAGGTTAAGGGACATGATGTAATGTTGTTGGCTAACACAGTTAGAGGACTGTCAGATGAGGTTAAGGTTTCAAACCCATCATAATACTAAACTAATATCAGTAATATGGCTGATTGCTGATATTATGGCATTCATTCAGTGTGCCTTCCTTAGGGAGTACATTCTGGTGTTATTTAGAACATGTCTATCCTTATCTAAGATCAAGTGACGTGCTGAAGACCGTATTTTATCGCACGGTTACCGATTCAGGGTTCTCTTTTTGTTTGTTTTTGTATACATAGTCGAGGCTCATGGAAGAGCTGGCACACTGAACGGATCATGACATAAATAAGAACAGGATGCAAAACACACATGCATGGAGAAGGAAACTCCAAGGAGGAAAAACTGAAAAATTAGAAGGGATTTGGGTGGGGTTAACGAGGGTAGAAAAGGTCATGGCTTTGGATTGGGATTGTGGTGAAAGATGGTCTGAGATGTTGGTGAACAAGTCTCTTGAACACCTGGAGGGAAGAATGAGATCAGAGAGGATATGGAAGCTGATTTCCCAGGAGGGGAAAAGGAGGGGCATATGAGTGGAGGTGACAAGTGATGCTGGATTTAGGTTCTCCTCAGGAAAGCCAGGAAACGATATCTCTCCGTTCTCAAGACCGAACTCTCTTATCTGTCTCCCTCTTCCAAATCCTGGTGGTGTCTGGTCAAATCTGTTTCTGGTGTTTGTTCCCCCTCCATCCCCTCCCTCACCTCAAACGGCTACACAGCTGACTCCGCACGTGAAAAAGCTGAATGCCTCAACTCTGTGTTTGCCTCTAAATCTTGTGTCCCAAACCCATCCCTCTCTGTACCCACCGTACCCAGTCGTACCCAGCTGCTCCTGGACTCTGTGGCCTTTCCTCCTGACAAGGTGGAAAAGTTTCTGTCAACCCTCGACTCTGATTCTGCAACTGGTCCTGACGGCATCAGCCCACGGGTCCTAAAATCCTGTTCTTCCACTCTTTCACTCCCTCTCTCTGTTCTCTTCACCCTCTCTTTTGCTCAAGGTCATCTGCCATCTGCTTGGAAATCAGCCAACATCACCGCTTTGCACAAAAAGGTGCAAAAACAGATCCTAGCAACTACAGACCAATCAGCCTTCTCCCAATTATCAGCAAAGTCATGGAATCCATCATTGCTTCGGATATGAAATCTTTCCTCTTCTCCAATGGCTTGATCTCTGATCATCAATTTGGTTTCAGACCAGGTCACTCTACTCTGGACATGCTGCTTCTGCTTTCTCAACAATGGATAGAGGTCCTCAATGCCAAACAGGAAATTAGAGCTGTCTCCCTTGACATATCACGTGCCTTTGATACGGTCTGGCACCCCGCTCTGCTCACCAAACTCTCCTCCTTTGGTATCTATGGAAATCTCCATGCATGGCTCGCGGACTTCCTCTCTAGTCGTAGTCAACGTGTGGCCCTGAATGGGTTTCTCTCATCTCCTCTTCCTGTTCAGGCTGGAGTTCTCCAAGGCAGTGTTCTGGGCCCTGTGCTTTTTCTGGTCTTCATCAATGATCTCTCTGACTCTCTTGAAAATCCTCTCTATCTCTTTGCTGATGACTCTACTCTCTGTCGCTCCATTCCTCATCCCTCAGATCGGCAGTCTGCAGCCTCCTCACTCTCTGCAGACCTGGACAAAATCACAGACTGGGCAAACAAGTGGAACATGTCTTTCAATCCTGACAAATCTCACACTCTTACGATGTCTCTCCAAAAAGACCGACTGGACAACCCTCCCATCAACTTTCTGAATAATCCTCTCCAAGAAGTTCTGTCACTCAAGCTTTTGGGTCTCACTATCTGCCATGATCTTTCCTGGGAAAACCACATTTCAAATCTGGCCTCCAAAGCCAGTCGCCGACTGGGCATCCTCCGTCGTGCGAAGTCCTTCCTTGGCACACCTGAGCTCCTCACCACATACAAGGCTTTCATCCGCAGCTCAATGGAATACTGCTCTCCGCTCTGGGCTGGTGCTCCTGCCTCACACCTAGCTCGTCTTCACGCTGTTGAAACCAAAGCGTTCAGAATCATTGGAATCTCCCGCGATGAAGCTACCGAGGGCCTTTCACTCACTCACCGCAGGCAGGTTGGTGGTCTTTCCGTCTTCTACCGACTCCTCTCCAGCCTTGCCCCCCCAGCTCTCTCTGGGCTCTGTCCCCCAAATATTCCTACAGGTCGCACAAGATCTGCCTGCAACCCTCTTATGGTTAAACTGCCAAAATCAAGACCATCTGCTCACCTTCACTCCTTCATTCCTCTTTTCTCCCGCCTCTGGAACAAACTCCCTTACTCTCTTCAATCCCACTCCTCCCTCCAGGTCTTTAAAACAGCTGTTCACCACCATCTCTTATCCTCCCCCATCCAAAACCTTGATCTTTTCTACCCCCGCTAATTTCATCCCAAATCCACTTTTTTGAAATACCAACTTCTTTCCTGGAAATCCTTGGTGTCCTTGTGTTTTATACTTCTCCCACCCCGTCCGCTTCCCACGCCTCCTCCCCCCAAGCCCTCTCCCTCCCACACATCTCCCGATGTCCTTGCTCTCAAATATCGTGTTTGTGTGCTTCCCCTTCTCTCCCCATCTTGTCTACCGCTCCCTCTTTTTATATATTTTGTTTGTCTGTTTGATTTTTTTGTGTGATAAATGTTAGCTCTTTGAGATCATAGTGTTAGCATAATGTTAGCATAATGGTAATAATGATCATCATAATGTTAGCTCTTTCACGAGCCTCGATTCTGTATGCAAAAATTTTTTTTTTTAAATGACCCAGGAGTTTGAATGACTCTACCTCCTCAAGAGGATTGTTTAGAAAGTAGATAGGAGAGTCTGCCATAAGGTCCTTTCGGAGAGAGAGAGAGAGAGAGAGAAAGAGAAAAAGAAAGAGTGTGAGATTTGTCAGGATTGAAAGAGATATTCCAAGTCTTTGACTAGCTTGTGATTTTTTTTTCAAGGTGGGAAGAGGATGTAGCCTGCCTGTCTGAATGATGAGTGATGTCAAGGAATAGGGTGGAGTCGTCAGCAAATCGATAAAAGAGGATTTTCATTCAAAGGGACCATTGATGAAGATCAGGAATAGGACTGGGCAGAATACTGCCTTGAGACACCCCAGCCCAGGGAGAGGAGATGAAAGGATTTTGTTGAGAGCCACATGTTGGTTATGAGAGTACAGGAAGTTAGAAAGAGTTGGCCTTGGATGCCATAGGTAGACATTTTGGAGAGTAAGGCAGGATGCCAAACTGTATCAAAAGCAAGAGATATGTGCAGAGATGGCCCTGATCTCATGTCTGACATCGAGGGCCTCCTTCCATTGTTTGATGAGTAGAAGCAGCATGTCCAAGGTGGAGTGACCTGGTCCGAAAGCAAATTGACCAGAGATGAGGTTGTTGGAAAAAAACGAAGGATTTCGTGTCAAATACAATGATGGATTTCATGACCTTGATGCTGATTGGACATAAGCTGATAGGTCTATAGTTAAGGGGATCTGTTTTTAAGGGGATCCGTTTTTGCTCCTGTTTTATGTAGTGCCGTTATGTTGGCGGATTTACAAACAGATGGAAGATGTCCTCACGCAAATAATATGGTTAAAATGGCAGAGAGAGGATGGGAAAGAGCAGTAGAACAGGACAGAGAAGGATGGGGAACGAGAGTGAGTGGTTGGGGACACAAGACTTGGAAGCAAACACAGAATTGAGGTATTCGGCTGTGGTGCCATTTGAAGAGAGGGAAGGGATGGAAGGGGATCATACACCAAAGACAGACTTAACAAGGTGCCTTCAGGTTTTATAGGGAGACAAGTTTGAAGAGATGTTGTTTTCTGGCTCTCCTGAGAGTGGACACGCACTTTTTGCAGACTTTGTGGAATGATCTGAGATTGCCTTCCAGGAAGAGAAGGCAAGTTGTTTCAGATCAACTGCCTCATCACAAGATTCAGTGTATCATGGGCTGGAAGAAGGGTCTCTTGAAGATGAGATGGGATGAATCTGTGCATGAAAGAGCAGGTTTCCCTGGCAGTAGATTTGGGAGAAGAGTCCTGAAGAGAGATGGCTGCTTAGAGTCCCTGCCAATCTGCTTCAGTAAAATGTCAGAATCGCTGGCATTGAGGCAGCTCTTTGAGAATAGCCAGAGAGATTTTGACTTCACACCAGAATATGATGAGATTAACCAATCGGAGCAGAGGAAGAGCAGGAGACATTTGCGGGAAAGTTCGTCATCACTGTATTCATATCAGAGGATTTGCGATTTGGAGAAATCTGGATTGGAAAGTTCACAGATTGTGTCAGTCACATGGAGTCACGGAACTCCTTTGCTGGAGTGCCATGGCTGGTGAGAGAGGTGAGAGAGTTGGGTTTCCATGTTGTGGTTGGGTTTCCATGTCATCTGGGTGAGTGTTAACCTCTTTCTCCTTGGGGTCCTCTCGGAATAAGCTTATTCACCCAGTGACTATTATTCCCACCTCTGCAGGACTTGTGAAGAAGCATGTCGACACTTGAGCGTGCAGTTCCTTGCAGCACGCACCAGTCTGATAAGGTAGGATTTTTATGCTGGAGGAATTAAAGTCAGTGTACAGTGCTCTGTTAGGTATTATCCCCAACCAAACCTCAAGCGACAAAAGGGCATCGGAAGAAGTGATCCTCAACATGGTTACTGGCTCGGATCATGGGGCCTCTGTTTGAATCTCACCCAGTGCAATTTTTGCTAGTATCTCACCGAGCAACGTCAGCTTCTTTTTCCATCCCATGTGAAGAACCAGAAGCTGGTTTTCTGAGCTTCTGAGTTGAGAAGATGGGCTGACTGATGGCAACATGCCTGAGGTCATCGTTAAAGCACATTGAACAACTGATGTTGGCCACATAGCTGGGCATCGTGAGCCATCGAAGGAAGGCGAAAAGCAGACTGAAGGCATCGAGCCAGATTCTGGCTTCTGAGTGCACCGTGCAGATGTCACGAGCCAACAACTAAAAGGACCTGTGATGATGGGGTTGGGGTTCTGGTGGAGAAACTGCTAAGAAAAATTTACCTTGAGTGTATCTGTTATTTTGGGCTGGCAGAATGGCCAAGAGGTACACACACTCATCTCATAACTGTCTATCCTGGGTTCAAGTATCAGCGCAGCTACAAATTGTCATCCTGGTGTTGCACACGCAGGGTGATTCATTAATGTATGTGCCGTCCCTTGGGTGGACGTTAAGCAGGTGTCCCGTCTGCTGCCATTAGTTGTTGGACGTTAAACATCCCATGGTGTCCTTCGCAAGCAATCGCTGGCACCATGGCCAAAAAATTCCAAAATTCCTGTCCTACCCTCGCATTACCCATTTCCCAAGGGAACAACGTGAAAAAGGTTCAACTCCCAAAGGGGTCGCTCCACCCTTCAGCTGGGTATGCAGATTATTATTATTATTTGTAGTAGTATCTGTTATTTTGTTGTTGTTATTGTATAGCCCCGGACAGTTCTTTTGAACAAGCCCCCGGCAAGGACATAGCCAGTTTATCTCCCAGGAGCGACCCAGAGATCCCCCACATCTAGGATGGTGTACCCCCACTTTCACGAAGTTGGGGCCACGACAAAGTTAGAGAGACAGAAAGAACGAGAGACAGAAGAGGGTAAGGGCCGGTCCATGGGGGACTGATCGGCACTCTGACCATGACTGCGCTGCCCTGACAAAGCAGGGAAGAATGGGGAAGATTTGGCCCCGACTTGCGTTGTGGGTACAACCACCGCGAAGAAGCATCTCTGATAGTTGTGTTGTTGTTGTGCAATGTGGTGAATTGGATCTAGGTGAACTTGTCATTGCTTCAGTTCCTTACTTTAAGGGTCTCATGCAATTCATACACGTACTCACATTCTGTGCGGACAAACAAACACACAGACAAACGGACCCCACAAATGCAATACCCTCTTTGGCGAGGGTAATAATAATCATCGCCATTGTTGTTGCCATCTTTTGGATGATCAACGAAACGTCATCAACGTTTCCAGAGCAGATTAATTGTTTTTTTGTTGTTGTTGTTTTTTTTTGTATACAAGATCGAGGCTCGTGTAAGAGCTAACATTAATGACAAAAAAAACAAATGGACACACAAAACATACAATAAAGGGAGCGGTAGACAAGATAGGGAGAGAGGGGGAAGCACACAAGTACAACATTTGAGAGCAGGGACATCGGGAGATCTGTGGGAGGGAGAGGGCTTGGGGGGCGAGGCATGGGAACGGGGGGGGGGGGGCACACACATACAAACACACACACACACACATACACAAACACACACATACAAACACACATACACATATACACATAAACACACACATAAACACATACAAACACATAAACACAAACACACACACATACACATACACATACACACACATACACATACAAACACACACACATACACATACACACACATGTACATACACATACAAACACACACACATACAAACACACACACATACACATACAAACACACACACATACACATACACACACATGTACATACACATACAAACACACACACATACAAACACACACACATACACATACACACACATACACATACAAACACACACACATGTACATACACATACACATACAAACACACACACATACAAACACATACACATACACAAACACACACATACACATACATACATATACAAACACACATGTACACATAAACACACACAAAACACATACATACACACACACACATACACAAACACACACATACAAACACACATACACATACATACATATACAAATACACATAAACACACACAAAACACATACAAACACACATACAAACACACATAAACACACAAAACACATACAAACACACATACAAAACACACACAAACATACATAAACACATACAAAACACATACAAACACATAAACACATACAAAACACATACAAACACACATAAACACACAAAACACATACAAACACACATAAACACACACAAAACACATACAAACACACATAAACACATACAAACACACATAAACACACACAAAACACATACAAACACACATAAACACACACAAAACACATACAAACACACATAAGCACATACAAAACATACAAGCACACATAAACACACACAAAACACATACAAACACACATAAACACATACAAACACACATAAACACACACAAAACACATACAAACACACATGAACACATACAAACACACATACACATACACACACATTTACATACGAACATACATACATACACACACATGTACATACACACGTTACACTCTCAAGTCCTTGTTGACCTCCTGCCCAATGTTTAAAACCCCAGGTAGCCAACGACGTTAGGCCGAGTCTCGCTAGACACTCTGACAGTTGTACGTACTAACAGTTAACCAGGTTCCATCTGGTGTCCCGAGTGCTTGTCTATACCTGGGGCTGCACAACGTTACCACCACAAACATGATGATATTGCACAACACTACCTACAACACGCAGCAGAGCCACCACGTACCTGGAAAACAAAGACCCAGCTGCCTGCTCATCTGCCATATTAATAGAGCAACAAGCGCAGGTTGTGCGCCAAACTCTCGTGGTCTCGTGGATTATTCGTCACTCACATCACCCCAGTGCTATCCATGACTTTAGGTGCTCACCTGCCATAGGTGTAATCAATTTTGTTCGGCGGGAAGAGGGAGTACGAAATGCACCATGGAGGTCAAGGGAGATGTTTATTGGGTGGTGGGGGAGCGTGGGGATGAAATACACAAGTGTCTATCGAATTCCGCACGACGAATCAATGATGTGGTGGACTTGGTGGAGAGAAAAAAACAACAGATGCTTTTGCTTTCTTGTTCCACCTGGACGCATCGAAATCGAACACCGGCAGCTCCGAGATCCCACGTGACACCAACATGGCGTCTGGAGCGCGGCGCGCGCTAGATCCCACGTGACACCAACATGGCGTCTGGAGCGCGGCGTGCGCTAGAACCCACGTGACACCAACATGGCATCTGGAGCAAGGCGTGCGCTAGATCCCACGTGACACCAACATGGCGTCTGGAGCGCGGCGTGCGCTAGATCCCACGTGACACCAACATGGCATCTGGAGCGCGGCGTGCGCTAGATCCCACGTGACACCAACATGGCGTCTGGAGCGCGGCGCGTGCTAAATCCCACGTGACACCAACATGGCATCTGGAGCGCGGCGTGCGCTAGATCCCACGTGACACCAACATTGCGTCTGGAGCGCGGCGCGCACTGGATCCCATGTGACACCAACATGGCGTCTGGAGCGCAGTGCATGCTAGATCCCACGTCACACCAACATGGCATCTGGAGCGCGGCATGCGCTAGATCCCACGTGACACCAACATGGCATCTGGAGCGCGGCATGCGCTAGATCCCACGTGACACCAACATGGCGTCTGGAGCGCGGCGTGCGCTCGATCCCACGTGACACCAACATGGCGTCTGGAGCGCGGCGTGCGCTAGATCCCACGTGACACAAACATGGCGTCTGGAGCACGGCACGCGCTGGATCCCACGTGACACCAACATGGCGTCTGGAGCATTGCGCGCGCTAGATCCCACGTGACACCAACATGGCGTCTGAAGCGCGGCCTACGCTAGATCCCACGTGACACCAACATGGCGTCTGGAGCACGGCCTATGCTAGATCCCACGTGACACCAACATGGCATCTGGAGCACGGCGTGCGCTAGATCCCACGTGACACCAACATGGCGTCTGAAGCACGGCGCACGTGAGATCCCACGTGACACCAACATGGCATCTGGAGCACGGCGCGCGCTAGATTCCACGTGACACCAACATGGAATCTGGAGCGCGGCGTGCACTAGATCCCACGTGACACCAACATGGCGTCTGGAGCACGGCGTGCGCTAGATCCCACACGTGACACCAACATGGCGTCTGGAGCACGGCGCACGTGAGATCCCATGTGACACCAACATGGCATCTGGAGCACGGCGCGCGCTAGATTCCACGTGACACCAACATGGAATCTGGAGCGCAGCGCGCGCTAGATCCCACGTGACACCAACATGGCGTCTGGAGCGCAGCGCGTGCTAGCTCCGCCGTCGGAGTGCTGTTGTTGAACGGATTTGCCAGCCCTGCTTGGGCTGTTCTACCCAATTACCGGCGCCATGCGGATGTCTTCATCGGGATGGCCGGCGGAATGCCAGATATAGAGGGAGACCCGGAGAGGCCTTGAAATCTGCCTTTTCTGCTTGACTTTGCTTTCGGTGAGGCATCTACCTCGATGCTTTACTTCAGGACTCGTTTTCTCACCTTCATTAAGAGGAAAACGTGCAGGAAATTATTCTCGGGCAACGACAGGAGATGGGGACGCAATGCGCCGGGGTGGGTGGGGACGATTCGACCATACATACATATACAAAATGGACGTCGTTCGCAGAATATTGAAGAATCCGTTAAAAATGGAAGTGAGCGCGTATGCGGTGGCGCTTTGACAAATTGGAGCTTTCTGACTGCGCGTTTGACATTTACAGATGAGTTAATTAAAAGCTGCATCAAGTTAATTAGATACGGTCCGATTGAGTCATTCAGATTTTGGTGCCGTCCGGAGAGCGGGAGACCTCGTCACGTGGACCCCGTCGGCATGCCGTTTCGCGCGCTTTTTGCTCTCGTCGCCGCAGTGCGTCGAGTGTGAGCGGATGGATGCACGCACGCACAGAAAATGATGACTGCGAACGAATATGGCCCGCGACTGTTATTTCATGTTCCGGGGTTGTAGAACGTCGGGGGTTCTTTTTTTTGGCGTTCAAAGTAAAGCGGAAAAATAAAACGGGGAGAAACCACAACATGAAGAATGATGAGTCGTCCTCGTCAGCAGACGCAGTAGCACAGTGAGCAACATTTCGTATAAATGAAAAATCACTCGTAGAGCGACATTTGGCAAAAGAGAATAAAGTAGAATATCACTCGGTAGAGCATCCTTTTGACCTAAAAAAAAATAGTTGGTTGTTGAATTCAGTGACCTGATATGCAAATCGTCTTCAAATTTTAAGTCAATCGGATGAAAATTGAGGATTTTAGAAAATTGGCCTATGTTGTTGACCTTTTGGCCGGTGCTGATCTCAAAAATAGTTGGTGGTTGATTTCAGTGACCAGATATGCAAATCCTCTTCCAATGTCAAGCCAATCGAACGAAAATTTACGGTTTTTACAGGTGAAAATTGATGATTTTGGAAGTTTGACCATGAGTTGACCCTTGACCTTTTGATCTCAAAAATAGTTGGTTTTCCAATTTGTGACTCAATATACAAATGCTTTTCAATTTTCAAGTCAATTGGATGAAAAATGGCGATTTTGGAAATTTGATTTCCAGATGACCTTTGAGCTCAAAATCAATAGGCTTCTCAATTGTGACGAACTTTGCAACTTGTTGAAGTTTCATGATGATCAGTTTAGAATTGTGACCTGTAGGTGAGTGACAAACAGATGAAAAATCATGCATAGAGTGACTCTCTGAGTTGAATGGCAAAGTTGAATGGCACTCGGTGGAGCATCCTTTGACCTCAAAAATAATTGATGGTTGAATTCAGTGACCTGATATGCAAATCGTCTTAAGATTTTAAGTTAATCGGATGAAAATTGACAATTTTAGAAATTCGGCCTATGTTGACCTTTTGGCCTATGTTGACCTCAAAAATACTTGGTGGTTGGTTTCAGTAAGCTGATATGCAAATCCTATTCAGATTTCAAGTCAATCGGATGAAAATTGAGGATTTTAGAAATTCGGAAAAAGTGGTTGACCTTAGGCCTATGTTGACCTTTTGGCCGATGCTGATCTCAAACATAGTTGGTTGTTGCATTCACTTCGCTGATATGAAAATCCCATTCAAATTTCAAGTCAATCGAATGAAAATTGAGGATTTTAAAGATTTGTATAAAGTGGTAGACATTTGGCCTATGTTGACCTTATGACCTATGTTGACCTCAAAAGTAGTTTGCGGTTGAATTCAGTTCGCTGATATGAAAATCGTCTTCAAATTTCACGTCAATCGGATGAAAATTGAGGATTTTAGAAAAATATGAAAACAGTGGTTGACCTTTGGCCTTTGTTGGTTGACCTTGTGACCTATGTTGATCTCAAAAATAGTTGGTGGTTGAATTCAGTTAGCTGAAATGTAAATGCTATTCAAATTTCAAGTCAATGGGATGAAAATTTAGGATTTTAGAATTTTTTTTAAAATGGTTGACTCTTGGCCAATCAGCTCAATCTTGGTTTCATCAGACCACAGAATCTTGTTTCTCACAGTCTGAGAGTCCTTTTGGTGCTTTTTTGCAAACTCCAAGCGGGCTTTCATGTGTCTTTCACTGAGGAGAGGCTTCCGTCTGGACACTGTGCCATAAAGCCCAGATCGGTGGAGTGTTGCAGTGATGGTTGTCCTTCTGGAAGTTTCTCCCATCTGCACACAGGATCTCTGGAGCTCAGCCAGAGTGACCATCGGGTTCTTGGTCACCTCTATTACCAAGGCCCTTCTCCCCCGATTGCTCAGTTTGGCCGGGTGGCCAGCTCTAGGAAGAGTCCCGGTTGTTCCAAACTTCTTCCATTTAAGAATTATGGAGCCCACAGTGCTCTTGGGAACCTTCAAGGCAGCAGAGATTTTTTTGTGGGCTTCCCCAGATCTGTGCCTCGACACAATCCTGTCTCTGAGCTCTGCAGGCAGTTCCTTCGACCTCATGGCTAGTTTTTTGCTCTGATATGCATTGTTAGCTGTGAGACCTTATATAGACAGGTGTGTGCCTTTCCAAATCATGTCCAATCAATTGAATTTACCTCAGGTGGACTCCAATCAAGGTGTAGAAACATCTCAAAGATGATCAAGAGAAATGGGAGGCACCTCAGCTAAATTTTAAGTGTCATCGCAAAGGGTCTGAATACTTATGTCAATGTGATATTTCAGTTTTTTATTTTTAATAAATTTGCAAAACTTTCTAAAATCCTGTTTTCTCTTTGTCATTATGGGGTATTGAGTGTAGATTGAGGAGGGAAAAGATGAATTTAAACGATTTCAGCATAAGGCTGCAACATAACAAAATGTGAAAAAAGTGAAGGGGTCTGAATACTTTCTGAATGCACTGTGTATATATATGTATATATATATATATAAATATAAATATATATATATATATATATATATATATTGTTACGGTACGCGGTTAAGGATGTTGTTTGCCGAGCGAAGGCTCCGCGACCGAACAGTTGTTCCCCGACTCTTCCCCAACTCACCCGATTCACCCCAAACTTTGGCCGTATCGCACCGCAGCTGCCCAATCTGGAAAACTCTAAAACGACCGAATGCAAAGAGGAAAAGGAATAAGACGAGAAGACGGACAGAAGAGTAATTGGATTTATTATTTACACATATAAGTAGGAAGCAAGCAGTCACGTTTATTTACAGGGACATGAGACGCAGGTGACACAGTGCAATCTTTAGCTTATACAGACTTATTGTTACTACCCAGGACAGCACGAACAAAACAAACTCACGTACGCAAATGGATGGAAATTGCAGGCAGGAATGGCAGGAGGTGGGTGGCTGGAGGAAGGCCCGGAGCTGGCTGGAGTTTGATCCCGCACGGGACGTCGGGCTGGACCTCGACGGCCGCCGATGCCACCGATCCTGTCGTGTGCGCGGGGTAGCGGGTCGGAGCTGCTTGGTGGAGCCAAGCCAACGCTGCTGGTGGGGGGTCTGGCGTGACGCGTTCTCTCGCGTGACGTGTTCTCTCCTCTCTCTTTTGTTTGTCCAACCACTCTTTCTCCAACGCAACTACTCAACGCAACCACTGACCACCCCTGACGACCAACTCAGCTCTTGTCATGGACCTCTCCACGCGCTCTTGCTCTGACGACCCAGCTCCTTCCCCTGTACTCGTCTCTCCTCTGTAAAAGCTCATCTCTCTCGGGGGCGTCTCTCATGGGTTATATATAGCCCCACCCTTGAACCTTTGCGAACCTCCCCGATCGCTCTTCCTCCGCCCTCTCAAACCAAACCCCTCGTGCTCGGTTGGTTGTTCGGGGCTGGCTCACTCCTCCCCTCTATGACGAGGTGGAGACACGCCTTTCTTCCCCAACCCTGCCTCGTGGTCAATGGCGGATGAAGGGAAAACCGCCCAACATGCAGTTGGCAATGCGAATTGCAATTGACGAAAAGGGGGGAATGGAGGTTTTGGGAATGGGAATGAAGGGAATCTATCTCTTTCACTTGGTGCAATGGAGTACTTCTATTAATGGGAGACACAGCCTTACCCTAAAACACAGAATAAGATATAACTATTGAACAGGGGTATTCTATGATTGGCTGTGGTGTGGATGCTTTATGGACTAATTATGGGATGCCCTTTGACCTTTACACAGCTCCGGAGGCAGGAGGCGCAGAATAAACAATAATAATAATAACTAGAATCCGGGCACTCGGTAGAGCGCATACCTTCGCCGCAGCTACTGTTCTGTACTTGGCATGGGAGTGTATGCGATGTGAAACTTTATGTGAAATGCGATCGATTTTTAAAAATCAGAATTTGAGCAAATCTGTTTCATTCGTCTGTTAATATGCCTCCCCGATTGACAAATCTGCAATTTGAATTTCATTTGAGGTTGAAAAAAAAAAATTATTATTAATTTAGAAGACAATGATTGCGGGAGATCGCGTTATAGTGATGACGTCTTGGATGGACATCCTCTTCTTCAGTCGCTCATAACTTTGAGTGAAATACGATCGAGTTAAAAATAGTCAGAATTTGAGCAAATCTGTTTCATTCGTTTGTTAATATGCCTCATCTCTTGACAAATCTGCAATTATAATTTTTTTTGAGGTTGAAATGATCGCGGGAGATTGCGTTATAGTGATGACGTCCTGGATGGACATCTTCTTCTTCAGTCGCGCATAACTTTGAGTGAAATACGATCGAGTTAAAAAGTCAGAATTTGAGCAAATCTGTTTCATTCGTTTGTTAATATGCCTCATCTATTGTCAAATCTGCAATTATAATTTTTTTTGAGGTTGAAATGATCGCGGGAGATCGCGTTATAGTGATGACGTCCTGGATGGACATCTTCTTCTTCAGTCGCTCATAACTTTGAGTGAAATACGATCGAGTTAAAAATAGTCAGAATTTGAGCAAATCTGTTTCCCAAAATCTAATCAAATGTGTCCCGTATAATAACCAATCATCCCACCAAATTTCATGCAATTCGGTTGAATACTTTTTGAGTTATGCGATTAACATACACACACACAGACATACAAATAAATACACAGCGATCAAAACATAACCTTCCGCTTTTGCGAAGGTAATAAAGCACACAATCAAAAAAATATACAGTCCTCATATCCGCAACACTGCACCCTCCTCCTCTTAGGCACGTCCCGGGCCTACAACTTTTATTTAGTGTGACACGTAGGTGTAGTTCCCTCTACTTTTAACCTGACCCTGAGTGCGACAGTTTTTAAAACATAAATAAATGTGTCCCGCTGCTCCATTGCACCCTGCCTAACAGACTTACGCCCACAGTTAACCGAATTGCGGAATGGTCTTCAAACTATACACTGACGGTGGGGAGCATTATTTACAATGACTCTGCTTTTATTTACAAAACTAACCCAGGACCTGTAATTGTTCTTTCTGGGGGGAGACAGTCTGCTCTGCATCAATGCACCATGAAAGCACCCAAAAACGCACCAATACACCCCCAAGCACCAATCGGTGCAGTCACCACAGTTCATCAGTGTTCAATGATAAAAATAACCAAACAACCCCTAACCCTGCAGGTGATCTCTTGCTCTTCGGCTCCCTCTGCTGGCTATTATCATTTCTTCCAGTTGTTGTCATTCCTTTGCTTTGCTTACTGGCGGCCTATTTGTATTAAAACTTGCACCCAATGTGTCCATTTTTATTTTCTTTATTTATGGCCCACAGGGCCGACTACGTGTGGTTCACCTGTGGGGCATCGGTGCCCTGTGGCCAAGGTCCTCCAGCAAGATTTCGGGCCCTCATAGCCGGTTCCAGCAGAGGGGCCATGCCCCAACCCATGGGGTCCATAAGTGGTGCTCGGCCACAGACATGTGGTCCATAATGTGGTGCATCGATGCAGACAGCTGGTTCTGAGAGTTCCGGGCGCACAATGGCCGACTCACGCACGCTCCCCTCGGCGCCCAATGGCGCACAGGTCATGTGGGAGACAAAAGGGGGACAAGAGAAATGAGCGAGGGGTAAGGTCACAAGGGTACACGTCAATAAGGCAATGCAAGGCGAAATGCGTATGGAGAGCGAAGTGAGAAAGCTCGTCCCTACCGTACGTCACCCCCCTGTCACCTACACTACCCTTGCCCTTACCCCATATGTACAAAATCTACACATTTACAAATTCGTCGCTAATGTCTCGTCTCCCCATATTTCTCCAATACCAAATTCGTCACCACAATCCCTCTAACCAAAATTTGCCATTACCCAATTCATCATCAATCCTCATAAGGAGGAAGAGATGGAACAACAAAGCACAATGTCACACCCACGTCATGATGCGTCTCACAATCCAAACATTTGCACAGTAAAAAATAATCAAAACATGGCATGGTGTGGAGTTCCTGTCATATCACCTCAGGTGAGTGGATGCAGATGGTGCGAGGAGACTCCAATCCTAACTATCCTCTAAATGACCTTAACACACTTTACACTACCCGGGGTCTCTCCCTGCCAATCCATTGGCCAACTTACACTATGGGTTCTAAAAACCAATTCCCATTGTCCAAACTGTGGTGCTTCTCAATTTGGGGTCTCACTCCCCCGATTCATCTCCCGGTGCCCTCGCACAATTTCTGGGCTGTGACGTGTAGCTCTCCCAGCAGGTCTACCCACCTGCACACCTCCACCACTGTAGTTGCCACCCGAGCTTACCTGCTCCTCACCCTAACCTATCTAACTGGGGAAAGCCCCTCCTGGCTCTGTCACCCCTTGGTGCCCTCTGGCACTGGGCTACCCGGGTCCGTCCTCCGGATCCTCGGGCCCCATCCACAACTACCGGCTCCCAGAGCCCACCTGCGGCCTCACCTGGCCGACATCCTCACAGTGGTGGAGTGCCCAAACCAACTACACACACTAACAGGCTACACGCCCAGCCATTTCCACAACACTAATGCACCCATCCAAATACCATTCTTTCACCTCGCACCACAGATGCCAATATCCAACCACAATTTACCTATACCCTCTACCTAACACTGACACTACCCGCCCCGGGTATTCGTGATGGGGGTCCACTCTTCCCCCATTCACACCTTCGCACCATCCACTCCACTCCATTGTTTCCACCATGCTCACTCCACGACCATCGATTCCAATACTCCATTTATTCCATACTACCATTCTCCATACCTGTTGTTGCACACCTGTGCACTCACACCTGGTGCCACCTGCACCCTCCTCCTCTTCCTGGACCATTGGGTCAGCACAATACACAATCACCTTTACTCACTCATACACTGCTCCACACACCTGTCCAGTTGCACACCTGTGCAATCACACCTGTTCAACCTCACCTGTTCAATCCTCAAACACACGGCATCATCTCATCTAACTAATCCCCTCTGAAACTTGCGCTTCCCAGTCGCCCCTTTAAACTATTGCGCTCCCACGTCATTATCATCCAATCTACTCTACCTGCGTCCCCACTACAGGTATCCTTGTCACTAACTAACCTTAACGTCACCTAATGTCATCTTCTAGGTCCCTACACACGATATCCTAACCCACCCGGGCTAGTTTTCACTGCCATCAACCCCATAAGCTAGTGCTCCTTTGCCCCCCTTGTGAGGGATGGTGGATTGGCCATCCCATCACATGGGGCATCTCTTACTATAAATTTTGCTTATCAAATTCCAACAAATCAAAAATTTGCCAATCATCTGCCAATCATCAAATTTTGCCTTTTTCTAATTTTGGGTCCAAAACACTAACCTCATCACCCGTCTACTTATTAGATCCTCTCGGTGCGCCAATTCCCTTCTGAAGCTCGGCTTCGTACAGCCGAGCAATGAATGCGGGTTGTTTTGTGCCAGCGGCTGGATACGTCCCGCATTCGGGGCAGGGACGGGGGCTTACCCGGGCCGAGATCCCACGCACCACCTCGGCGTGGAGCCATCCAATGTCCCGATCTCGACCTGCCGGCACGTCTCAACAAAAAGTGGTCGCCATGACGACCCTTCCTATCGAGCTGCCCGCTCCGCCTAGTGGAGCACGGACGCGGCCGTTCCAAGCGAGGCCCAGCGTGGATCGCGTACGGCGGTCCTTTCGAACCCGCCATGGCTCGGATCCCCGCTGGTTCTCGCGGCACGCGAAGCCCGGCAGGCACCGAGGGCCCGATTCGGCTAAAAGTCGCTCTAACCGCCAACACGGCCACCGTCGATGCCTCACCTGCATGCTTACACGCATACGCTACCCCTTGCTTGCTCATACCTCCAGCCGTTCCCATGCTCCTCGTACCTTTCCTTACACACCTCGGTACACTCATTCCGCTCACAGACCTGGTCACACACCTGACCACCGAACACCTTGGCACACATTCGTCGCTCGCACACCTCACCAACACACCTCTTCGCGCCCCCTCCTCGGTCACCTCCTCTGTGACAATCACAGGTGTGCTCTTACTCGCACACCCAACCACGTGCCTCACGACCAACTCAAGTGTGCATTCCCACACACGCTCTACCATTCCAGGTGTGCATCCTTCCATTCCAGGTGTACATCCTCGCTCACCTGTCACAACCAACTCACGCTCCGTGCCACTCTCACTACTTTCACCTCCACTCTCGGTCGCGCACTCACCCTTACTCTCGACAGCGCACTCTTTCCTCATGCACCTGTCCGTTACACACCTTTCTCGCGCATCCTCTTGCGCACACTCTCCCGTTACATCCTCTGTAACACTCACCACAGGCATGCATTCTCCTTCACTCTTGACAGCCCACTCTTTCCCCATGCACCTGTCCGTTACACACCTTTCTCGCGCATCCTCATGCGCACACTCTTTCGTTACTTCCTCCGTAACACTTACCACACCGCGCTTCCATGTGCTCCCTCGCACACGCGCTACGACCGACTCACTCTCGACAGCACACTCACTGGTCGGCGTGCACTTTTTCCTCACACACCCCATTGTCGGACATTCTCGCACACCTCTTTTTTTGCACACCAGACCTGTCGCACACTTCACCAACGGCCTTTCACGAACACCCGGATCCAAACCAATCCCCAAGCCGACTGAAGCTTTCCTCACATCATGTACATTTCCGATTATATCGCCACTCACCTTGGCACCTCGTCTCCGCACCTCTTTTGCCACCTGCAAACTTTTTATTTGGTTAGTGAGCAGCACATCACGATTCGAACACAGACCTTGTACCAATTCCATTACTTCCTCCTTTATCTCCCTCTTAGTTTCTGTCCATCCCTTCTTAATTTCACTCACCTCTTCTTCCACTTCCTCTAATTTTTGCTTCACCTCTTTTATTTCCCGGTGCGTCTCCTCAAGTTCGTCCTCTAAAGCTACCGTGACCGTTTCTATGTGCGTCCTTACCTGCCGGTCGTTCGTTTCCATTATCTCTGTCACCTCGTCCACCCTCATTGTCAGTCCCTCACGTACCATCTGACATTGCCTCTGTGTCGCTATTAATTCGTTTTTAATTTCTTTTTGTGTCGCCTTTAAACCCCCGATGATTGCAGTGTTCTTTTCCACTTGGTCCGCTAGTTCCCTTTGTCCGACTGTCAGCTGTTCTACTCCCTTCGTCAGACCCTCTATTCCCCCCTGTAACCTAGCCGTATTATTCCTCACCTCTTTCCCCATACGCTTCTCACCTCGCTTTACCTCCTCGCGTAGCCCCGAAACCTCCTCACTTACACCTCGTCGTATCCCCTCTTTCATCTCCTCCATCTCTTTTGTAGATGCCACCCTCATCTGTCCCAATTCATCCCTCTGAGCATCCAGTTTACTTTCTAACCCGATTTGCACCTCCTCTATCTGGTTCCCCATTCGTTTGATTTCCCTGGCAGATTGTTCCCCTATTTCCCGCAATTTGTCTTCCATCCTATTTTCTAACCCCATTAACCCATTTTTCACCTCTTTTATCCCATTGTCTAACCCCTCAAATTTCTTGTTTAATCCCTCACCGGTACCCCTCGCTTCGTCCCTCATTATCCCCATTTGGCCCTCCAATCGCTCACCCTGAGCATTCATCCGGTTCCCCATTACCCCCATTTGGCCCTCCAATCGCTCACCCTGAGCATTCATCCGGTTCCCCATTACCCCCATTTGGCCCTCCAATCGCTCACCCTGAGCATCCATCCCTTTGAAATTATCGTCTGTTTTTACCATAAAGGCCATCATCTGTTTCATAAACAGGTTCCAATTCATTGGCATCTCGGGTTCGGCTACCGCGACCATGGGCGCGGCTAAATTTGGTGCCGCAACAACCACGTGCGCGAGGACGCCATCTTGTGCGTCTGATACTCCCTCAACCGCCTCCTCATTGCTCCCCTCCATTTGATCCTGGGTTACTCCTAACCCCTCCTCTAGCTCACCCACCGGCATTCGATCGCCTTGACCAGCCATGGCGCGATTTCAAAATTCGGGTTTTTCTTTAAAACAAAATCAAATTTCGGTACTTTATAATTTTGACCAAATTTTTTCCTAGATGTTTTTTTTAACAAAATTTGGTTCGGGCCTCGAATCTCACTCCTCGACACCAATTGTTACTGTCGCGGTTAGATGTTATTTACCGAGCGAAGGCTCCGCGACCGAACAGTTGTTCCCCGACTCTTCCCCAACTCACCCGATTCACCCCAAACTTTGGCCGTATCGCACCGCAGCTGCCCAATCTGGAAAACTCTAAAACGACCGAATGCAAAGAGGAAAAGGAATAAGACGAGAAGACGGACAGAAGAGTAATTGGATTTATTATTTACACATATAAGTAGGAAGCAAGCAGTCACGTTTATTTACAGGGACATGAGACGCAGGTGACAAAGTGCAATCTTTAGCTTATACAGACTTATTGTTACTACCCAGGACAGCACGAACAAAACAAACTCACGTACGCAAATGGATGGAAATTGCAGGCAGGAATGGCAGGAGGTGGGTGGCTGGAGGAAGGCCCGGAGCTGGCTGGAGTTTGATCCCGCATGGGACGTCGGGCTGTACCTCGACGGCCGCCGATGCCACCGATCCTGTCGTGTGCGCGGGGTAGCGGGTCGGAGCTGCTTGGTGGAGCCAAGCCAACGCTGCTGGTGGGGGGTCTGGCGTGACGGGTTCTCTCGCGTGACGGGTTCTCTCCTCTCTCTTTTGTTTGTCCAACCACTCTTTCTCCAACGCAACTACTCAACGCAACCACTGACCACCCCTGACGACCAACTCAGCTCTTGTCATGGACCTCTCCACGCGCTCTTGCTCTGACGACCCAGCTCCTTCCCCTGTACTCGTCTCTCCTCTGTAAAAGCTCATCTCTCTCGGGGGCGTCTCTCATGGGTTATATATAGCCCCACCCTTGAACCTTTGCGAACCTCCCCGATCGCTCTTCCTCCGCCCTCTCAAACCAAACCCCTCGTGCTCGGTTGGTTGTTCGGGGCTGGCTCACTCCTCCCCTCTATGACGAGGTGGAGACACGCCTTTCTTCCCCAACCCTGCCTCGTGGTCAATGGCGGATGAAGGGAAAACCGCCCAACATGCAGTTGGCAATGCGAATTGCAATTGACGAAAAGGGGGGAATGGAGGTTTTGGGAATGGGAATGAAGGGAATCTATCTCTTTCACTTGGTGCAATGGAGTACTTCTATTAATGGGAGACACAGCCTTACCCTAAAACACAGAATAAGATATAACTATTGAACAGGGGTATTCTATGATTGGCTGTGGTGTGGATGCTTTATGGACTAATTATGGGATGCCCTTTGACCTTTACACAGCTCCGGAGGCAGGAGGCGCAGAATAAACAATAATAATAACTAGAACGGGCACTCGGTAGAGCGCATACCTTCGCCGCAGCTACTGTTCTGTACTTGGCATGGGAGTGTAGGGAACAGAACAGTGAACAGTTTGGTGCTGATTTCATGCAAATCGGATAAGAATTGACCGAGTTATGACAAAAAACGCACATTTTGCAAGGTCGTGACCCCCCTGACCTTTGACCCCCAACCGCTAACAAGGGTAATGTCTTCACTGGGTCATGTCGTATATCACAAGATCGGGCATTGAATTCTGAACATTTTGGCATTAGTTGCATGCCAATTGGATAAAAATTGACCGCGCTATGGTAAAAATACGATTTTGACCTTTTCGTGACCTTGACCTTGACCTTTGACCCGATTGCTCCCAAAATCTAATCAAATGTGTCCCGTATAATAACCAATCATCCCACCAAATTTCATGCAATTCGGTTGAATACTTTTTGAGTTATGCGAATAACATACACACACACACACACACAGACATACAAATAAATACACAGCGATCAAAACATAACCTTCCGCTTTTGCGAAGGTAATAAATACACAGCGATCAAAACATAACCTTCCGCTTTTGCGAAGGTAATTAACCTGAAATTGCAGACAGAATTATTTATTTTATCTGAGAAGCTAAACGAATCTTCTTCTTCTTTAGTACCTCAAACTTTATGTGAAATGCGATCGATTTTTAAAAATCAGAATTTGAGCAAATCTGTTTCATTCGTCTGTTAATATGCCTCCCCGTTTGACAAATCTGCAATTTGAATTTCATTTGAGGTTGAAATGATTGCGGGAGATCGCGTTATAGTGATGACGTCTTGGATGGACATCCTCTTCTTCAGTCGCTCATAACTTTGAGTGAAATACGATCGAGTTAAAAATAGTCAGAATTTGAGCAAATCTGTTTCATTCGTTTGTTAATATGCCTCATCTCTTGACAAATCTGCAATTATAATTTTTTTGAGGTTGAAATGATCGCGGGAGATTGCGTTATAGTGATGACGTCCTGGATGGACATCTTCTTCTTCAGTCGCGCATAACTTTGAGTGAAATACGATCGAGTTAAAAATAGTCAGAATTTGAGCAAATCTGTTTCATTCGTTTGTTAATATGCCTCATCTATTGTCAAATCTGCAATTATAATTTTTTTTGAGGTTGAAATGATCGCGGGAGATCGCGTTATAGTGATGACGTCCTGGATGGACATCTTCTTCTTCAGTCGCTCATAACTTTGAGTGAAATACGATCGAGTTAAAAATAGTCAGAATTTGAGCAAATTTGTTTCCCAAAATCTAATCAAATGTGTCCCGTATAATAACCAATCATCCCACCAAATTTCATGCAATTCGGTTGAATACTTTTTGAGTTATGCGATTAACATACACACACACAGACATACAAATAAATACACAGCGATCAAAACATAACCTTCCGCTTTTGCGAAGGTAATAATAAAGCACACAATCAAAAAAATATACAGTCCTCATATCCGCAACAATATATATATATATATATATATATATATATATATATATATATATATATATATATATATATATATTTCTATATATATATACTGTATATATATATATATTTTTTATTTTGTAAATATATATACTGTATATATATATATATATATATATATATATATATATATATATATATATATACTAGCGGGGTCACCCGTGGGAATCCCACGGGCATGGATGTGTGTGACATTTCGACATATTGAGTTAGATGCTGCGCCTGCACATTCAGTTATATAAAATGGTTACTGGCAATTGATCACATCCACAAATGATGTAATCCACACAATTTATGTACTTTACATAACGTTAATAGGAATACATGGCCGTGTAGATGGGAAATACAGTTTGTTTGAAATAAATCACAAATATCAGAAGAAAGTTTTTTAAATTTTGAACTATTCTCACTCAGAGTTAAACATCACCGTAATATTATGCGGTTGCTTCAACGTTTTCGGTGAATTATATGTCATTCCCATCTACACGGGCATGTATTCCTATTAACGTTATGTAAAGTACATAAATTGTGTGGATTACATCATTTGTGGATGTGATCAATTGCCAGTAACCATTTTATATAACTGAATGTGCAGACGCAGCATCTAACTCAATATGTCGAAATGTCACACACATCCATGCCCGTGGGATTCCCACGTGGGAATCCCACGGGCATGGATGTGTGTGACGAATTTTAAATATATGTCGACTGTTATTTTAGGCGGTGTATTTTCGTTTATCATCATGGCGCGATTTTAAAAAATATATCTCTGCATTTTCCTCTCCAATACCTCCTCACACTTTACACACACACCGGCCCATGTTTACATATACACACACACACACACACATATACACCCACACACATATACACGTACACACACACGTACATCGACACACATGCCACACACACACACACACACACACACACACGTACATCGACACACATGCACACACGCACACACACACAC
>NC_136273.1:25218764-25248764 GCF_964187855.1 Myxine glutinosa
ATTTCGTTCTATAAACGGAAACTTTCATTGTATTTTCTTCCCGTTTTTTTTCAACCGAGTCTAAAACTATGTTAGCGACTGTGAAAAATGAAATGATATATCGAATTTGATTTGAAATAAAACTGGGAGAGAGCAAGACACCACGGGCCTACAAAACAGGACTCAAAGCTATGCGAGTTAATAAAATGGTGGATATTTGTTTATAATTATATGAAGCCACTCCCAGAATGGGTGGAGCTATGGGTGGAGCTACTCTGCAAACCGAGTAAGCCACACCCCGGACAGACACCCAACAGAAGCATCTACGGCTATTATAATATAGATATACTAGCGGGGTCACCCGTGGGAATCCCACGGGCATGGATGTGTGTGACATTTCGACATATTGAGTTATATGCTGCACATTCATTTTTACAAAATGGTTACTGGCAAGTCATCAGATCCAGAAATGGTGTGAATTTAGTTATTTCACATAATATGTGACCCCTCACTCCTCTCCACCTGACACTCTCCTGTCTCCACCTGACACTCTCCTGTCTCCACCTGACACTCTCCTCTCTCCACCTAGCACTCCTCACCTCTCCAAACCCTCACATCCCTCTCCTTTCCAATCCCTCACCTCTCCAATCCCTCACACTCCTCTCCTCTGCAATCCTTCACACGCCTCTCCAATCGCGCCTCACACTCCTCTCCAATCGCGCCTCACACTCCTCTCCAATCGCGCCTCACACTCCTCTCCAATCGTGCCTCACACTCCTCTCCAATCGTGCCTCACACTCCCCTCCAATCACTCCTCTCCAATCGTGCCTCACACTCCTCTCCAATCACGCCTCACACTCCTCTCCAATCGTGCCTCACACTCCTCTCCAATCGCGCCTCACACTCCTCTCCAATCGCGCCTCACTCGCCTCTCCAATCGGCTTTCCCCGTCTCGTTTCTCTCCTTTTTCTCCCGTCTCGTTCTTTTTCTTGCTCCAAATCGGCCCGTCGGAATCGGAAATCGGCCCGTCATTGCCCGTCGGCCCGTCGGAATCGGAAATCGGCCCGTCTTGCTTTTGTGCTTGTGCGTAAATAAATTGTGTTCATGACACCATTTCTGGTGTTGGGCTAGCGGCTAGGGTGCCGGCTTAGGATCCTGGGTTCGAATCTCGGTCGATCGCCGAATTAATGCCAGGGGGGTTGACTCAGCCTGTCATCCTTCCGAGGTCGGCTAATTGAGTACCAGTTCACTGGTAATTCCCTGTTTGTCGTTGAAGGCGGCAAAAAGGGTTGGCGTCAGGAAGGGCATCCGGCCGTAAAACATTGCTTCAAAAAGGGGACAAAAAAACAACAACTACCACGGTCCCCGAAAAGGCCAACCCCCGCTTTGCGGGGAAAAATGGCCTCTAAACGGTGGTTTTTACACCATTTCTGGATCTGATGACTTGCCAGTAACCATTTTGTAAAAATGAATGTGCAGCATCTAACTCAATATGTCGAAATGTCACACACATCCATGCCCGTGGGATTCCCACGGGTGACCCCGCAAGTTTGCATTGACGTTCGTCGATGGACTCGTTCGCCCGTCTCATTCGTTTTCTTGCTGCATCCTGTTCAAGTCTGCGTTCTTCATCGATCGTCTCATTCATTTTGGAAATAGAAGTTTCCACGCAGCGCATGAATTGTCACGATCCTCAAGAGGAATTTGTCTCGTAATCATCAAATGATAAATGGCAAGTAAATTATATTGTGGAAAATTAAAGATTTCAAATAAACCTATTTAAAGTGTATTCGCACATAACTAATTTTAAAAAACGAAGAAATATCTCTCGGTAATTTCCTGAAACATATTTTACTTCCGGCTAATAATGTTGAATTAAATAAAAACGAAGAAATATATGTCGGCATCATTGTTGACGTTTTTGTGACGACTGTCATCAAACGAAAAAGTAATATATCTTAACGGAAAAGCAAAAGCGAATTTTTAATATATATCGACACGTTGCCGTCGGTGTCATGTTGGGCGGTGTATGATACACCATGACGCGATTTTTAAAAATATATCTCTGCATTTTCCCGCGTGTGTGGAATGTTCTCAATTATTGCTGACACCGAGTCCAAAACCATCGATAAAAATGAAATCATATGGTGAGTTAGATTGGAGATAAAGGCGTGAGAGAGACTCAATGGCCTTGAAGTTGAAGTTACAGGCGTTTGAGAATTCATTTCGTTCTATAAACGGCAACTTTCATTGGATTTCCTTCCCGTTTTTTTTCAACCGAGTCGAAAACTATGTTAGCGACTGTGAAAAATGAAATGATATATCGAATTTTTAATATGTATCGACACGTTGCCGTCGGTGTCATGTTAGGCGGTGTATGATACACCATGACGCGATTTTAAAAATATATATCTGCATTTTCCCGCGTGTGTGGAATGTTCTCAATTATTGCTGACACCGACTCTAAAACCATCGATAAAAATGAAATCATATGGTGAGTTAGATTGGAGATAAAGGCGTGAGAGAGACTCAATGGCCTTGAAGTTACAGGCATTTGAGAATTCATTTCGTTCTATAAACGGCAACTTTCATCGGATTTTCTTCTCGTTTTTTTTCAACCGAGTCTAAAACTATGTTAGCGACTGTGAAAAATGAAATGATATATCGAATTTAAAATAGATATCGACACATTGCCGTCGGTGTCATGTTGGGCGGTGTATGATACACCATGACGCGATTTTAAAAAATATATCTCTGCATTTTCCCGCGTGTGTGGAATGTTTGTGGAAAATTAAAGATTTCAAATAAACCTATTTAAAGTGTATGCGCACATAACTAATAAAAAAAACGAAGAAATATCTCTCGGTAATTTCCTGAAACATATTTTACTTCCGGCTAATATGTTGAATGAAATAAAAACGAAGAAATATATGTCGGCATCATTGTTGACGTTTTTGTGACGACTATCATCAAACGAAATAGTAATATATCATAACGGAAAAGCAAAAGCGAATTTTTAATATATATCGACACATTGCCGGCGGTGTCATGTTGGGCGGTGTATGATACACCATGACGCGATTTTAAAAAATATATCTCTGCATTTTCCCGCGTGTGTGGATTGTTCTCAATTATTGCTGACACCGAGTCTAAAAGTAAAACCATCGATAAAAATGAAATCATATGGTGAGTTAGATTGGAGATAAAGGCGTGAGAGAGACTCAATGGCCTTGAAGTTACAGGCCTTTGAGAATTCATTTCGTTCTATAAACGGCAACTTTCATCGGATTTTCTTCCCGTTTTTTTTCAACCGAGTCTAAAACTATGTTAGCGACTGTGAAAAATGAAATGATTTATCGAATTTGATTTGAAATAAAACTGGGGGAGAGCAAGACACCACGGGCCTACAAAACAGGACTCAAAGCTATGCGAGTTAATAAAATGGTGGATATTTGTTTATAGCCACTCCCAGAATGGGTGGAGCTATGGGTGGAGCTACTCTGCAAACCGAGTAAGCCACACCCCGGACAGACACCCAACAGGTAGACAGACAGACAGACAGAATCATCTACGGCTATTATAATATAGACTAGCGGGGTCACCCGTGGGAATCCCACGGGCATGGATGTGTGTGACATTTCGACATATTGAGTTAGATGCTGCACATTCATTTTTACAAAATGGTTACTGGCAAGTCATCAGATCCAGAAATGGTGTAATGAACACAATTTATTTATTTCACATAATATGTGACCCCTCACGCCTCTCCACCTGACACTCTCCTGTCTCCACCTGACACTCTCCTCTCTCCACCTATCACTCCTCTCCTCTCCAATCCCTCACATTCCGATCCTTTCCAATCCCTCACCTCTCCAATCCCTCACACTCCTCTCCTCTCCAATCCCTCACACGCCTCTCCAATCGCGCCTCACACTCCTCTCCAATCGTGCCTCACTCGCCCCTCCAATCGCTCCTCACTCGCCTCTCCAATCGCTCCTCACTCGCCTCTCCAATCGCTCCTCACTCGCCTCTCCAATCGGTCCTCACTCGCCTCTCCAATCGCTCCTCACTCGCCTCTCCAATCGCTCCTCACTCGCCTCTCCAATCGCTCCTCACTCGCCTCTCCAATCGGCTTTCCCCGTCTCGTTTCTCTCGTTTTTCTCCCGTCTCATTCTTTTTCTTGCTCCAAATCGGCCCGTCTCACCCGTCGGCCCATCGGAATCGGAAATCGGGCCGTCTTGCTTTCTTGCTTGCGCGTAAATAAATTGTGTTCATTACACCATTTCTGGATCTCATGACTTGTCAGTAACCATTTTGTAAAAATGAATGTGCAGCATCTAACTCAATATGTCGAAATGTCACACACATCCATGCCCGTGGGATTCCCACGGGTGACCCCGCAAGTTTGCATTGACGTTCGTCGATGGACTCGTTCGCCCGTCTCATTCGTTTTCTTGCTGCATCCTGTTCAAGTCTGCGTTCTTCATCGATCGTCTCATTCATTTTGGAAATAGAAGTTTCCACGCAGCGCATGAATTGTCGCGATCCTCAAGAAGAAGTGTCTCGTAATCATAAAATGATAAATGGCAAGTAAATTATATTGTGGAAAATTAAAGATTTCAAATAAACCTATTTAAAGTGTATGCGCACATAACTAATAAAAAAAACGAAGAAATATCTCTCGGTAATTTCCTGAAACATATTTTACTTCCGGCTAATAATGTTGAATGAAATAAAAACGAAGGAATATATGTCGGCATCATTGTTGACGTTTTTGTGACGACTGTCATCAAACGAAAAAGTAATATATCTTAACGGAAAAGCAAAAGCGAATTTTTAATATATATCGACACGTTGCCGTCGGTGTCATGTTGGGCGGTGTATGATACACCATGACGCGTTTTTTAAAATATATCTCTGCATTTTCCCGCGTGTGTGGAATGTTTGTGGAAAATTAAAGATTTCAAATAAACCTATTTAAAGTGTATGCGCACATAACTAATAAAAAAAACGAAGAAATATCTCTCGGTAATTTCCTGAAACATATTTTACTTCCGGCTAATAATGTTGAATGAAATAAAAACGAAGAAATATATGTCGGCATCATTGTTGACGTTTTTGTGACGACTGTCATCAAACGAAAAAGTAATATATCTTAACGGAAAAGCAAAAGCGAATTTTTAATATATATGGACAGGTTGCCGTCGGTGTCATGTTGGGCGGTGTATGATACACCATGACGCGATTTTTAAAAATATATCTCTGCATTTTCCCGCGTGTGTGGAATGTTCTCAATTATTGCTGACACCGAGTCTGAAACCATCGATAAAAATGAAATCATATGGTGAGTTAGATTGGAGATAAAGGCGTGAGAGAGACTCAATGGGCTTGAAGTTACAGGCGTTTGAAAATTCATTTCGTTCTATAAACGCCAACTTTCATTGGATTTTCTTCCCGTTTTTTTTCAACCGAGTCTAAAACTATGTTAGCGACTGTGAAAAATGAAATTATATATCGAATTTGATTTGAAATAAAACTGGGAGAGAGCAAGACACCACGGGCCTACAAAACAGGCCTCAAAGCTATGCGAGTTAATAAAATGGTGGATATTTGTTTATAATTATATGAAGCCACTCCCAGAATGGGTGGAGCTATGGGTGGAGCTACTCTGCAAACCGAGTAAGCCACACCCCGGACAGACACCCAACAGACAGAATCATCTACGGCTATTATAATATAGATATACAGTGGAACCTTGACTTACGAGTTTAATTCGTTCTGTGACCGAGCTCGTAACTCAATTTGCTCGTTTCTCAAATCAAATTTCCCCATTAAAATGCATTGAAATGCTATTAATCCGTTCCAGCCCGCCAAAAACCACACCAATTTTTTAAAAAATATACAGTATATATAAAAAATATCTCGCGCTTTATATTTCACCTGTATGCAGCATACAAGTTGGCAGGATGGCCTGGACTGGAGGTACGCACACTTGACTCTAAACTGTCCAGCCTGGGTTTGAATCCCGACCCAGCTATAACCTGTCATGTCGGTGTTTCACAGGCAGGGTGATTCATCAATGTGTGTACCGCTAAACTGGGCGCCCCGTTTTCGTCCCATTAGTTGTCGGATGTTGAGGATCTCACCGTGTCTTCCACAAAGAGAAGGCGAGCTATCGCCGGCACTCTGAACAAGTTGTGGCCTGGCATGCTCTTCTCCTCTGCCGTTATATACGTCCTCCTCGGCATCTTTTTCCAGAAGAGCCCTGTCTCGTCACAGTTGAAGATTTGCTGGGGGATGTATCGTTCGGCTTCTATCAGTTCGGCAAAAGTTATAATAAAATCTTCAGCTGCCTTCACATCCGCCTCACCAAGTCGACAACACGCACACCTCGCTCATGTTTTTCGACGATTGCGTGTTTTATATCCAAGCACATCATCCTCTTCTTCTTCTCAGTACTGCCCTTGGCACTCAATTTCTTAGGACCCATGGTTAAAACTAAGAAAATTTTCCAAAATAACCAAAATGCGAAAACAAAACAGCAGCGATATACGGCAGAGATGCTTGCACGGCAAGATAACCACGTGACCAGAACCCACCTGGTGGCGTAAGCTCCAAAATAACCAAAATGCGAAAACAAAACAGCAGCGATATACGGCAGAGATGCTTGCACGGCAAGATAACCACGTGACCAGAACCCACCTGGTGGCGTAAGCTCCAAAATAACCAAAATGCGAAAACAAAACAGCAGCGATATACGGCAGAGATGCTTGCACGGCAAGATAACCACGTGACCAGAACCCACCTGGTGGCGTAAGCTCCAAAATAACCAAAATGCGAAAACAAAACAGCAGCGATATACGGCAGAGATGCTTGCACGGCAAGATAACCACGTGACCGGAACCCACTTGGTGGCGTAAGCTCCAAAATAACCAACATGCGAAAACAAAACAGCAGCGATATACGGCAGAGATGCTTGCACGGCAAGATAACCACGTGACCAGAACCCACCTGGTGGCGTAAGCTCCAAAATAACCAAAATGCGAAAACAAAACAGCAGCGATATACGGCAGAGATGCTTGCACGGCAAGATAACCACGTGACCAGAACCCACCTGGTGGCGTAAGCTCCAAAATAACCAAAATGCGAAAACAAAACAGCAGCGATATACGGCAGAGATGCTTGCACGGCAAGATAACCACGTGACCAGAACCCACCTGGTGGCGTAAGCTCCAAAATAACCAAAATGCGAAAACAAAACAGCAGCGATATACGGCAGAGATGCTTGCACGGCAAGATAACCACGTGACCGGAACCCACTTGGTGGCGTAAGCTCCAAAATAACCAAAATGCGAAAACAAAACAGCAGCGATATACGGCAGAGATGCTTGCATGGCAAGATAACCACGTGACCGGAACCCACTTGGTGGCGGGTGGCGGAAGCTCGTAACTCAGATCTCGGCTCGCATCTCAAAGCAATAAACCGCCCGAGCGACGGCTCGTATCTCGAAAAACTCGTAAGTTGGTGCACTCGTAAGTCAAGGTTCCACTGTATATATATATCTATGGGAATCTATGATCCTTCTAGCCTTATAAATCTATGATTCTGTATGAAAATACGGTCCTTCTATATGAAAATATGAGTTGTATGAAACTATGATTCTGTATGAAAATATGATTCTTCTTTATGAAAATATGATCCTTCTGACCTTATAGACCTTTTAACCTTTTAGTAGGCCACTCACCTTCTATGATCCTACATCTATTTGTTTCTATCTACATAATTGTTTTTATGTTTTGCTATGCATTATGTTTTGCACTCTGTCAAAGCGTCTTTGGGCTTCCTGAAAAGCGCTATATAAAATAAATGCATTATTATTATTATTATTATTATTATCTAATATACTTTAACATTGCTTGTCTCCACCATTTTTAAATTAAAGCCCCCTTTAGTTTGGTTGTTAAGGAAAAGGGCGGCGGTAGCCCCTTTTTTTTTTTTTTTTTTTTTTTTTTTTGTTTTGTTTTGTTTTGTATACAAGATCGAGGCTCGTGAAAGAGCGAACATTAATCACACAGAAAGACAAACCGACACATAAAACATATAACATCGGGAGCGGTAGACAAGATGGGGAGAGAGGGGGAAGGACACAAACACAACATTTGAGAGCAGGGACCGAGAGACATGGAGACATCGAGAGATCTGAGAGAGGGCGAGGGCTTTGGGGGGGGGGGGCATGGGAAGGGGGCGGTGGGAGAGGTATAAAACATATGGACACTGCCAGGACTTCCAGGAAAGAAGTTGGAATTTCAAACAAGGTGGATCTGGGGTGAATTAGCGGGGGTAGAAAAGATCAAGGTTTTGGATGGGGGAAGATAAGAGATGGTGGTGAACAGCTGTTTTAAAGACCTGGAGGGAGGAGTGGGATTGAAGAGAGTGAGGGAGTTTGTTCCAGAGGCGGGAGAAAAGAGGAATGAAAGAGTGAAGGTGAGCAGAGAGCCGAGATTTCGGCAGTTTAACCATCAGAGGGTTGCTGGCAGATCTTGTGCGACCTGTAGGAATATTTGGGGGACAGAGCACAGAGAGAGCTGGGGGTGCAAGGCCGGAGAGGAGTCGGTAGAAGACAGAAAGACCACCTACCTGCCTGCGGTGAGTGAGTGAAAGGCCCTCAGAGATAGCTTCATCGCGGGAGATTCCAATAATTCTGAAAGCTTTGGTTTCAACAGCGTGAAGCCGAGCTAGGTGTGAGGCAGGAGCACCGGCCCATAGGGGAGAACAGTATTCCATTGAGCTGCGGATGAAAGCCTTGTATGTGGTGAGGAGCTCAGGTGTGCCGAGGAAGGACTTCGCACGACGGAGGATGCCCAGTCGGCGACTGGCTTTGGAGGCCAGCTTGGAAATGTGGTTTTCCCAAGAAAGATCATGGCAGATAGTGAGACCCAAAATCTTGAGCGACAGAACTTCTTGGAGAGGATTGTTGAGAAAGTAGATGGGAGGGTTGTCCAGTCGATCTTTTCGGAGAGACATAGTAAGAGTGTGAGATTTGTCAGGATTGAAAGACATGTTCCACTTGTTTGACCAGTCTGTGATTTTGTCCAGGTCTTCAGAGAGTGAGGAGGCAGCAGACTGCCGATCTGAGGGAAGAGGAATGGAGCGGCAGAGAGTGGAGTCATCAGCAAAGAGATAGAGAGGATTTTCGAGAGAGTCAGAGAGATCATTGATGAAGACCAGAAAAAGCACGGGGCCCAGAACACTGCCTTGGGGAACTCCAGCCTGAACAGGAAGAGGAGATGAGAGAAACCCATTCAGGGCCACACGTTGACGACGACTAGAGAGGAAGTCCGCCAGCCATGCATGGAGATTTCCATGGATACCAAAGGAGGAGAGTTTGGTGAGCAGAGCGGGGTGCCAGACCGTGTCGAAGGCACGTGATATGTCGAGGGAGACAGCTCTAATTTCCTGTTTGGCATTGAGGACCTCCATCCATTGTTGAGACAGCAGAAGCAGCATGTCCAGAGTAGAGTGACCTGGTCTGAAACCAAATTGATGATCAGAGATCAAGCCATTGGAGAAGAGGAAAGATTTCATATCCGAAGCAATGATGGATTCCATGACTTTGCTGATAATTGGGAGAAGGCTGATTGGTCTGTAGTTGCTAGGATCTGTTTTTGCACCTTTTTTGTGCAAAGCGGTGATGTTGGCTGATTTCCAAGCAGATGGCAGTTGACCTTGAGCAAAAGAGAGGGTGAAGAGAACAGAGAGAGGGTGAGATAGAGCAGCAGAGCAGGATTTTAGGACCCGTGGGCTGATGCCGTCGGGTCCAGTTGCAGAATCAGAGTCGAGGGTTGACAGAAACTTTTCCACCTTGTCAGGAGGAAAGGACACGGAGTCCAGGAGCAGCAGGGTACGACTGGGTATGGTGGGTACAGAGAGGGATGGGTTTGGGACACAAGATTTAGAGGCAAACACAGAGTTGAGGCATTCAGCTTTTTCACGTGCGGAGTCAGCTGTGTAGCCGTTTGAGGTAAGGGAGGGGATGGAGGGGGAACAAACACCAGAAACGGATTTGACCAGACGCCACCAGGATTTGGAAGAGGGAGACAGATAAGAGAGTTCGGTCTTGAGAACGGAGAGATATTGTTTCCTGGCTCTCCTGAGGGTGGACACACACTTGTTTCGGGCTTTGTGAAAGGAAATGAGATTTCCTTCCGTTGGATTTGCTTTCCAGGAGACGAAGGCAAGTTGTTTCTGGGCAACAGCCTCACCACAAGATTCCGTGTACCATGGACGGGAGGAAGGGTATGACAACTGAAGACGAGATGGGATAAATCTGTGCATGAGAGAGAGCAATTTACTTTGGAAGAATTCCCAGGATGAGTTGATGTCAGAGGTGGTAGAGATGGGAGACCAGTCCAGATGATTGATGGCTGCTTGAAGACCGTGCCAGTTGGCCTGAGTGAAATGCCAGACTCGTCGACGCTGAGCAGGCTCCCTGAGGATGGTCAGAGAGATGTCCACTTTAACAAGGACATAATCAGATGATCCGATCGGAGCAGAAGAAGAGCAGCAGACATTTTCAGGGAAGTTAGTCATAACCAAGTCCAGAAGAGAAGATGTTCCGTTGACTGAGATCCGGGTCGGGAAATTGACAGATTGTGTCAGTCCCAGTGAGTCGCAGAAGTCCTTTGCTGAAGAGCCATGGCTGGTGAGAGAGGTACCCACACCCAGCCAACTGGCATGGTGACAATTGAAATCACCACATATGAGGAAGAGAGAGTTGGGATGAGTAGATAGAAGTTGGTCCATATCATCAGACAGCGAGATGTAGATGTAGTCATCACTGTTTGGTGGACGGTACAACACACATATGAACAAGAGGTGGGAGCGAAGGGGAAGCCGTAGCCAGAGGTATTCCTGGGGGTGAGGTGGAGAGAGTGCAGTGCAGGGCGAGTGAGGAAGAGAGTTTTTGATAAAGATAGCAACCCCGCCTCCAGGACGAGGCTCAGGTCTATCATACCGGAGGAGGGAGTAGCCCGGGAGAGATACTATGGAATCAGAGACATCATAAAGGAGGAAAGTTTCTGTTAAGCAGATCACGTCTGGTTTGACAGAAGCAACCTGTATGGAGAGATCAGTTAAGTTTGAACGAAGGCCCCGGATGTTTGAGGTCCATACCGTTAATGAAGAGGAAGGGGGAGCATCAGATACAGAACAGGGGGGAGGAGGGGTAGGGTAAGATGTGGAAGAGGTGGAAGAGATAAGGAGAGCTGTTGAAGGTGTGTCAGAGATTTCAGAATAGCTCGGAGAAAGGGAAGGATGGGGCGGACAAAAGGTTTGATGGTGATTGGGTGAGCCACAATGAGGTGTTATTTGAGGAGGGGGAAGAGCGAGGCAGAAGGTTGGGGGAGATGGAGGTGAGAGTTTGAAGGGGGAAGAAGCGGGGAGGACGCTTTGAGGAGGGGAGTGAGAGGGGGGAAATTGAGAAGCAATGAGGGTGGGGAGATTTGAAGGGGAGGGGTGAGGGGGGAGTTTGGGAGGGAAGGGACAAGGGGAGGGATTTGAAAGGGATGGGATATGGGGGAGATTTGGAGGGGAGGGGTGAGGCAGGAGTCTAGGAGGGGAGGGGCGAGGGGGCGTCTTGGCGGGGAGGGGTGAGGGGGTAGTTTAGGAGGGAGGGGGCAAGGGGGGAGATTTGAAAGGGATGGGTGATGGGGAAGATTTGGAGGGGAGGGGTGATGGGGAAGATTTGGAGGGGAGGGGTTATGGGGAAGATTTGGAGGGGAGGGGTGAGATTGGATTTTTGAAAGTGTACGATTTATGGGAAACTAACATTTATTGCAAAATGAGTTTCTTGTGACCTTCGAGTTAAAAATATGTTTAAGGACGCTGGATGGAGGATGGAGTGCAGGAGAGTTTAGGGAATGTAGAAAAAAGGCACTATAGGAGATGGATATTTTTTTTGGGATGAATTGATTTGGTGAGCAAGTCGAAAGCAGCCTTTTAAAGAAGAAAAAGAAAAAGGTGTTATAAAATATGACGGAATACATAACTTGAGGGGAAAGTGTAAACATTGAAGGTTAATGAGTGAAAACTATCTGGGGAAATGGGGGAGAAACACGTGGTCGAAGAACGAACCAACGAATAAGAATGAATAAACGAATGAGAACAGAGAAGGAAATGTTTGTTTGTTTGTTGTTTTTTTTTTGTTTTTTTTTTTGAGTTGAGATTTACACAAGGAAGTAGGGTATGGGTGAAAAGCCTGGGAATACAGAGAACGAAAGTTATTGGATCACAAACTACGGACCGCTGAGAGAAAAACAAAGCCTCAAGGTTGTACAGTGCACACTGTACAAGGCCTCAAGACACGACACGGCAAACAGACGATCAATTTATGAAAGATAAACACCGAGAAACAACCAAAGTTGCACACAATAACTTCACACACCGAAAGATAAATACAGTTTCGACAAAATACAATTGTGAACAGACTTAACTTCGAAAAACGTGGAGACCGTGTGGAGCTTCGAAAATCCCTCCCACCGTCTCCGAGATCTCGCGAGATCTCCAATCTTAAAATCCCTAACCCCCCTTTTTAACTTATCTCTTTTACTTATACTTATATATATATATATCTCTTATACTTATATTATGACTTATATATATATCTCTTATACTTATACTTATGTATGTATATAACCATAAGGGAGACTATCAATTCCATTTTCTAAAATAAACCTCTTATCATCAAAAGCCCCCAATGCTTTCTTATTTGTCTCTTCTGAATATAATTGATGTTTATAACTTCTTATTCCATTAATCTTTCTAAACTCTTCATTCTTTGATGTTAAACAATTATAATAATTTTCAAAGTTTATTGTTTCTTTAATAACATTTTTCTTTATGCCTTTTAACTTCTTAACAGTCTTTTCAACGTTATTCACAATGTATTTATAAGCATAAGCCTTTGACCTCAATGCCACAAATTCACTCATAACATTTCCTCCTAATTCATCCTTAAACTTTCCAATCACCTTTTTATTTTTAGAAGAGTACAACTCACTCTTATCATTGTAATCACTTGTATCATAGGTATCGATGTCCTTTTTCATGTCTGAATAAACATCATCTGTATTAATTTTTACAATAAAACTATCTGTATCCATATAAAGTAGAGTTATATCATCTTTGTATCTTTTCTTCAAGTTATTGTAAAGGTAGTCGTACATCAAGGACTTTGATAAATCAAGTATTGAGGTACCAATGTAAATAGGTTTGTTCATCTCAACACTTTCTCTCATCAAATGTATCGTGCAAAAGTTTTCTGAAAAAACTTCTTCTCTCATAAAACTCAGTTTATTAATTATTTTTGATGCTTGTTTCCATGATGTTGCTAGTCTGATATTTTGTCTATTTCTAACATTCTCCATCGTTTTTCCGAATACGCTGTTGTTCATGAGCTTATAAAAGTCTTTCTCAAAATTATTCTTTGATTCAATCCTACATTGTGTGTTAAAATCAATATACTTTTTCAACCAATGACTCTGATTAAACTTGAGAATTCTATGTATCTTTTCAACACGGAGGCCCTCTGAAATACATTGTCTTAAATTCCTCTGATGAATTACATAATTTTTCTTATCATACAAGGTAGTAAGAAGTTTCTCTGATGCTTTACCCTTTATATTGAATGACCGTTGATAATCACTTAACCACTCTTTCTTTGGACTTTCTTTCTCACATGCGAATGGAAGATCTTTATGAAGATCATGGAGTTCCTCTGGATATTTCAAATCAACCTCAAAATAATAACCGACCTTTGAATCATCTAATTCAGCTTGTGAATAGGAACATAGATCCTCAAAGACTTTGTTGAAATTCTTTTCTTTTACCCATTTCAATCCACCATATGGAAGAGCCTGAGACATTGCCCACCCATAGTTATTCGCGTCATAGTACATCAAGTAAGAACTCTCTTTCTTAGGATTATAATCATGAAGATATTTGTTATTTGCTTTAGTATACCTTTTACTACATACTTGTGAAATTCCTCCTCTCTTTGCCTTTTCAATCATCAACAACATGTCAACGTCAGTTATCAAATCCAACTCTTGGCTCGTCATCTTTAACATAGCACTCCAAGCCAATCCAGGAGCAGTGTAATAGTGAGCAGGATCCAATCCATACCCAGAATGACAGACTATTCTGAAAGTCTCAAACACATCAGCTAGAAGAAGGACATCAGTTTTCAGATAGAGATCATGATATTCACCCATATTCTTTATTCCATAATGATCCCAGGTATTTTGTGCATGTTTATAATCATCATCTGAAATATTTGAATTATTTATAATGTTATAGAAATTTTCTTTTGAAGGAAGTTGTGTTTCATTGAATCTCTCAAATGAGTCCCTGGTGTTGGGCTAGCGGCTAAGGTGCCGGCTTAGGATTCCTAGGATCCTGGGTTCGAATCTCGGTCGATCGCCGAATTAATGCCAGGGGGGTTGACTCAGCCTGTCATCCTTCCGAGTAATGCCAGGGGGGTTGACTCAGCCTGTCATTCCTTCCGAGGTCGGCTAATTGAGTACCAGTTCACTGGTAATTCCCTGTTTGTCGTTGAAGGTGGCAAAAAGGGTTGGCGTCAGGAAGGGCATCCGGCCGTAAAACATTGCTTCAAAAAGGGGACCAAAAAACAACAACTACCACGGTCCCCGAAAAGGCCAACCCCCGCTTTGCGAGGAAAAATGGCCTCTAAACGGTGTTTTTTTTTTTTTTTCTCAAATGAGTCCATATAGTCATAGGGATAAATTCCCTTTTGTGTTAGTAGATCTATATCTTTAAAGTGTTCTTTTAAACATGGAAACTCTTTTAGATTTTGAACTAAGTTAGCCAATGGACTTGCCATGAATTTAAATGTATCAAGAAATCTGATCTGCGTAATAGGAGATGTATGAATTGATTTCGAGAATGAAATGTATTTCTGATCTGTGTTAGGAATTGCTGAAATGTGTCCGGGCGTCTTTGAGAGTTCATTAATAAATAGATGTGTATCATAATTAGCGTTGTTATGAAGAAAGACGGGAATGAAAGAGGGGAGTTTATAATTAATATTACAACTTTGATGAGCTGGACCTCTATATTTACCAGTGAGATGGCAATGATCTCTAACCTTTAGACCTTCATCAATTTTCTTCTCACAAATATGACAGATGCTATTCGGATGCTCAAATTCAGTTTCTTCTTCTTTTGTTAGAGGGTTCATTGGTTTATTGGTTTCTCTCATTATCTTGGATAACCGAACACAGTCTTTTTCTAATCGTCGGACAAACTCTTCTGAAGCATTTGAACCTCTATACGTCTCTAACTTGTTGTACTCATCACCAACCGATGATTTTATATAATAACAAAAGCCACAAGGAATATGTTTTTGATATTTGTTTGTGTATGGTTCTTTTGGATCTGGAGAAGCAGTATCAATTTTTTCGAGAATACTTTCAAAATCAGCATATATAACAAATGGATGTTTCATCGTTTTATTTTCATCTTTGAATGAGATCTTTGAGCCTTCTTTAGGCATATTGATTACCGTTGATTTATGTTCGCTACAATAATTGGAATGTTTATCTAATCTTTCTTGTGTATGGAAGAAGTTAAGACAACGCATACAAACAAATATTTTATTTGCCCTTCCACATACTTGTGTACGAACCAATTTAGAAAGATCTTTGATGTATACATAATGTGAATTTCCCTCTGAATTAAAATATAGAAGATTAACATGACAAGATTTATGATCATCAGTAAGTTTCAGAACCTGAATGCTGTTTGTTTCTGTTAGACCATAAACATTAACTGATAAATTATTCATCTTTTCAAATTTAGAAATATCATTTAAAGCCATAGGAAACTTTAGATCTTTCATATTTAATGTATTCTCATATTTTTTATAATTACTAACTCGTTTAACATGATTAACAGCGGGATGTAAATGTGCCAAGCATGACCAGAGAAAACATTTATTATCTTTATTTTTGATATTGATAACTGCTTTTTTATTTTTGATAACACTAGGTAAATCAATGTAAGAAGAAGCTTTTAGAGGATCTGATTTAAGAACATGAATATCAATAAATAGTATCTCATCTATATTCCATCCACTTCCAATAATAGTATGCTCAAGTTTTTGTTCTTGTTTAATCAGTTGACCATAGACTCCTGATGTTTTGAAATCTTGATATGAATATATAAAGTGGTTCTTGGTTCTCATGTAAGCTTCAGTGAAAACAGTACCATCGATTAGATCTACTTTTGAGTTTTTCATTTTAATACCCATAAAGAACTTGATTGGTTTCAACTCAATAAGAGTCTTTTCAATAAAATCTCGGACAGAGGGTTTGATGATTTCCACAGCCTCAGCAATTGAAGGGGGGCCAGGAGGTTTAAAGTCAAATATGCGTATTCTGATATGTCCTTTGTAAGCACCATCAGTGATCCTAGTAGTAAACACTTTTGACAAGTGTTTGTTTATTTTGAGATGTGCTTTGAAACCCTTCTTGAGAACTGATATTTTACAGAGACTACAATGTTGTTTTTTAGGTGGAGCAGGAGGTAGTGTCCCACGTATATGTTTTTGTGTTTTATAATGTTTATTAATATGTTTATAGTTCTGCTCACAACTCTCACAATAAGTAGAAACCATAGTATTTATATAGTAAAAAACTTCACTTTGTTGTCTTTTGGGTGGAGCAGGAGGTAGTGTCTTGCGTATATGTTTTTGTGTTTTATAATGATTATTAATATGTTTATAGTTCTGCTCACAACTCTCACAGTAAGTAGAAACCATAGTATTTATATAGTAAAAAACTTCACTATGTACTAGTTATCTTTTACTTAAAATAAAACATGAAAAAATTGAAAACAAGAGTCAGGAAACTCAATTAAATTTGGGACAACATATTCATATGGTTCTTGGTTAGGATGTGATATCTATAACTCGTCTTCTTCATATCCTTATCACAAAGATCACAATGTTCCATCTCTTCTTCTTTATAACCGTTAATAACATTATTTAAATGATGCTTTGTTTGTTCATGTATCCTTTTACCAAATACTCTAATTAGCTTATTACAAGGTTCACATCTTATCATATTTTTTTTACTCTTATCAGATGTATTAATAGCATGTTTAATGGTCCAAACATGGGCATCATATCGATTGTACTGTTTATCACAAGTGGAACAATAACCAGATCTCATGTTATTTATATAGTGGAAAAACTTCAAAAGAGAATAGTAAGACAGAAGAATTGTAAACTTTTCAAACATACTTTAAAAGAGAATAGTAAATTTTTGGATATAAGCCAAGAGACTAGATCACTTTTTGAACTGTGAATAGCAAATTTTTGAACTGAGAATAGTGGATTTTTGAATATAGGTCAAGAGACCAGTAAATTTTTGAACTGTGAATAATAAATTTTCGAACTGAGAATAGTGAATTTTTGAATACAGGTCAAGAGACTAGTAAATTTTCGAACTGATAGAGGCCATCGAACCTACTTAAAAGAGAATAGTAAATTTTTGGATATAAGCCAAGAGACTAGATCACTTTTTGAACTGAGAATAATACATTTTCGAACTGAGACTTGCAAATTTTCGAACTGAGAATAGTGAATTTTTGAATACAGGTCAAGAGACTGTTACATTTTTAAACTGATAGAGACCATCGAACCTACTTAAAAGAGTATCCTTCTTCTACATATCATCTAACAGATCATCGTAGACCCACTCAAACAATGATTCTTCTACCCCTTATTCAGGCTTTATTGAGGATATTGAAGATCATATGATGTATGAAGGTTTTATTGAGGATGTTGAAGATGACGTCATTAGGTTGGAGAACCAGATTACAGATACCATTATTAGTAACTCCCAACCGCAACCAGGTCGACTCCATATGATGAGTGGATACCAGAGATAACGTTACCGTGTGGCAGGCGGTGCTTATCGCTCCCAGCAAGGTGCAGCAGCAGCTGTATGGGACACCTTGCTGGCGGTTCTCCACTGATGATATGAAGGTCGCATAGTGACTGATATAAAAACCGAAAGGTTCACAGAGTTACAAGTGTATGGAAAGCCTCACTGTGTTGCCCTGATGAAGCCCCAACAAGGGCGAAACCAGGTCGGTAACTGTGAGTTTTGCATGCACTTGTGACAGTATCTGAATTTATGACCCGTAATGACGCACTGCTAGATGGTTCCTCTGGAGTTTTGCAGGCAATGCGGACATGCATGGCGATGACGTCATGTTGTCCGCTCATTAGGTTGGAGAACCAGATTACAGATACCATTATTAGTAACTCCCAACCACAACCAGGTCGACTCCATATGATGAGTGGATACCAGAGATAACGTTACCGTGTGGCAGGCGGTGCTTATCACTCCCAGCAAGGTGCAGCAGCAGCTGTTTGGGACACCTTGCTGGCGGTTCTCCACTGATGATATGAAGGTCGCATAGTGACTGATATAAAAACCGAAAGGTTCACAGAGTTACAAGTGTATGGAAAGCCTCACTGCGTTGCCCTGATGAAGCCCCAACAAGGGCGAAACCAGGTCGGTAACTGTGAGTTTTGCATGCACTTGTGACAGTATCTGAATTTATGACCCGTAATGACGCACTGCTAGATGGTTCCTCTGGAGCTTTGCAGGCAATGCGGACATGCATGGCGATGACGTCATGCTGTCCGCTCATTAGGTTGGAGAACCAGATTACAGATACCATTATTAGTAACTCCCAACCGCAACCAGGTCGACTCCATATGATGAGTGGATACCAGAGATAACGTTACCGTGTGGCAGGCGGTGCTTATCGCTCCCAGCAAGGTGCAGCAGCAGCTGTATGGGACACCTTGCTGGCGGTTCTCCACTGATGATATGAAGGTCGCATAGTGACTGATATAAAAACCAAAAGGTTCACAGAGTTACAAGTGTATGGAAAGCCTCACTGCGTTGCCCTGATGAAGCCCCAACAAGGGCGAAACCAGGTCGGTAACTGTGAGTTTTGCATGCACTTGTGACAGTATCTGAATTTATGACCCGTAATGACGCACTGCTAGATGGTTCCTCTGGAGCTTTGCAGGCAATGCGGACATGCATGGCAATGACGTCATGCTGTCCGCTCATTAGGTTGGAGAACCAGATTACAGATACCATTATTAGTAACTCCCAACCGCAACCAGGTCGACTCCATATGATGAGTGGATACCAGAGATAACGTTACCGTGTGGCAGGCGGTGCTTATCGCTCCCAGCAAGGTGCAGCAGCAGCTGTATGGGACACCTTGCTGGCGGTTCTCCACTGATGATATGAAGGTCGCATAGTGACTGATATATATATATATATATATATATATATATATATATATATATATATATATATATATGTATATATATATATATATATATATATATATATTGTTGCGAATATGGAATTTGACCTCCATATCCGCTTGTAAATATTCCCCTATCTTCTCCGATACTCCCCAACTCTCCCCTTACCCCATTCCCTAGTCCCATTGTCTGTAAACAACACCCATTAGAGCCGATCTTCCCCTTCATTCCCCCATTAAATGTCGTGCCCAGGTCCCCCGCACCACACGTAGACAATTATAGGACATCTTGCTAGTTATTCTTAATCTATGTCAGTTAAGGACTTGTTTCCATTAATTATGACTCTTCGTTGCACCAGAATGTGATGATATGGCACCAGTAGGAGTTTAGGACCTTCCCATACCTCCCCGCATCTCTTCCCATCATCTCAAGCTCCAACAACAACCACAACAACAGCGGCTTTGCGTCCTCACTCCGGCTCGGTTGGCCGCCATTGAACATGTGCTCGACGGGGTTACCCAGAAGGGGGCTCCCTGTCGGCCCCTCGTCAAGGGCGGAGCCGGTAACCCCCGCACCCAATGAGAAGCCATGGGCCGATGCCATATGGGGCGGAGCTAACGAGCGAGGGCGTGACTCCCCGCCGGATATACGCGGCCCCGCGCCGGACGTGACGTCAGATGCGCCCCGAGCTTGAGACGACAAGACGCCACCCTCCCGAGCGCTGAGCGACCTCCCCGGCATCTCCACCAAAGTCGCGACCCACGAGCGCTGAGCGACCTCCCCGCATCTGCTGGACACCAACGTACGCGATTCTGTCCCTGAGCCAGGTGCACCTGAGCCATCGACTGCCGCTTTCCTGGCCATCAAACCCCGTGTGAGTGAGCCTTGTCCCGTTTATCTGTGGTCTGTCTAGGGTTAATATAAGAGTGTGTTTAAGTGCCCACCTTCCTATGTTTCCCTCTTGTCCTTGTAATCTAACCTTTTTCCGTACGAATATACTTGAGAACTGAACCCCTGGTGTCGTATTGTGTCATTATAACCCAGCCGGGTGTCTTCTCTTTCCTATTGAGCCAGCATAGCGCGGCTTCGTCGACGTTCGAGTACAATCGGGTAACTTGTACGGATACGGCGGCCATCCCGCTCGGCCCACCATACCATCAAAGTCGTATCTGTAACAATTGGTGTCGGGAGTGAGATTCGAGGCCCGACCAAATTTTGAAAAAAAAAACGAATAGAGGAAAAAAAAAATTTGGTCAAAATTTGGAGCGGCCGAAATTTGTATTTGTTTTACGAAACTCGAAGTTTGCAAGTCGCGCTATGGCGGATCAAGACGGCTGGGGTCCGGTAGGGGAGAGTGAAGTAGGGTCGATCCAGGACCAAAATGAGGGACAGGAGGAGAGCGAAGCAGTGAGGGCGGCAGGTTCGCAAAATAGCGCCGTCACGCACGAAGAAGCGGGCGCGCAAAATGGCGCCTCGCTGATCACCGCGCCAGCGACCGTGGCAGCGCCCCTGGTGGATTCGAACCTTTTCCTCCTGCAAATGGGGGCCCTTATGGAGAGGCTAGAAGCAAAAATGGGGGTAATGGGAAACGAAATGGGGGTAATGAGGGACGAAGCGAGGGGTACCAGTGAGGGGTTAGACAATAATTTTAAGGGATTAGACAAGAAATTTGGGAAGTTAGACAATAATTTTGAGGAGTTAGACAAGAAAATTGAGAAGTTAGACAATAATTTTGAGGAGTTAGACAAGAAAATTGCGAAGTTAGACAATAATTTTGAGGAGTTAGACAACGGGATAAAAGAAGTAAAGAATGGGTTAACGGGGGTAGAAAATAGAATGGCTGCCCAGGAGAATCAGATAGAGGGAGTGAAAAATGGGTTAGAGGGGTTAGAAAACAGTATGGAAGGCAAATTGAGGGACATGAGGGACCAAGCGGAAAGGGAAGTTAAACAAATGGAGCAGCAGATAGAGGGGGTCAGAATGGGGGTAGAAACCAAACTGGATGCTCACAGGGAGGAAATGGAGCAGATGAGGGTGGCATCTGGGCAGGAGATGCAAGTGATGGGAGAGGAGATCAGAAGAGGAGTGAGTGAGGAGGTCGGAGGAGTGCGCGAGGAGGTGAGGCACTGTAAGGAGCACATGGAGAAGGAGGTGAGAAAGGGGACGGTAAAGTTACAAGGGGGCATAGAGGTCCTGACGCAGGAGGTGGAGCAGCTGACGGTGGGACAGACGGAGTTAGTGGAGCAGGTTCAAAGGAACACTGCGGTATTAGGAGGTTTAAAAGCGACACAAAACGACATAAAAAACGACTTGATAGCGACAAAGAGGGAATGTCAGATGGTACGTGAGGGACTGACAACGAGGTTGGACGAGGTGATAGAGGTAATGGAGACGAAGGACCGGCAGGTGAGGACGCACATGGAAACGGTCAAGGTAGCCTTGGAGGACGAGCTTGAGGAGACGTACCGGGGAATAAAAGAGGTGAGGCACAAATTAGAAGAAGTGGAAGAAGGGGTGAGCGAAATTAAGAAGCGACGGAGAGGGGATAACAAGGAGATAAAAGAGGAGATAAAAGAATTGGTCCAAAGTCTGTGTTTGGATCGTGATGATGTGCTCATTAACCGGATGAGGGATTCGCAGGTGATGGAGGAGAAGCGAAGAGGAAGAGGACCCGGTGTAAGTGGTGACCAATATGGTCGTGCGTATGATGCGCCAGGGGATTTAAGGAGCTTGGGGGTCGAGATGGACCCGGGTGTTCGTGAGAGGCCGTTGGTGAGGTGTGCGACAGGTCTGGTGTGCGAAAAAGGAGGTGTGCAAGAAAGTCCGACTCTGGGGTGTGTGAGGAAAAAGTGCGTGCCAAGGAGTGAGTGTGCTGGCGAGAGTGAGTCGGTCGTAGCGCGTGTGCGAGGGAGCACATGGAAGCGTGGTGTGGTGAGTGTTACAGAGGGTGTGACGGGAGAGTGTGCGCAGGAGTGTGCGCGAGAAAGGTGTGTGACGGACAGGTGCATGAGGAAAGAGTGCGCTGTCAGAAGTAAGGAAGAGTGTCCACCTGTGGTGAGTGTTACAGAGGGTGTGACGGGAGAGTGTGCGCAGGAGTGTGCGCGAGAAAGGTGTGTGACGGACAGGTGCATGAGGAAAGAGTGCGCTGTCAGAAGTAAGGAAGAGTGTCCACCTGTGGTGAGTGTTACAGAGGGTGTAACGGGAGAGTGTGCGCGAGAAAGGTGTGTGACGGACAGGTGCACGAGGAAAGAGTGCGCTGTCAAGAGTAAGGGTGAGTGCGCTGTCAGGAATGGAGGTGAAAGTAGTGGGAGTGACATGGAGCGTGAGTTAGTTGTGACAGGTGAGCGAGGATGTACACCTGGGATGGAAGGATGCACACCTGGAATGGTAGAGCGTGAGTGGGAATGCACGCTGGAGTTGGTGGTGAGGCACGTGGTTGGGTGTGCGAATGAGAGCACACCTGTGATTGTCACAGAGCAGGTGACCGAGGAGGGGGTGCGAAGCGGTGTATTGGTGAGGTGTGCGAGCAACGAATGTGTGCCAAAGTGTTCGGTGGTCAGGTGTGTGACCAAGGCTGTGAGTGGAATGGGTGTGCCTGGGTGTGTAAGGAACGGTACGAGGAGCATGGGCACAGCTGGATGTGTGAGCAAGGAACGGGCTGCGGAGTGTAAGCGTCCAGGTGAAGCATCGACGTTACACGGGTTAGAGGTTAGAGCGACTTTTAGCCGAAGCAGGCCCTCGGTGCGTGCCGGGCCTCGCTTTGAACGGCCGCGTCCAGGCTCCACTAGGCGGAGCTGGCAGCCTGATAGAAAGGGTCGTCATGGCGACCACCTTTTGTTGAGGCATTCCGGCAGGTCGAGATCGGGACATTGGATGGCTCCACGCCGAGGTGATGCGTGGGATCTCGGCCCGGGTAAGCCCCCGTCCCTGCACCGAGTGCCGGACGCATCCAGCCGCCGGCACAAAACAACCAGCATCCATGGCTTGGCTTTACGAAGCCGGGCTTTGGACAGGAATTGGCGCACCGAGAGGCAGTAGTGAGTAGACTGGGTGATGAGGTTAGTGTTTTGGCCCCGAAATTAGAAAAAGGCGAAATTTGATGATTGGCAAAGGATTGGCAGAGTGATGATTGGTAATGGTACAGTGATTGGCAGATGATTGGCAAATTTTTGATTTGTTGAATTTGATGTGCAAAATTGGTAGTGAGAGACCCCCGATGTGGTGGGATGGCAAATCCACCATCCTTCCCATGGTGGGGCAAAGGAGCAATAGCTTATGGGGTGTATGGCAGTGAAAACTAGCCCGGGTGGGTTAGGATATTGTGTGTAGGGATCTAGAGAAGATGACCTTAGGTAACGTTAAGGTTAGTTAGTGACTGATACCTGTAGTGGGGACGCAGGTAGAGTAGTGTGGATGATAATGACGAGGGAGCGCAATAGTTTAAAGGGACGACTGGGAAGCGCAAGTTTCAGAAGGGAGTAGTTAGCTGAGATGATGCCGTGTGTGTGTGAGGATGGAACAGGTGTGATTGCACAGGTGTGCAACTGGACAGGTGTGTGGAGCAGTGTATGAGTAGTGAGTGTGTGGATCAGCGCGAATGCGCTTGGGGAGAGAAGGGTGCAGGTGGCACCAGGTGTGAGAGCACAGGGTGCAAGTACAGGTGTGTGGAGAGAGTTGGAGTAAGTGGTATGGAGTGGTGTGCGTGGTGCGAAGGTGTGGATGGGGGAAGAGTGGACCCCTTTCACGAGTACCCGGGGCGGGTAGTGTAAGTGTTAGGTAGAGGGTGCAGGTAAATTGTGGTTGGATATTGGCATTTGTGGTGCGGTTGCAGAATGGTGTTGTGAATGGGTGCATTAGTGTTGTGGAAATGGCTGGGCGTGTAGCCTGTTAGTGTGTGTAGTTGGTTGGGCACTCCACCACTGTGAGGATGTCGGCCAGGTGAGGCCGCAGATGGGCTCTGGGAGCCGGTAGTTGTGAGTGGGTGCCTGAGGATCCCGGGTGTGGATCGGGCAGCCCAGTGCCAGAGAGGGCACGGAGTGGGGAGAGCGCCAGAGGGCCTTCCCCAGGTAGTTAGGTTAGGGTAAGGAGCAGGTAAGCTCGGAGGCAACTGCAGTGGTGGAGGTGTGCAGGTGGGTAGACCCACTGGGAGAGGTACACGCCACAGCCCAGAAATTGTACGAGGGCACCGGGAGATGAATCGGGGGAGTGAGACCCCAAATTGAAGAGCACCACAGTTTGGCCAATGGGAATTGGTTTTTAGAACCCATAGTGTAAGAGGGCCAATGGGTTGGCCGGAGAAAGACCCCGGGTAGTGTAAAGTTGTTAAAGTCATTTAGGGAATAGTTAGGATTGATGAACCTGTCGCACCATACGCAGCCACTTACCTGTGGTGATGATGATGACTCCACACCTGTGTTTTCTTTGTTTTGTGCAGGAAATGAGATTGCTGTGAGGATTTGTGAGACGCATCACGACGTGGATGAGACATTGGGGTGATTCCATCTCTCCCTCCCTAGGAGGGACTGATGATGAATTGGTAATGGCAAATTTTGATGTGCAGTTGGAGATGGCAAATTTTGATGAGAGTTGAAAATGGCAAATTTGATTGGTTAGGAGGGAGAGAAGACGAATTTGGTTTATGGGAGGAACGGGGAAGACAGTAGGGATGTTTGTTGATTTGTAAAGTAGATGTTTATGGGTAGTGTTGTGTTTTGTGGATGCAGTAAGGGGTAAGGGAGGGGCCATGTAGGTTACCTGGTGGGGGGGGGGCGTACGATAGGAACGTACCTGTCTCACCTGGTTCCCATGTGCCCCCAGTGTGCATCACCTTACATTGCGTGCACTTTTGCGCCCTTACCACCTTACTCACTTGTTTCTTCTTTTGTCTCCCACCTCCGAGGATCTGGCTTTGGGGTAGAGAGAGAGGAGAGAGAGGTGCTGGCTACGCAGTTGTGGGCCTGCACTTTCGCTGTTGGCTGCCTGGATCGATACACCATATGGACCGCAATGTTTGTGGCCACCCACAATGGACCGCAGTTCGTTTGCGGCCAAGCACCACCCGGGGATGGACCTATGGGTCAACGTGGCACCTATGCCATACAGGTGAACCACTTTTAAGTAACACCAAGTGCACCACAAGAAGAGCAAGAGACACCTGCAGGGTTAGGGGTTGTCGAATTTATTTTTATTCCAATGAACAATGGTGACTGCACCGATTGGTGGTGGGGTGGTGCTTTTGATGCGCGGGAAGGGTGCTCTGCACGTTATTAAAGGCCGTCGGCCACAGAGCACTCGTGGGTTGGTGTATCGATGTTGGCAAGCGCGCTCTCTCTATGCATAACATCTGCATGTGTTCCTCCAAAGACAGGTCCTGGATCGTAGTGTAAATAGCAGCGTAGTCTTGTAAATAATGCTCCCTACCGGCTGTATGTTTAGTTTGAGGATTCTTTCCGGATTCGGTTATCCTGTGGGTGTGTTTCTGAGAGGAGAAGGGTGCAACGTCGCAGGGGGACATATTTACTCATTTGTGAATATCTATAAAACTGTCGCACTCAGGGTAGAGTTAATAGTAGAGGGAACTACATTGCGTGCCACACTAAAGTAGGTAAAAATTTATCGGGTCGGGACGCCCCGAGGGTAGAGAAGGGTGCAATGTTGCGAATATGGAATTTGACCTCCATATCCGCTTGTAAATATTCCCCTATCTTCTCCGATACTCCCCAACTCTCCCCTTACCCCATTCCCTAGTCCCATTGTCTGTAAACAACACCCATTAGAGCCGATCTTCCCCTTCATTCCCCCATTAAATGTCGTGCCCAGGTCCCCCGCACCACACGTAGACAATTATAGGACATCTTGCTAGTTATTCTTAATCTATGTCAGTTAAGGACTTGTTTCCATTAATTATGACTCTTCGTTGCACCAGAATGTGATGATATGGCACCAGTAGGAGTTTAGGACCTTCCCATACCTCCCCGCATCTCTTCCCATCATCTCAAGCTCCAACAACAACCACAACAACAGCGGCTTTGCGTCCTCACTCCGGCTCGGTTGGCCGCCATTGAACATGTGCTCGACGGGGTTACCCAGAAGGGGGCTCCCTGTCGGCCCCTCGTCAAGGGCGGAGCCGGTAACCCCCGCACCCAATGAGAAGCCATGGGCCGATGCCATATGGGGCGGAGCTAACGAGCGAGGGCGTGACTCCCCGCCGGATATACGCGGCCCCGCGCCGGACGTGACGTCAGATGCGCCCCGAGCTTGAGACGACAAGACGCCACCCTCCCGAGCGCTGAGCGACCTCCCCGGCATCTCCACCAAAGTCGCGACCCACGAGCGCTGAGCGACCTCCCCGCATCTGCTGGACACCAACGTACGCGATTCTGTCCCTGAGCCAGGTGCACCTGAGCCATCGACTGCCGCTTTCCTGGCCATCAAACCCCGTGTGAGTGAGCCTTGTCCCGTTTATCTGTGGTCTGTCTAGGGTTAATATAAGAGTGTGTTTAAGTGCCCACCTTCCTATGTTTCCCTCTTGTCCTTGTAATCTAACCTTTTTCCGTACGAATATACTTGAGAACTGAACCCCTGGTGTCGTATTGTGTCATTATAACCCAGCCGGGTGTCTTCTCTTTCCTATTGAGCCAGCATAGCGCGGCTTCGTCGACGTTCGAGTACAATCGGGTAACTTGTACGGATACGGCGGCCATCCCGCTCGGCCCACCATACCATCAAAGTCGTATCTGTAACAATATATATATGTATATATGTATATGTATATATGTATATGTATATATGTATATGTATATATGTATATATATATATATGTATATATGTATATATATATATATATATATATACGTATATATATATATATATATATATATATATATATATATATATATATATATATATATATATATATATATATATATATATATATATATATATACAGTGGAACCTTGACTTATGAGTGCACCAACTTACGAGTTTTCCGAGATACGAGCCGTCGCTCGGGCGGTTTATTGCTTTGAGATGCGAGCCGAGATCTGAGTTACGAGCTTACGCCACCCGCCACCAAGTGGGTTCCGGTTTACGTGGTTATCTTGCCGTGCAAGCATCTCTGCCGTATATCGCTGCTGTTTTGTTTTCGCATTTTGGTTATTTTGGAGCTTACGCCACCAGGTGGGTTCTGGTCACGTGGTTATCTTGCCGTGCAAGCATCTCTGCCGTATATCGCTGCTGTTTTGTTTTCGCATTTTGGTTATTTTGGAGCTTACGCCACCAGGTGGGTTCTGGTCACGTGGTTATCTTGCCGTGCAAGCATCTCTGCCGTATATCGCTGCTGTTTTGTTTTCGCATTTTGGTTATTTTGGAGCTTACGCCACCAGGTGGGTTCTGGTCACGTGGTTATCTTGCCGTGCAAGCATCTCTGCCGTATATCGCTGCTGTTTTGTTTTCGCATTTTGGTTATTTTGGAGCTTACGCCACCAGGTGGGTTCTGGTCACGTGGTTATCTTGCCGTGCAAGCATCTCTGCCGTATATCGCTGCTGTTTTGTTTTTGCATTTTGGTTATTTTGGAGCTTACGCCACCAGGTGGGTTCTGGTCACGTGGTTATCTTGCCGTGCAAGCATCTCTGCCGTATATCGCTGCTGTTTTGTTTTCGCATTTTGGTTATTTTGGAGCTTACGCCACCAGGTGGGTTCTGGTCACGTGGTTATCTTGCCGTGCAAGCATCTCTGCCGTATATCGCTGTTGTTTTGTTTTCGCATTTTGGTTATTTTGGAAAATTTTCTTAGTTTTAACCATGGGTCCTAAGAAATTGAGTGCCAAGGGCAGTACTGAGAAGAAGAAGAGGATGATGTGCTTGGATGTAAAACACGCAATCGTCGAAAAACATGAGCGAGGTGTGCGTGTTGTCGACTTGGTGAGGCGGATGTGAAGGCAGCTGAAGATTTTATTATAACTTTTGCCGAACTGATAGAAGCCGAACGATACATCCCCCAGCAAATCTTCAACTGTGACGAGACAGGGCTCTTCTGGAAAAAGATGCCGAGGAGGACGTATATAACGGCAGAGGAGAAGAGCATGCCAGGCCACAACTTGTTCAGAGTGCCGGCGATAGCTCGCCTTCTCTTTGTGGAAGACACGGTGAGATCCTCAACATCCAACAACTAATGGGACGCAAACGGGGCGCCCAGTTTAGCGGTACACACATTGATGAATCACCCTGCCTGTGAAACACCGACATGACAGGTTATAGCTGGGTCAGGATTCAAACCCAGGCTGGACAGTTTAGAGTCAAGTGTGCGTACCTCCAGTCCAGGCCATCCTGCCAACTTGTATGCTGCATACAGGTGAAATATAAAGCGCGAGATATTTTTTATATATACTGTATATTTAAAAAAAAATTGGTGTAGTTTTTGGCGGGCTGGAACGGAATAATAGCATTTCAATGCATTTTAATGGGGAAATTTTGATTTGAGAAACGAGCAAATTGAGTTACGAGCTCGGTCACAGAACGAATTAAACTCGTAAGTCAAGGTTCCACTGTATATATATATATATATTATATATATATATACAGTGGAACCTTGACTTACGAGTTTAATCCGTTCCGTGACCGAGCTCGTAACTCAAATTGCTCGTATCTCAAATCAAATTTCCCCATTGAAATGCATTGAAATGCTATTAATCCGTTCCAGCCCGCCAAAAACCACACCAATTTTTTTTTTAATATACAGTATATATAAAAATATCTCGCGCTTTATATTTCACCTGTATGCAGCATACAAGTTGGCAGGATGGCCTGGACTGGAGGTACGCACACTTGACTCTAAAGTCTAAACTGTCCAGCCTGGGTTTGAATCCCGACCCAGCTATAACCTGTCATGGGTGAATCACAGGCAGGGTGATTCATCAATGTGTGTACCGCTAAACTGGGCGCCCCGTTTGCGTCCCATTAGTTGTTGGATGTTAAGGATCTCACCGTGTTTTCCACAAAGAGAAGGCGAGCTATCGCCGGCACTCTGAACAAGTTGACGGCAGAGATACTGTACTTGCACGGCATGATAACCACGTGTCGCACGATCTCTTGTCATGGTCCACAAGATTATCACAGAGAGGTGCAGCTTCCAGCGTTTCGAGATCTGATCCAGGCCTATCCAACGAGACCGGTCCCAGCGTTCTAGGCCCGGTGGTTGTCTCAGACGGACCCGACAACGGCAGTGTTCGTTTTAACTCGATTCGATTCGAGCGCCGACGTGCCGGCGAACAAAACCGGTCATATCTTTTGAACGCGTGGCTCGATATTTACAAAATAAACTTTTTCTTGAAGGTCTGAACCGTGCGCTCAAAACGATACCGAGTTTGACCCTGAGAGAGCCGTTTTGCGCCGGCAAAGGCGCCTTGTGTGACGTGAGGACCACGTCGTGCTGCATAGATTATCATAAATTATCATATCATTATCGGCGGCGTTATATATCATTAGCGCTATACGACAGAGATACTGTACTTGAACGGCAAGATAACCACGTGACCAGGTGGCGAAAGCTCGTAACTCGGATCTCGGCTCGCATCTCAAAGCAATAAACTGCCAGAGTGACGGCTCGTATCTCGAAAAACTCGTAAGTTGGGGCACTCGTAAG
>NC_136273.1:25253764-25438764 GCF_964187855.1 Myxine glutinosa
CGGCGAAATTTGATTGTGTTTTACAAAAAAATAAAAACCCGAATTTTGAAAGTCGCGCTATGGCGGATCAAGATGGCTGGGTTCCGGTAGAGGAGAGTGAGGCAGGGTCGATCCAGGACCAAATTGAGGGACATGAGGAGAGCGAAGCAGTGAGGGTAGCAGGGTCGCAAAATGGCGTCGTCGCGCACGAGGTTGCGGGCGCGCAAAATGGCGCCTCGCACATAGCTACGGCGGCCGCACCCGCTGCACAAGTGGGAGGGATGGCCCAAATGCAGGCCCTCATGGAGCAATTTATGGCGCAAATGCAGGCGTCCCTCAAACTGCAGAGTGAGCAAATGGGGGTAATGGGAAACCAAATGGGGGTCATGGGGGGCGAAATGGGGTCCAATAGCGAGAAATTGAGGGATGACATGGGAAACCAGATCGGGGGTTTAAGGAATGACATGGGAAACCAGATCGGGGGTTTAAGGAATGACATGGGGGCCCAGATCGGAGGGTTAGGGAGTAGAATAGAGGGATTAGACAATAGATTAGGGGAAATACAGGAGGGGTTAATGGGGGTAGAAAACAGAATGGCCGCTCAAGAGAATCAAATGGAAGGGATGCAAAAGGGGTTAGAGGGGTTAGAAAACAGTATGGAAGGCAAATTGAGGGACATGAGGGACCAGGCGGAAAGGGAAGTTAAACAAATGGGGCAGCAGATAGAGGGGGTCAGAATGGGGGTAGAAACCAAACTGGATGCTCACAGGGAGGAAATGGAGCAGATGAGGGTGGCATCTGGGCAGGAGATGCAAGTGATGGGAGAAGAGATCAGAAGAGGTGTGAGTGAGGAGGTCGGAGGAGTGCGCGAGGAGGTGAGGCACTGTAAGGAGCGCATGGAGAAGGAGGTGAGAAAGGGGACTGTAAAATTGCAAGGGGGTATAGAGGAGTTGAGGCTGGGAGTAGAACAACTGGCAGTGGGACAAAAGGAGTTGGGGGACCAGGTAAAGAAGAACACAGCGGTAATAGAGGGTTTAAAATCGACACAGAAGGAGATGAAAAAGGACGTAGGGGTAATTAAAAAAGAGTGTCAGACGGTACATGAGGACCTGACGAGGAAAATGGACAAGGTGGTAGAGGTGATGGAGGTTAAAGAGCGGGAGGTGCGGGAGCACAGAGAAAAAATAAAGTGGAGTTAGAGGAAGAACTTAAAGGGGCGCACGAGGAGATGAAGGAGGTGAAGCAGAAATTAGAAGAAGTGGAAGAAGGGGTGAGCGAAATTAAGAAGCGACGGAGAGAGGATAAGAAAGAGATAAAGGAGGAGGTAAAAGAATTGGTCCAAAGTCTGTGTTTGGATCGTGATGATGTGCTCATTAACCGGATGAGGGATTCGCAGGTGATGGAGGAGAAGCGAAGAGGAAGAGGACCTGGTGTAAGTGGTGACCAATATGGTCGTGCGTATGATGCGCCAGGGGATTTAATGAGCTTGGGGGTCGAGATGGACCCGGGTGTTCGTGAGAGGCCGTTGGTGAAGTGTGCGACAGGTCTGGTGTGCGAAAAAGGAGGTGTGCGAGAAAGTCCGACTCTGGGGTGTGTGAGGAAAAAGTGCGTGCCAAGGAGTGAGGGTGCTGGCGAGAGTGAGTCGGTCGTAGCGCGTGTGCGAGGGAGCACATGGAAGCGCGGTGTGGTGAGTGTTACAGAGGGAGTAACGGGAGAGTGTGCGCGAGAAAGGTGTGTAACGGACGGGTGCATGAGGAAAGAGTGCGCTGTCGAGAGTAAGGGTGAGTGCGCTGTCAAGAGTGGAGGTGAGAGTAGTAAGAGTGACACGGAGCGTGAGTTGGTTGTGACAGGTGAGAAAGGAAGCACACCTGGAATGGTAGAGCGTGTGTGGGAATGCACGCTGGAATTGGTAGTGAGGCACGTGGTTGGGTGTGCGAGTGAGGGCACACCTGTGATTGTCACAGAGGAGGTGACCGAGGAGGGGGCGCGAAGAGGTGTGTTGGTGAGGTGTGCGACCAACGAATGTGTGCCAAAGTGTTCGGTGGTCAGGTGTGTGACCAAGTCGGTGAGCGGAATGAGGGTACCTGGGTGTGTAAGGAAAGGTACGAGGAGCATGGGAATGGGTGGAGGTATGAGCAAGCAAGGGGTAGCGTATGCATGTAAGCATCCAGGTGAAGCATCGACGGTAACCGGGGTAGAGGTTAGAACGACTTATAGCCGAATCGGGCCCTCGGTGCGCGTCGGGCAGCTTCGCGTGCCGCGAGGACCAGCGGGGATCCGAACCACGGCGGTTTCGAAAGAACCGCCGTACGCGATCCACGCTGGGCCTCGCTTGGAACGGCCGCGTCCGGGCTCCACTAGGCGGAGCTGGCAGCCCGATAGGAAGGGTCGTCATGGCGACCACTTTTTGGTGAGACGGGCCGGCAGGTCGAGATCGGGAAATTGGATGGCTCCACGCCGAGCTGGTGCGTGGGATCTCGGCCCGGGTAAGCCCCCGTCCCTGCCACGAATGCGGGACGTATCCAGCCGCCGGCACCAAAGAACCCGCGTTCATGGCTTGGCTGTACGAAGCCGAGCTTTAGAAGTAAATTGGCGCACCGAGAGGCATTAGTAAGTAGACTGTAATGACGAGGATAGTGTTTTGGCCCCAAAATTAGAGAAAAACAAAATTTGATGATTGGCAAAGGATTGGCAGTAATGATTGGCAGATGATGAGTAGTGATTGGCAAATTTTTGATTTGTTGAAATTTGATGTGCAAAATTGGTAGTGGGAGATGCCCGATGTGGTGGGATGGCAACTCTGTCATCCCTCACAAACGGGGGGGCAAATGCGCTATAGATTATGGGGTTGATGGCAGTGAAAACTAGCCCGGGTGGGTTAGGATATATTCTGTGTAGGGACCTAGAAGATGACATTAGGTAACGTTAAGATTAGTTAGTGACTGATACCTGTAGTGGGGACGCAGGTAGGTTAGAGTGGATGATAATGACGAGGGAGCGCAATAGTTTAAAGGGACGACTGGGAAGCGCAAGTTTCAGAGGGGAGTAGTTAGAAGAGATGATGCTGTGTGAGAACTGGACAGGTGTGTGGAGCAGTGTGGAGCAGTGTATGAGTAGTGAGTGTTGTGGATCAGCGCGAAAGCGCTTGGGGAGAGAAGGGTGCAGGTGGCACCAGGTGTGAGAGCACAGGTGTGCAAGTACAGGTGTGTGGTATACATGGAGTATTGGAGTAAGTGGTACGGAGTGGTGTGCATGGTGCGAAGGTGTGGATGGGGGAAGAGTGGACCCCCATCACGGATACCCGGGGCGGGTAGTGTAAGTGTTAGGTAGAGGGTATAGGTAAATTGTGGTTGGATATTGGCATTTGTGGTGCGGTTGCAGAATGGTATTGTGGATGGGTGCATTAGTGTTGTGGAAATGGCTGGGCGTGTAGCCTGTTAGTGTGTGTAGTTGGTTTGGGCACTCCACCACTGGGAGGATGTCGGCCAGGTGAGGCCGCAGGTGGGCTCTGGGAGCCGGTAGAGTTGTGGATGGGGCCCGAGGATCCAGAGGACGGACCCGGGTAGCCCAGTGCCAGAGAGGGCACCGAGTGGGGAGAGCGCCAGAGGGCCTTCCCCAGGTAGATAGGTTAGGGTAAGGAGCGGGTAAGCTCGGAGGCAACTGCAGTGGTGGAGGTGTGCAGGTGGGTAGACCTGCTGGGAGAGCTACACGTCGCAGCCCAGAAATTGTGCGAGGGCACCGGGAGATGAATCGGGGGAGTGAGACCCCAAATTGAAAAGCACCACAGATTGGGCAATGGGAATTGGTTTTTAGAACCCATAGTGTAAGTGGGCCAATGGTTTGGCAGGAGAAAGGCCCCGGGTAATGTAAAGTTGTTAAAGTCATTTAGGAAATAGTTAGGATTGATGAACCTGTCGCACCATACGCAGCCACTTACCTGAGGTGATGATGATGACTCCACACCTGTGTTCCTTTGTTCTGTGTTGCAGGAAATAAGAATTGCTGGTTGGATTGGTGAGACGCATCAAGACGTGGATGAGACATTGGGGTGATTCCATCTCTCCCTCCTTAGGAGGGACTGATGATGAATTGGTGATGGCAAATTTTGCTGTTGAGTTGGAGATGGCAAATTGTGATGAGAGTTGGAAATGGCAAATTTGATTGGTTAGGAGGGAGAGAAGACGAATTTGGTTTATGGGAGGAACGGGGACGACAGTAGGGACGTTTGTTGATTTGTAAAGTAGATGTTTATGGGTAGTGTTGTGTTTTGTGGATACAGTAAGGGGTAAGGGAGGGGCAATGTAGGTTACCTGGTGGGGGGGGGGGCGTACGGTAGGAACGTACCTGTCTCACCTGGTTCCCATGTGCCCCCAGTGTGCATCATCTTGTATTGCGTGCACTTTTGCGCCCTTACCACCTTACTCACTTGTCTTCTTCTTTTGTCTCCCACCTCCGAGGATCTGGCTTTGGGGCAGAGAGAGAGGAGAGAGAGAGGTGCTGGCTCCGCAGTTGTGGGCCTGCACTTTCGCTGCTTGCTGCCTGGATCGATACACCATATGGACCGCAATTTTTGTGGCCGCCCACCATGGACCGCAGTTCTTTTGCGGGCAAGCACCACCCGTTGATGGACCTCTGGGTCAACGTGGCACCTATGCCATACAGGTGAACCACTTTTAGTTGGCCCCCTGACGGCCACAATACAGAAATGGACGCGGTTGGCGCCTTTCTTTATTTTCTAAGGAAGCTAGAAGGCCAAGCACTTCAGGAAGGCAAGACCAGCGGCAGAACATCGGCCGGCTGCGACACCACCGGTGACATTGAACACTTTATTGGTGCACCGGATGGTGCTGACTGTATGAATAAGGGTGGTGCTTTTGGTGCTTGGATGGGGTGCTCTACACATTATTAAAGGCCGTAAGGCCACAGGGCACTCGTGGGTTGGTGTATCGATGCTGGCATGCGTGCTCTCTCTATGCATAACATCTGCATGTGTTCCTCCAAAAACAGGTCCTGGATCGTAGTGTAAATATCAGTGTAGTCTTGTGTAAATAATGCTCCCTACCGGCTGTATGTTTAGTTTGAGGATTCTTTCCGCGATTCAGTTATCCTGTGGGTGTGTTTCTGAGAGGAGAAGGGTGCAACGTCGCAGGGGGACATATTTACTCATTTGTGAACATCTGTAAAACTGTCGCACTCAGGGTTGAGTTAATAGTAGAGGGAACTACATCTGAGTGCCACACTAACGTAGGTAAAAATTTATCGGGTCGGGACGCCCCGAGGTAGAGAAGGGTGCAATGTTGCGGATATGGGATTTGGCCTCCATCCATATCCGCTTGTAAATATTCCCCTATTTCCCCAATACTCCCCAACTATCCCCAATCCCCCATTCCCTAGTCCCATTGTCTGTAAACAACACTCTGTAGCCCCGACCTTCCCCTATTTCCCCCATTAAATGTCGCACCCAGGTTCACCGCATCTCACGTAGACAACTATAGGACATCTTGCTAGTTATTCTTAGTCTATGTCATTTAAGGACTCGTTTCCATTAATTCTGACTCTTCGTTGCACCAGAATGTGATTGTATGGCACCATTAGTAAGTTTAGGACCTCCCAATACCTCCCCGCATCTCTTCCTCATGGAACAACAACACCAACAACAACAACAACAGCGGCGGCGGCGCGGGGAGTGTGCGTCCTCACTCCGGCTTGGTTAGCCGCCATTGACCATGTGCTCCGACGGGGTTACCACGCAGGGGCTCACTGTCAGCTCCTCGTCAAGGGCGGAGCTCGGTAACCCCCCGCACCCAATAAGAAGCGGCGGACCGATTCCATCTGGGGCAGAGCTAACGAGCCGAGGGCGTGTCACTCCCCGCTGGACATGCGCAGGAAGACGGAGGTGACGTCAGATGCGCCTCAGCTTGGAGAGAAACGGACGCCACCTTCCGAGCGCGACAATACCTCCCCGCATATCTGGACCGGACCGTGTGGATTCTGCCCCTGAGCCAAGGTGCACCTTGAGCTATCGACTGCCTGCCCTTCCTTGCCATCAATCCCTGTGTGAGTCAGTCTTGTCCCGTTTGTCTGTGGTCTGTCGGGAATAAGATAAGACTGTGTCTAAGTGCCCATCTTGCTGTGCTTTACCTCTTGCCGTGTAATCTAACCGTTCTGCATAACCAATATTATATCCTCCTCCGGAGGTCTTGAGAACTGTACCCCTTGTGTCGTGTCATTTAACCCAGCCGTTGTGTCCTTTCCTTCATTGATCTAGCATAGCGCGATTCGGCCAACGTTCGAGTGTAATCGGGTAAACTGTGCGAACACGGCGGCCATTCCGCTCGGCCCATCATAACATCTAAGTCGTGTCCGTAACAATATGTATGTATGTATGTATATGTATGTATATATATATATATATATATATATATATATATATATATATATATATATATATATATATATATATATATATATATATATATATATATATATATATACATATACATATATATATATATATATATATATATATATATATATATATATATATATATTGTTACGGATCGCGGATTAGATGTTATTTACCGAGCGGTGGTATTGCCGCGACATAACAATTCCCCCGATTCTTCCCCAACTCACCCGATTCCACCCGACGTTGACCAAGTCGCGCTATGCTACATCAATGATTTGGAAAGGACACAACGACTGGGATAAATGAAACGACACAAGGGGTACAGTTCTCAAGACCTCCGGAGGAGGATATAATTGGTGGTGGAGAAAAAGGGGTAGATTACAAGGTAATGAGGTAAAGACACAGAAGAGATAGGCACTTAGACACAATCTTATCTATCCCAGACAGACCACAGACAAACGGAACAAGACTGACTTACACAGGGATTGATGGCAGGGAAGGACAGGCAGTCGATAGCACAAGGTGCACCTTGGCTCAGGGACAGGATACAGCTCAGTCTTTGGGAGGTCTCTCGGCGCTCGGAGGGTGCGTCCTTTCTCCTTCAGCTCTGCGCGCATCTGACGTCACCTCCCTCTTTCTGCGCATGCTCAGCGGGGAGTGACACGCCCTCGGCTCGTTGGCTCCGCCCCAGATGGGATCGGTCCGCCGCTTCTATTGGGTGCGGGGGTTACCGGGCTCCGCCCTTGACGAGGAGCTGACAGAGAGCCCCTACCTGGTAACCCCGTCGAGCACATGCTCGATGGCGGCTCGTTGGACAGGCATGGTGCACTCCCAACACCCCCTACCAACCAAGCCGGAGTGAGGACGCACACTCCCCGCGCCGCCGCCGTTGTTGTTGTTGTTGTTGTTGTTGAACCGTGAGGAAGAGCTGCGGGGAGGTATTGGGAGGTCCTAAACTTCCTAACGGTGCCATACAATCACATTCTGGTGCAACGAAGAGTCAGAATTAATGGAAACGAGTCCTTAACTGACATAGACTAAGAATAACTAGCAAGATGTCCTATAGTTGTCTACGTGAGATGCGGTGGACCTGGATGCGACATTTAATGGGGGAAATAGGGGAAGGTCGGGTCTACAGAGTGTTGTTTACAGAAAATGGGACTAGGGAATGGGGGATTGGGGATAGTTGGGAAGTATTGAGGAAATAGGGGAATATTTACAAGCGGATATGGATGGATCCAAATCCCATATCCGCAACAATATATATATATATATATATATATATATATATATATATATATATATATATATATATGTATATGTATGTGTATATGTATGTGTATATGTATGTGTATATGTATGTATATATATATTGCTCCCAAAGTGCGGCCGCTCGTGCAGTTCACCCGGACAGGCTCGTTTGGCAGATACCCCCAAGGATCGCTCCAACCCCCGGACACTACAGCCGGGGATGTTCGCGGCAGGGGCGTTGATCGCGGATCTGCACGTAGCAGGAATCCGAGGAGCGTATCTCAAGGTCAGCGAGGCAAAAGCGCGTGTATATTCAGGTAGTCCAGACAGAGAGAGCGTCCAGAGTCCCGGGTCAGAGAGAGCGTTCAGAATCCCGGGTCAGAGAGAGAGAGAACGGGGGTGCGGGCCGGGTTTTATAGCCCCCCCCCCCGGAGCCCCCCTCGAATGTTCCACGGGCCTCCATTTGCCGCCTGGGGTCACGTGTCGTGAGAGTCCCTTATTGGTCACCCTCGGCCACTCCCTTCAGCCTCCATTGGCTGTAACTTATTGGCCACTCCCTCTAGCTCCTATTGGCTGTTCGCTGCTTACCGGCCACACCCTCCAGCTCCTCCCTCGGGCCTGCAAGACTTGTCCTTTTTTTTTTTTTTTGTGTACTGAATCGAGGCTCGTGAAAGAGCTAACATTTACATCACAAACAAATCAACCAGACAAACAAAATATATAAAAAGAGGGAGCGGAAAAACAAGATGGCGAGAGAAGGGTAAGCACACAAACACAACATTTGAGAGCAGGGAGATGTGTGGAAGGGAGAGGGCTTGGGGGGCGGAGGCGTGGGAAGGGGGGGGGGGGGGGGGGAGGGAGAAGTATAAAACACAAGGACACCAAGGACTTCCAGGACAGAAGTTGGTATTTCAAAAAAGTGGAATTGGGGTGAAATTAGCGGGGGTAGAAAAGATCAAGGTTTTGGATGGGGGAAGATAAGAGATGGTGGTGAACAGCTGTTTTAAAGACCTGGAGGGTGGAGTGGGATTGAAGAGAGTGAGGGAGTTTGTTCCAGAGGCGGGAGAAAAGAGGAATGAAGGAGTGAAGGTGAGCAGAGAGTCTTGATTTTGGCAGTTTGACCATAAGAGGGTTGCAGGCAGATCTTGTGCGACCTGTAGGAATATTTGCGGGACAGAGCCCAGAGAGAGCTGGGGGGGCAAGGCCAGAGAGGAGTCGGTAGAAGACGGAAAGACCACCAACCTGCCTGCGGTGAGTGAGTGAGAGGCCCTTGGAGTTAGCTTCATCGCGGGAGATTCCAATGATTCTGAATGCTTTGGTTTCAACAGCGTGAAGACGAGCTAGGTGTGAGGCAGGAGCACCAGCCCAGAGGGGAGAGCAATATTCCATTGAGCTGTGGATGAAAGCCTTGTATGTGGTGAGGAGCTCAGGTGTGCCAAGGAAGGACTTCGCACGACGGAGGATGCCAAGTCGGCGACTGGCTTTGGAGGCCAGATTTGAAATGTGGTTTTCCCAGGAAAGATCATGGCAGATAGTGAGACCCAAAACCTTGAGTGACAGAACTTCTTGGAGAGGATTATTCAGAAAGTGGATGGGAGGGTTGTCCAGTCGGTCTTTTCGGAGAGACATCGTAAGAGTGTGAGATTTGTCAGGATTGAAAGACATGTTCCACTTGTTTGCCCAGTCTGTGATTTTGTCCAGGTCTGCAGAGAGTGAGGAGGCTGCAGACTGCCGATCTTAGGGATGAAGAATGGAGCGACAGAGAGTAGAGTCATCAGCAAAGAGATACAGAGGATTTTCAAGAGAGTCAGAGAGATCATTGATGAAGACCAGAAAAAGCACAGGGCCCAGAACACTGCCTTGTGGAACTCCAGCCTGAACAGGAAGAGGAGATGAGAGAAACCCATTCAGGGCCACACGTTGACTACGACTAGAGAGGAAGTCTGCCAGCCATGCGTGGAGATTTCCATGGATACCAAAAGAGGAGAGTTTGGTGAGCAGAGCGGGGTGCCAGACCGTATCGAAGGCACGTGATATGTCAAGGGAGACTGCTCTAATTTCCTGTTTGGCATTGAGGACCTCCATCCATTGTTGAGAAAGCAGAAGCAGCATGTGCAGAGTAGAGTGTCCAGGTCTGAAACCAAATTGATGATCAGAGATCAAGCCATTGGAGAAGAGGAAAGATTTCATATCTGAAGCAATGATGGATTCCATGACTTTGCTGATAATTGGGAGAAGGCTGATTGGTCTGTAGTTGCTGGGATCTGTTTTTGCACCTTTTTTGTGCAAAGCGGTGATGTTGGCAGATTTCCAAGCAGATGGAAGATGACCTTGAGCAAAAGAGAGGGTGAAGAGAACAGAGAGAGGGAGTGAAAGAGCGAAAGAACAGGATTTTAGGACCCGTGGGCTGATGCCGTCAGGTCCAGTTGCAGAATCCGAGTCGAGGGTTGACAGAAACTTTTCCACCTTGTCAGGAGGAAAGGACACAGAGTCCAGGAGCAGCTGGGTACGACTGGGTACGGTGGGTACAGAGAGGGATGGGTTTGGGACACAAGATTTAGAGGCAAACACAGAGTTGAGGCATTCAGCTTTTTCACGTGCGGAGTCAGCTGTGTGGCCATTTGAGGTGAGGGAGAGGCTGGAGGGGGAACAAACACCAGAAACAGATTTGACCAGATGCCACCAGGATTTGGAAGAGGGAGACAGATAAGAGAGTTCGGTCCTGAGAATGGAGAGATATTGTTTCCTGGCTCTCCTGAGGGTGGACACACACTTGTTTCGGGCTTTGTGAAAGGAAATAAGATTTCCTTCCGTTGGATTTGCTTTCCAGGAGACGAAAGCAAGTTGTTTCTGGGCAATAGCCTCACCACAAGATTCCGTGTACCATGGACGGGAGGAAGGGTATGACAACAGAAGACGAGATGGGATAAATCTGTGCATGAGAGAGAGCAGTTTGCTTTGGAAGAATTCCCAGGAAGAATTTATGTCAGAGGCAGTAGAGATGGGAGACCAGTCCAGATGATTGATGGCTGCTTGAAGACCGTGCCAGTTGGCCTGAGTGAAATGCCAGACTCGCCGACGCTGAGGAGGCTCTCTGAGAATGGCCAGTGAGATGTCCACTTTAACAAGCATATGATCAGAAGAACCGATTGGAGCAGAAGAAGAGCAGCAGACATTTGCAGGGAAGTTAGTCATAACCAAGTCCAGAAGAGAAGATACTCCATTGACTGCGATCCGGGTCGGGAAATTGACAGATTGTGTCAGTCCCAATGAGTCGCAGAAGTCCTTTGCTGAGGTGCCATGGCTGGTGAGAGATGAACCCACACCTAGCCAGCTGGCATGATGACAGTTGAAGTCGCCACATATGAGGAAGAGAGAGTTTGGATGAGTTGACAGAAGTTGGTCCATGTTGTCCGACAGAGAAATGTAAATGGAGTCATCACTGTTTGGAGGACGGTACAGAACACATATGAACAAAAGGTGGGAGCGGAGAGGAAGCCGAAGCCAGAGGTACTCCTGTGGGTGGGGTGGAGAGAGAGCAGTGCAGGGAGAGTGAGGAAGAGAGTTTTTGATAAAGATAGCAACCCCACCTCCAGGACGAGGCTCAGGTCTATCATACCGGAGGAGGGAGTAACCTGAGAGAGATACCAAGGAATCAGAGACATCATGAAGGAGGAAAGTTTCTGTTAAGCAGATCACATCTGGTTTGTCAGAAGCAACCTGTGTGGAGAGATCAGACAAGTTTGAGCGAAGGCCCCGGATGTTTGAGGTCCATACTGTTAAGGAAGAGGAAGGGGGAGCATCGGATACAGAACAGGGGGGGGGGGGGGAGCGGTAGGGTAAGATGTGGAAGAGGAGGAAGAGGTAGGGAGAGCTGTTGAAGGTGTGTCGGAGATTACAGAATAGCTTGGAGAAAGGGAAGAATGGGGCAGACAAAAGGTTTGATGGTGATTGGGAGAGGCGCAGTGAGTTGTTATTTGACGAGGGGGAAGAGCGAGGCAGAAGGTTTAGGGGAGATGAAGGTGAAAGTTGGAAGGGGGAAGAAGCGGGGAGGACGCTTTGAGGAGGAGGGGTGAGAGGGGAGTCTAGGAGGGGAGGAGCGAGGGAGAGTCTCGGAGGGGAGGGGTGTGGGGGGAGATTTGAAAGGAATGGGTGATTGGGAAGATTTGGAGGGGGGGGGGCAAGGGGGAAGATTTGAAAGAGATGGGTGATGGGGATGATTTGGAGGGGAGGGGCAAGGGGTAGATTTAGAGGGGAGGGGTGATGGGAAATGGGATTTTGGGGTGATGGGATTTTGAAAAGTGTACGATTAATGGGAAACGAACATTTATTGCAAAATGAGTTTCTTGAGACATTCGAGTCAAAAATACGTTTGAGGACGCTGGAGGGAGGATGGAGTGCTGGAGAGTTTAGGGAATGAATGAAAGATGCACTATAAGAGATGGAAATTTTTTTTGGAATGAATAGATTTGGTGAGCAAGTCGAAAGCATCCTTTCATAGAAGAAGAAGAAAAAGGTGTTATAGAATATGACAGAATACAGGTCTTCAGGGGTCAGATGAGACATTTTTTAACAACGTGATCACGTGATCACAAACAACGTGGTCGAAGAACGAACGAACAAATAAGAACGAATAAACGAAGAAGAACAGAAGGAAATGTTTTTTCGTTTTTTTTTTTTTTTGAGATTTTAAAACAAGGAAGTATGGGATGAAAAGACCGTGAAAAACAGAGACTGGAAAGTAATTGCAGCGCGATCGGAGAACCGCTGAGACAAAAACAAAGCCTCAAGCCAAGGTCGGACACGGTAGCCTAGTACTACACTTAGGCCTCAGAATACGCGATACGAAAGACCGACGATTCTGTACACAGGTATGAAAAACCAACGCCAAGAATACTATTAAAGACACCCCAATAGGTACATACACCGAGAGAAAGATACAGTTTCGACAAAAACACAATTGTGAAAAGTTACTTAACTTCGAAAGCGAGCGCGCATGGACAGCTTTGAAGAGACGATACCTCCAATCTTGCGCATGCGCAGACCTGAGGCCCATGACAGGGCATTTCAGGCTGCAATGAGGCCTACCATTACTCTACCTGCCTCAACGCATACTAACACTGGGAAGGAGACTATACTTCACATTTAATAAGAAATAACTAACTAAGCGAGGCTACATGCGAGGCATCATATAACTAACTATGGGGGGGATGCCTTTATTTACCAAACCGCAACACGACCCCCCTCTCCGACCAGACTCGACCCGAGTCGACCTCAGTCGGAACGACCGGTAGAGTCTGGTATGCAATTTACTCTTACCATTAGTGTGACACATAGATGTAATCCCTCTAACATTTATTCTAACCCATGAGTGTGACATCATTTACTCTAGATATGTCCCTCCTAATGCGTTGAGCAGCTATCTATCAGACTCACACCCACAACTGTTCGCGCATTTCCGGAATTTTTAAACTAAACACATAGCCGGTGAGCACATTCTCATATTTACAACACAGAACTTAACCTTTATTTACAACACGACAACCCAGGACCTGGACTTGAGGAAAGAAATGGAGGAAGTGAAATGCAGGCACTTGCTGCTTGTTATCATCTTCTTGTCTTGTGTGTGCGGGCTAACAAAAACCGGCTGGCCCTGACCGGCTTACAGGCCATTTGAACATCAGGGCCATCTAAATCTTCTCAAATTGCACACATGGATCATTCTTTATTCCAGAGCAGAGCCACTCGATGTTTTTTGTTTTTTTAAGAAAGAAGGCGCTTCCAACCAGAAAGTAAAAACAAGATCTACTCCACAAATTTTAACAAATAAGCAAGAGCAGACCGCCTGTGTAACTCAGGTGACGTTTCACCTGCTTCACAACAGGCTTCATCAGGCCAATAGACCACGAGCCCCGGCACGTATCAGTTTTTATCACCCCTCAGCCCAAATTGGGCTAAGGGGATTTGTCGTCACGGGCGTTGTCTGGGCGTCAGTCAACTTTTGGGTTCCGTCAATTTCAAGGAGAACGGCTTGTCCGATTAAATCCATTTTTGCAGTGTGTGTTGGGGTTGAGTAGGGGAAGGTTCCTTTCGAAAATGGGCGCGCTGCGATTTTCAATATGGCCGCCACGGCAGCCATCTTTAAATTGGTTTCTGTCAATTTCGAGCAGAACGGCTCGTCCGATTAAATTCATTTTTGCAGTGTGTGTTGGGGTTGGATTGAGGAAGGTTACTTTCGAAAATGGGCGTGCTGCGATTTTCAATATGGCCGCCACGGTAGCCATCTTGAAATTGGTTTCTGTCAATTTCGAGCAGAACGGCTTGTCTGATTAAATCCATGTGTGCAGTGTGTGTTGGGGTTGAGTGGAGGAAGGTTCATGGGCGCGCTGCTATTTTCAATATGGCCGCCACGGCAGCCATCTTTAAATTGGTTTCCGTCAATTTCGAGCAGAACGGCTTGTCTGATTAAATGCATTTTTGCAGTGTGTGTTGGGGTTGAGTCGAGGAAGGTTCCTTTCGAAAATGGGCGCGCTGCGATTTTCAATATGGCCGCCACGGCAGCCATCTTGAAATTGGTTTCCGTCAATTTCGAACAGAATGGCTTGTCCGATTAAATTCATTTTTGCAGTGTGTGTTGGGGTTGGGTAGAGGAAGGTTCCTTTCGAAAATTGGCGCGCTGCGATTTTCAATATGGCCGCCACGGTAGCCATCTTGAAATTGGTTTCCATCAATTTCAAGCAGAACGGCTTGTCCGATTAAATCCATGTTTGCAGTGTGTGTTGGGGTTGAGTAGAGGAAGGTTCTTGGGTGTGCTGCGATTTTCAATATGGCCGCCACGGCAGTCACCTTGAAATTGGTTTCCGTCAATTTCAAGCAGAACGGCTTGTCCGATTAAATCCATTTTTGCAGTGTGTGTTGGGGTTGAGTAGAGGAAGGTTCCTTTCGAAAATGGGCTCGCTGCGATTTTCAATATGGCCGCCACGGCAGCCATCTTGAAATTGGTTTCCACCATGCATGGGCTGAGGGGTTACGCCCACTTTGCGGTGCTATTTATTCAACATGTGGGCGCTTCCGGTCATGTGCCAGTGCGTTAGGTCAGATGGAGGAGTTTTTATTTTATTTTTGCAAACGTCATGGCACATCATTAATAGGTTGCTCTGCTATTTTTGTGATAAATCACTCACATGATCTGGTGTTGTGTGATTGTGCATGAGCATGTGTGTGTGTGCTTCTTGTTGGTGTTTTTTTTTTTGTTATTTTATTTTCGTTGTTGTTTTTGGAGTTTCCGTTGGGTGTTATACACACGTGGGTGTTGTATTTGGGATCGAGTGTTGTTGTTGTTGTTTGTTGCTCACCTTACCCAACTGGTTATATACATACGTATGCTGTTTGGGATCGTGTGTTGTTGTTGTTGTTGTTGTTGTTCACCTTATCCAACTGCTTATATACTTACACAAAATATTTATTATATATATGCGATGTTCGTTTTAGCACTAAAAGTATGATGGTTGTTTTCTGTTGTCTTTGCTGGTCACAAAACGTTGCCATTGCTAGTTCTGACTTTACACCAGTCTTCATGAAAACTATGATCACTTTCATCGTAGGCCGATTCAACAACAGGGGCTAACCATCCAGAAAACTATGGAACCACAATCTCGGGATGTGTGGACATCAAATTTTGAGCCAATTTCTTTTCACCACATGTTGGGCGACACACAAATGGTTGATTTACGAAGCTATTAAGGTGCCCAAGATAAGTCTCAATAAGGCTTCGTAAACAAATTACCTTTCCGATCCGACTCGCACGGAACAAAATAATTGCCACTTTTCAGATTCCGACCGGGTGACTTGACCCGATTCGGCTAAATTAGAAAATTTGAGTGAGTGAGACTGCCTCATTGGTTACAAAGTGCGCTATCGATGCTTGTTATATCCTTTACTCGAGGCCTCCTTCCTTCCACTCCTGCCCAGAAACATTCCCGGGCCTTAAATGAGCCATTGCGATGAATGTACCAGGGAAATGATCGGACCGGCTTGTAGATGTGCTCCGGAGTACGATACCAAACCTGGCACATTCGAAAGCAGGAGAAAGCTTTTCATGGGAAGAGTGGTTGTTATGCTCTTTGCCACTCCGTGCACACCTGGCACCCTGATGAGCAATCCAGGACTATGCTCCACATTTTTAGAAACAGGTTCCTTGCCTTAAATAACATCATTAGGTGAAGATAATAGAGAGGCCATGGTCCTGTATCCTGTACTAGAATAAAGCAACTCGCTCAACCTATACTCAGGAAATGCCAATAGTTCGTCCTCAAATTTCTCAACACCATCCTGTGAAGACAACCTAAGAGATGATGATGAGGAGCTCAAGACATGTTATGATTGACAGAAAGGGCAAGGAATGACAGAGATCCTGAACCCCTGACGAGGCTTGACCAAGATTCTGAATCCCTAATAAAGCTTGAGCCTGACAAAATATATTAAAAGGCTAGCCAAGCAGTCTTTCCAGAGGGACAGAATACAGGTGTGTGACTTATCTGGGTTGAAAGGTTGTGCTTCAGGTGAATGACCAGCTTTCATATTGGCTGACAGAGAACAGAGGCCTACCTGGTGCTGAGGGGTGAGAAACTAGCCCCAAAATGTGGAAACCTTAGTAATGATGGTACAGAGGATGTTCCAAGGCAACCGATGTGGTCATCACTGCCTTGAAGGTCGTCACATTGCAAGAAAGAGAGCAAGACGCCGCGTTGTGTGTGTGTTGAGGAAATCACAGAGGCCGATCATGAAGTGGTCTCCAAGTGTTTTGGGGATTTTGTAAATACAGGTCGTGGATACTGGACTATATGTTCTTGATTAAATCTGTTGTGCTCCGGTTTCAGGATTTCCACCTACTGTTGTGTAGGAATGGGTTTATCAGGCTCATTCAGGGACCAGGACCAAATATGTGGTCCACGGTGAGACAGAATAGAAATTAATTTAGAAGGCCTTCAGAAAGTATTCACAGCTCTTGACTTTTTCACATTTTGTTGTGTTACAGCCTGAATTTATCTACACATAATGCCCCATAATGTCAAAGTGGAATTTTTTTGTGGAAATGTTTACAAAATAATTAAAAATGAAAATACAGAAATATGTAATTTACAAAAGTATTCAGCCCCCTTAGTCAATACTTCATAGAAGTGCCTTTGGAGGCGATTACAGCTTCGAGTCTTCTTGGGTATGTGTGTATCAGCTTTGAGCATCTGGATTTGGGGTGTTTCTCCCATTCCCTCCTTGCAGATTTGCTCAAGCTCTGTCAAGTTGGAAGGGGAGCGTCGGCGAACAGCAATCTTCAAAAGCCATTCCACAGATTCTCAATGGGATTCAAGTCTGGGCTTTGGCTGGGCCACTGAAGAACTTTCACGTTCTTGTTCTGACGCCATTTCAGTGTTGCTTTGGCTGTATGCTTGGGGTCATTGTCCTGTTGAAACGTAAATCTTTGCCACAGTCTCAGGTCTTTAGTATTCTAAAGCAGTTTCTCCTCAATGATTTGCCTATATTTGGCTCCATTCATTGTTCCCTCTGTCGTTACAAGTCTCCCTGTCAATGCCACTGAAAAGCATCCCCAGAGCATGATGCTGCCACACCTATGCTTCACGGTAAGGATGGTGCTAGATGTGTGATGAGGTGTGTTCTTTTTCTGCCAGACAAAGCATTTTGCAATGAGGCAAAAGAGTTAAATTTTTGTCTTATCAGATTACAGAATATTTTGCCTCATGCTCTGAGTCTTTCACGTGCCTTTTTGCAAACTCCAGGCATGTATCATGTGCCTTTTCACAGGAGTGGCTTCCGTCTGGCCACTCTCCTATAAAGCGTAGATTTCTGAAGTGATGCAGAGACTGTTGTCCTTCCGGCAGGTTCTCCCATCTCAGACAAGGAACTCTGTAGTTCTGTCAGAGTAGTCATTGGGTTCTTGGTCACCTCCTTGACCAAGGTCCTTCATGCCCAGTTGCTCAGTTTGGTCGGACGACCAGCTCTAAGAAGAGTCTGGATAGTTTCATACTCTTTCCATTTCCTGATGATGGAGCTCACTGTGCCCTTGGGAACATTCAACATCTAGAAATTGTGTTATACCCTTCCCCAGATCTATGCGTCAGCCTGGTGTTGGCTTAGTGGTTAGGGTGCCGGCTTGGGATCCTAGGATCCTGGGTTCGAATCCTGGTCGATTGCTGAATTAACGCCAGGGGGGTTGACTCAGCCTGTCATCCTTCCAAGGTAGGCATAATTGAGTACCAGTTCACTGGTAATTCCCTATGTGTCGCAAGAGGTGACTAACAGGGTTGGTGGCAGGAAGGGCATCATTGCTTCAAAAAGGGGACCATGGTGCCCCAAAAAGGCCAACCCCTGCTCTGCGGGGAAAGAATGGCCTTTAAAGGTGGTTCCAGATCTATGCTTCCTCACAATTCTTTCTCGGGGTTCTATGGGCAGGTCCTTGGACTTCATGGTAGTCTCTGCTCTGACATGCGCTGTCAACTTTGAGACCTCGTATAGGAAAGGTGTGTTTCTTTCTAAATCATGTCCAATCAATTGAATTGGCCACAGGTGGACTCCAATCAAGTTGTAGAGACATCTCAGATATGATCGAAGGACATTGTTTTCACATAAGGTCAATTTGGAGTGTCATAGCAAAGGTGTTGGTTGAATACTTATTGACTCAAGACATTTCAGGTTTTCATTTTTAATTGATTTGTAGAATTTTCAAAAAAAAAAATATGAAAAATTCCACTTTGACATTTTGGGGCTGTAATCTCAATTTAATCCACTTTATCTCAATTTAATCCATTTTAAATTCAGGTTGTAACAACAAAATGTGAAAAGGTCAAGGGGTGTCAATTCCTCATGAAGGCACTGTAGTTACGTTGTGATCACATCTATACTATAAGAGATCACATCATAAGATCACATCTATACTGCACTATTTGTCTGTGGGTCCGTGTGTCTGTGTCGCCATTTTTCTCAGAGATTGCTGAACAGATCTTCGTCAAACTTTCAGGGATTTCTCAGAGTGCTGCGGAGTGTTTTAGACCAAAAAAATTTTTTTTTTTTGAAAAAAAAAAAAAAAATGTTTGATTTTTTTTGGGGCGGATTCAAAACAAAATCGCTCTATAGTGCCTAAACCCTTTTTATTAATGACAGTTATATGCAAGTACACATAAATAAATACAAAACAATTACCAGTCATTTAAACCAATAATCAAACAAAATAATCAAACTATTCCGGAAGCAGTCGAAGTTGATGGTAAGTCTTCTTCTTCTTCCTGAACGTCATCAAACTTTACTCAGAAACGTGATGAACGGCACATTCAGCAGTATATATTCACAACTTTAAGGTAAAATGATGATTTGACATTTGTGATGGATTCTGATTTGGATGTAATTGTTTTTCCATTATATTTGCCCTCATTTCAAATACTAGGGCATTGCCCGTACGTGGGTGCCCGTTCCTTGCCAAAAAAAAAAAAAACGCTACCCGTACGCTCTACCCCGCCCGTACGCCCATAAACAAAAAAAACAACGCTCTTCGCTTCCGCCCTTCGCTCTGACTGAATTGGGAGAAATAATGCGCATAAGAAATCGAATTACGTACCGTAATGGCGGTCAGCTCGTAACGCGCTCAGCTCCGCTCGTCTCACATCGGCCACGCCTACGCAACAAAGCGTTCTGTGATTGGCTGCCGGAAGTTCGCAAATCGTCGCAGTTACGATGAATCGTTTTAATTTAATCGCAGTTTGAATTCGTTTTAAAACATAGTTTAACGGCAACATAGTTTTCCAACGTGAAATAAATGAATACGCTGTCAAATGTGCCGTCCGAGGTAGAGTCTGATCGCCACGTTCGGCACACGTGATAGCTCGCTGCTCTCTGATTGGTTGAAGCGTTTTTTGGACATAGCTCGGTAAGTACTTGTCCGATTAATTTCAAACCTTGAAAAGGCACATCCTCGGGTCCCCAGCAATATACCTGGCAAGTTAAAAGTATATCGGACCCGTGGTTGTCGAGAAACAGCGGTCACAGACAAACGTACAAACGTACAGAGATTACTGGAATTATAGATAGATGTTAATGTTACTTTTTCGCCTGACCAACACTGGGTATTCCAGCTATAAACGCTTATTGTCCCCCGTCGCACAGCGGAGCGAAAGGGGGACTATGGTTTTCCCCTCCGTCCGTGTGTCCGTCTGTCCGTGGGTCCGTCCGTGCGTGCGTGTGTGCGTGCGGGCGTGCGTGTTTGCGTGCGGGCGTGCGTGCATAAGCGAAGGACCTCATTCGAATTTGGTGTGTGGGTGCAACCCACGTCAAAATCCAAGATGGCCGCCGCCATGTATGTCTGATGCAATGTATGTCTGAACCTTGTGAGATGAATATCTTGAAAAATAAGCGAAGTACCAACTTCTAATCTGGTGTGTGTGTGTATCTAAGCATAAGGAAGAACGCCATTGAAAATTGGGTCGCCACGTCAAAATCCAAGATGGCCGCCTTGCGTCTTCCACTTTGTCAACTCGCATCACTTCACCGACGGGGGACATAGGCGTAACGCTTGTTTACTTTACTTGGGGCAGTGTTGCCAACACCGTGCCTAAGGTGCCCAATTGGTCTTCTTTGGACTTGCCTGCTGGGTCATAGAAAAAGTGCCGCGCCTCGTCACAAATTGGACTACTTTGCTCTCCATCAAGGCGTGGCACTCTTTTTCAATTTCAACATGCTTTGCAGTGCACTCACACACTCGTCACTCGGTGAAAACAACAAGAGCATAATTTTGAAGTCGCGCCAAGCACGATGATGTCACAATGATTGGATCATGTGATTGGGCCATGGCTAGCCGCGGGTGTGACCCCCAGTAACAGTCAGGAGTTGGGGTTGGGACTTGGGGGGAGGAGGAAAGGGTTATACGTTACAAGTATTTTTTATTGAGTTACAAGTATTGAGAGAAAGTTACAATTATTTCTCAGAGGATCATCTGAAGACTGAAAGCAGAGGATTCACACACACCTTAACCACAGGTATGATTCTCTTTATCCCACTTTCTGTGTATTCTCTCTTGACAAATGAGAAAGTGCTTCCCCCACCTCGAATCCTCCTCTTCCCCCTCTGTTGCCTGTTGGTTGTGTGCCTTGCGCGGAAGTTCTACGTGCTCAACCAGTAGTTATTAATGACTCCAATTGTCAATTAAGTAATTAATAAAATCAAGCATAATAATAAGCCTTATTGTTGTGTTTAAGTTTTAAAACTATTCAAGATGAAGGAAAAAAAAACAGGTTAAGATAAACCATCAATGTTAAAGAGCATATCCATACATTAACGTATGAGTACCTTGTTCTCAAAAATACTTGGTTGTTAAATGCAGTGACCAGATCTGCAAGTCCTCTTCAAATTTCAAGTCAATCGGATGAAAATTGAGGAATTTAGAAATTTGACAAAGTTGGTGACCTTTGGCCTATGTTGACCTTTTGGCCTATGTTGACCTCAAATGTACTTTGTGGTTGAATTCAGTGACCAGATATGAAAATCCTCTTCAATGTTGAAGTCAATCGGATGAAAATTGAGGAATTGAGAAATTTGACAAAGTTGGTGACCTTTGGCCTATGTTGACCTATTGACCTTTTGACCCCAAAAACAATAGGCTTCTTGCTTATGACGAATACTACCATTTGGTGAAGTTTCATGATATCGGTTGAAAATTGTGACCTGTAGGCGACTGACATAAACACAGACAGAATAATGCACAAGACCAACCAATATACTCGAAAAATCTTCGATTTCCCCAAGTAACAGACAGACAGACAGACAGACAGACAGACAGTGGTGAAAACACAACTTACATTCACCCTCGGTGGCGGAGGTAAAAATGCCGAAAGTGTTTAATGATGTTTACGTTTTTGAAGTGTACCAACTTGGAATTGTTGCCGCCACACTCCTATGTGGCGGCCATCTTGGATTTTTCAAACTGGCCGCCGTAAACTTGATGTTTCTCAATATCTCAGCTTCTAAATAAGACGGAGCTTTGATTTTTCTAAATCCCAAAAACAATCCAACGAAATCTAAAATCTGGACATGCTGAACCTGACTGTGTTGACTGTAATGAGAAATACTATTCTACTGCGAGTGTTTTGCCCTTTGTGGGCCTTTGTGGGCCTTTGTGGCATACTGACAAATAACACACAGATACTCCTAATGTTCATGAGAACTTAAAATCTGTTTACGGGTGGACAAGCTACTAAAGTAATAAGTTTGATCCCCAGGGTACAGCTGAGGAAAATAATTAGTTTACAGCGTGTGTTTTTGTATTATTTATATACTGAGCAATATACCTGATATTGTGGTGATGGTGGTAGTGTATTTGTAGCCTATTATACATCAATATGTCTGTGGTGGTGGTTGTATATATCGGTGACGGTTCCCTTTGCTTTGCTGTCTTTGCAGGTTCTACATGTCACATTATGAGTGAGATGCAACAAGATGGTGAAGGGGTGGGGCAAGCCCAGGAGTCCACGAACTGTAAGCAGTGCATTTTATGCAAGGCTGATGATGTCAAGAAAGGATCCTTGGTGTTAAACCCCAGAATAGATTCCTACCAACATTTATTGAAGACAATAGAAGAAAGGGCCAGTTTGCATGATGGCATCTACGTTCAAGTCCATAAACGACTCCAAAACAGCACAAAAGAAACACTCTCTACAGAGAAGGCAGTTTGGCATCGCACTTGTTACTCCAGTGCAACTAACAAGAGCGAGATACAACGTGCCAGAGACCGCCATGCGCATGCAGTAACAACTGGACACTATACTGCAAAAAAACGCGGACAGAAGAGAGGAAGCACAGAAATGGACGAGCCAGGCTCATCAACATCTGATGCAACATCCCCGTTCACACGCTCGTGTACAGTGCCACTGGATAGAGAGCAGTGTTTCTTCTGCCAAAAAGATGATGGCCAACTACTCTACCAGGTTAGGACTGAAAATGCTGGTCAAGAGCTTAGAGAGGCTGTCGAGAAGTCCCAAGATGCATTATTGAAAACACGATTCAACACATGTATCTCACCAGGTGATGCACACGCAATTGACCTTCGGTACCACAAATCTTGTTGGAGAAGACATGTGTTCCATGTAGTACGAGACAGACCTAGCGCAAACAGAAGCAGCGCAGACAAAGAACTATTGCTGCAACGGGCAAGTCTGATTGACATGATCAACCTGATAGATGTCAAAACACAAAACCAAGCTTATCTCTCCATGGATGACATTGAAACCACTTATGTCAATATGATTGGTGCAGAACACTTGGAAAAGAATGTACCTACATTCAATAGAAAGTGGCTGAAAGAAAGAATCGTCACTGAGTTGCCAAGCGTGACATCTGTTCTCCAAAAAGACCGAAGAAAATCGGCCATCCTCTACTGTCCAGATGCATGTGAGGAAAGCATGGTTCATTCTGCAATCACAAGTGATGGCGATGACGAGAACAACATGAAGACAATCTACAAAGCAGCACAAGTGATACCGAAGAGCATCGCAGAATTCATTAAGAAGGACCAGGAAGCAAATACCATACAGATGTCCAGCGATATCAACGATGTTCCGGCTGAACTATACACCATGATCCGCTGGGTAATGGTAGGGCCTGTCGACAAGCTGGAAACTGAGAAGAGGCCCAGTGTTGTTGACAGATCAACACTCACTGTGAGTCAGAACATCATGTATGGATTCAAATCCAACAGGGCCCTTGAAAATGTATGTTTAGCCGTTAGAATCAAAGCTCTATGTTATTTCGAAGCTGAGATATTGAGAAACATCAATTTTACGGCGGCCAGTTTTAAAAATCCAAGATGGCCGCCACATAGGAGTCTGTGCAAATAGCAACATTGGTTTTCTGAGTGACTATACAATATAGTTTCCAAAAATATATAGTTTTCCAAATCCCCCAAAAATTCCAACGAAATTACATGGTGAACCTGACTAATTGCTTTGTTTTGATCATTATGCCATTTATTTCATGAGGTGCAATGTTTGCTTTTCAGTCAATTGGATTTTTTATCATGAGATAATAATGAAAATAAATGTTGAGGTTTGAGCAAAAGTTTTTTTTAACCAGAGTACTTATTTTCAAGTGTATTAGAGCATTATTTTCCTATATTTAGAAAAATCTTTGGAAGTTATGATATTCTTTAGAATAGTCTTTCGAATTTTTTTTGGGAATTTTGCCCTGGTGATCTTGGATTTGGGGATTTTCCCTGGTGATTTGGGGATTTGGGGATTTGGGGATTTTCACTCGAAGGGGTTTATGGTGGATGCACGTGCGTCCTGCAGGAAGTCGGTTTGGGGATCCCTGGTGATTTGGGGATTTGGGGATTTTCACTCGAAGGGGGTTTATGGTGGATGCACGTGCGTCCTGCAGGAAGTCGGTTTGGGGATCCCTGTTGATTTGGGGATTTGGGGATTTTCACTCGAAAGGGGTTTATGGTGGATGCACGTGCGTCCTGCAGGAAGTCGGTTTGGGGATCCCTGGTGATTTGGGGATTTGGGGATTTGGGGATTTTCACTCGAAGGGGGTTTATGGTGGATGCACGTGCGTCCTGCAGGAAGTCGGTTTGGGGATCCCTGGTGATTTGGGGATTTGGGGATTTGGGGATTTTCACTCGAAGGGGGTTTATGGTGGATGCACGTGCGTCCTGCAGGAAGTCGGTTTGGGGATCCCTGGTGATTTGGGGATTTGGGGATTTTCACTCGAAGGGGGTTTATGGTGGATGCACGTGCGTCCTGCAGGAAGTCGGATTGGACAGAGGGAGCAAAACCAGAAAGGAGGTGGTCGAAGACACACAAACTTTTATTTTTTGTTGAGATTTGGAGAATCTTTCAGCCTCTACTTGCATACGAGTGTTGAAAAGGCTCTACGAACGAGGCGCTCACAAAAGCCAGAAAAACGCCCAATGAACTTAATTCTTCAAACTGCGAGTGCAATACATATTTGTGAAAAAAAATTCTTCCTCACCATAATACTTCTATTTAAAATAAATAAATAAAAAATGGCTGGCATTGTTATTTCTTGGGCCGATGTGAGCATCTCATCCATGCATCGCAGACCCACGTAGATGAAGATCGATGCGAGGAGCAGATTGAGCGGTGTCCGATTTCGGAACAATATAAAAAACTGCAATGACAAGGTCTTAGCCGGCGTATTCGAAATGGGATATTATATCCAGGATAATGCCAGTGCAAAGTTTTCAAGATGAGTCTTCTGTTGATGTTATGCGTCTCCCAGCTGGAATGTGCGTTGCGCACGAGGCTGCAGTCAGATTGAGCTCCAATGCTGTGTTTTTGAAATGCGATTGCCAGGAGCGCTGTTTGACGCTTGCTTTTTTGCCTCATTAGTGGAGAGGATGGTGCCATGCAGTGTGTGGTAACTCCGCATGCCGTTCTTTCAGTGTCCTGCTCATGTTTTACTGACGCTATGTCTCCATTCAATATTATCACACCGTTTCTTCTTCACCGGTAGCATATCTCATTCCGAGTTGCCTCGTCTGGTTGTCCTGGCCACAGGAGTGGGATCAGACGACAAACCGTGGGCTCAGCAACTCGCAGGAAAGAGAGACATTGCGTCATGTGCCTTCCATTTGAGAGCGAGTTAAGTAAGCCTCTGTCAAATCTGCTTGTACTAACTTGTCTATCTTATTATAATAGAGCAAACGTATATGGTTATGTATGTCGCTATGTTTATATGCGACGAAAACGTCTTCTTCTTCTTCTTCAAATAAAATTACCACCCTCTTATTTAACCCTCTTAATTGCGTTAAGACTGCTGAGATCCCTCAGACGGATGACGACCCTTTAAATCCCCCAAGTCCCTTCAGACCACCAAGACCCCTGAAGATCCAAAATATCCTGAAGACCCCAAAGACCCAAAACACCCCAAAGACCCAAAATACCCTTCAAGGCCCTGAGGCTCAAAAAGACCCCGAAAACCCAAAAGACCCCGAAGACCCAAAACACCCCGAAGACCCAAAATACCCAAAATACCCTGAAGACCAAAAAGACTCCGAAGACCCAAAAGACCCTGAAGACCAAAAAGATCCCGAAGACCCAAAAAGACCCAAAGACCCTTAAAGAATAAGAAGAACCAAAATACCCTTAAGACCCAAAAGCCCCTGAAGACCCAAAATACACTGAAGACCCTTAAGACCCAAAAGACCCAAAATACCCTTCAAGGCCCTGAGGCTCAAAAAGACCCCGAAAACCCAAAAGACCCTTAAAGAACAAGAAGAACCAAAATACCCTTAAGACCCAAAAGCCCCTGAAGACCCCGAAGACTCAAAAGACACCGAAGACCCTTAAGACCCAAAAGACACCGAAGACCCTAAAGACCCAAAAGCCTCTGAAGACACCAAATACTCAAAAGACCCTGAAGACCCAAAACACCTCAAAGACCCAAAATACCCTTAAAGGCCCAGAGGATCCAAAAGACCCTGAAGACCCAAATGGCCCTGAAGACCCAAAACACCATGAAGACCCAAAAGACACCGAAATGGTCAAAGATGCCTACCCCTCTGAAACGACGTGTGGTGAGGCACGCTGAGCGCGCCGAGTCACGCTAGTTTTAATAATTGCATTTCTCCTTTCAATATGCAGTTACCTTTTACTTAGACATCTGTCTCTGTTCCATCACAACCTGGCAAATCATGAAAATTGGTATTCTGGATCCACTCAACTCCTTTGATGGCAACGTTCAATTACCTTTTCTGACAAAGCTCAACGAGATGACAGAAATCAACAGATAGCAGGAAAACATTTATTTCTAGTATTAAAGCTCAGCGCAGCTCCACAGCTTAAGAAACGGCACCAACAACGCAGATTATCCTGGCCACCCATCTGCCTGGGCTCACCCAAATGCCCCGACTTGAAATAACGACATTTATTTTGTCACAGAATAACATTGCATATGCTATGAAATACCACTTTACATACAACACTGCAATTTCATCCATGATCTTTGTATTACGAGGCAAATAAATCCTTCACCACCCAATAACAAGTATAACATTATCACTGGCTCAACTTCCAACTATTTTCGTTTGTTTTCTCCTCACTATGCATCATGCCATATACTGTAAAACAGACAACAGCCCGAGAAATGTCTTTAAAACACAACTTGCAATTTTAACACACCAGTAAATACCTGTTCCATTCCATTTCCTGTGAAATGCGAATTGTTCGGTGGACGTGCGGAGTATCGTTGAGAGAGAGGAAGACAAATGATGAATTGCGAAAGATGATGGGAATAGAGCCTGTGATGGATGCTGTGAAGAGAAACAGGTTGAGATGGTTTGGTCTTGTGTTGAGGAAGGATGAAAGTGACTGGTTGAGGAGAGTGATGGAAATGAATGTAGAAGGAAGTATAGGACGGGGAAGACCGAGAAAGACTTGGCTAAAGATGGTGGAAGAAGAAATGCGGGCAAGGGGGTTAACAAGGGGAGATGTAGAAAATAGGGCAAAATGTGGAAGATTGTCATGGGGACCGCAAGGCTAAACCCCGCTCTAGCAGGGAAAATGGCCGTAAAATGCCTGTTGTTGTTGTTGTGTTGTAGTAAATACCTGTTTCCTGTGGGAAACCAGCATTTCTACAAAATCTGGTGGAGATTGGGCCTCCCTCCTCCGGTATGATAGACCTGAGCCTCGTGGTGGGGTTGCTCTCTTTATCAAAAACTCTTTTCCTCACACTCCCTGCACTTCCCTCTCCCCACCTCACCCCCAGGAGTATTTCTGGCTGCGGCCTCCCCTCCCCTCCCACGTTTTGTTCATATGTGTGTTGTACCGTCCACGAAACAGTGCTGACTCTATTTACATTTCGCTGTCTGACAACATGGACCAACTTCTATCCACTCATCCCAACTCTCCCTTTCTCATATACTCTCCCTTCGCGACTTCAACTGTCGTCATGCCAGCTGGCTGGCTGGGTGTGGGTACCTCTCACACCAGCCATGGAACCTCATCAAAGGACTTCTGCGACTAATTGGGACTGACACAATCTGTCAATTTCCCGACCTGGATCTCAGTCAACGGTACATCATCTCTTTTAGACTTGGTTATTACAAACTTCCCTGCAAATGTCTGCTGCTCTTCTTCTGCTCCAATCGATTCTTCTGAGCATATGCTTGTTAAAGTGGACATCTTTCTAGCCATTCTCAGACAGCCTCCTCAGCGTCGACGAGTCTGGCATTTCACTCAGGCCAACTGGCACGGTCTTCAAGCAGCCATAAATCATCTGGACTGGTCTCCCATCTCTACTGCCTCTGAAATCAACCAATCCTGGGAATTCTTCCAAAGTAAATTGCTCTCTCTCTCATGCACAGATTTATTCCATCTCGTTTTCAGTTGTCATACCCTTCCTCCCATCCATGGTACACTGAATATTGTGGTGAGGCAGTTGCCCTGAAGCATCTTGCCTTCGCCTCATGGAAGGCTAATCCAACTGAAAGTAGTCTGCGTTCCTTCCACAAAGCTCGGAACAAGTGTGTGTCTACCCTCAAGAGTGCCAGGAAACAATATCTCTATACTCTCAAGACAGAACTCTCAAATCCGTCTCCCTCCTCCAAATCCTCGTGACATCTGGTCAAATCTGTTTCTGGTGTTTATTGTCCCCCGTCGCACCGCGGAGCAAAAGGGGGACGATGGTTTTCCCGTCCGTCCGTGCGTTCGTGCGTGCGTGCGTGCGTAAGCGAAGGACCGAATTCTAATTTGGGATGTGGGTGCAACCCACGGCAAAATCCAAGATGGCCACCGCCATGTATGTCTGAAACTTGAGCAGAATATCTTGAAAAATAAGCGAAGTGCCAACTTCTAATCTGGTGTGTGGGTGTATCTATGCATAAGGAAGAACGCTATTGAAAATTGGGTCGTCACGTCAAAATCCAAGATGGCCGCCACCATATATATGTCTGAACCTTGTGAGTGAAATATCCTGAAAAATAAACGAACTACTAACTTCTAATCTGGTGTGTGGGTGTATCTACGCATAAGGAAGAACGCTGTTGAAAATTGGGTCGCCACGTCAAAATCAAAGATGGCCGCCTTGCGTCTTCCACTTTGTCAACTCAAATCACTTTACCGACGGGGGACCTAGGCGTAATGCTTGTTCCCCTTCCATCCCCTCCTTTACTTCAAACGGATACACAGCTGAAACAGCACGTGAAAAAGGTAATGCCTCAACTCTGTGTTTGCCTCAAAATCTTGTGTCCCAAACACATTGCTCTCTGTACCCACCTTACCTAGTCGAACCCAGCTGCTCCTGAACTCTGTGTCCTTCTCTCCTGACAAGGTGGGGAAGTTTCTGTCAAACCTCCACTCTGATTCTGCAACTGGACCTGACGGCATCAGCCCACGGAGTCTAAAATCCTGCTATGCTGCTCTATCACACCCTCTCTATGCTCTCTTCTCCCTTTCTTTTGCTCAAGCTCATCTGCCATCTGCTTGGAAATCAGCCAACATTACCGCTTTACACAAAAAAGGTACAAAAACATACCAATCAGCCTGCTCCCAATCATGAGCGAGGTCACGGAATCCATCATTGCTTACGATATCAAATCCTTCCTCTTCTCAAATGGCTGCATCTCAGGTCATCAACTTGGATTCAGACCAGGTCACTCTACTCTGGACATGGTGCTTCTGCTGTCTCAACAATGGATGGAGGTCCTCAATGCCAAACAGGAAATTTGAGCTTTCTCCCTTAACATATTGTTGCGGATCTGTTGCCGGCCTTCTCCCCTTATCAAGGGGGGCTTAATCCCCTTGTCTTTACTGACCTGGCGTGACCCGAGACCTATCACGTCCCTTCCGGACAGCGCTAAATAGGGTTTCAGGACCAAAGTCGCTGTTACCTAAGTACTCGCGCTGCCCTGAAACGAGGAGATAAGCCTCGCACGAACCACGTGTGTTGGTGATACGCCGAGCGGCTGCGTACACGTGATCCGCGCCATTATGGATGGTGGAACCCGATTCCAGCGGTTCTATTCGTACCACGCTTAGTCAATGGAGAAATCACAGGTACGATCGAATCAGAAGGAAGAGCAGAATTTATTTACACGATACAATGGTAGAAGAAGCAGAGACACAGAGCAATCCTTAAACAGTCTTACTTAATCCCCAAGGACTACGGGCCTGTCTCACTCACACTCACACAGGGATTGCAGATGGCAGGATGATGTTCAGCGCATCCAGCGATGGCTCTCGTGCAGCTCTCTCCGGTCCCCGGCATGTCCCGTGAAGATGGAGGCAGGAGAAGGCAGGAGCTTGTAGTGTGTTGCCTGAACGGAGCAGGTTATCACGGGGCGAACTGTAGGTAGTGGACTTTAGCGCGGCTGGCGGTTATTCACTCGTGGTTATGGCTGCGTTCACTCGCTTGGCCGAAATGCGCTATATGCGTTACCGGCGCGTCTGGCTGCGCCTGCGTACTTGTACGGCCAACGCCTCTTCCTCTATCCCCTGGCGCGTACGTTATATTGCGAGGGTCAAAGTTCAACAACGGCGAGTGATGCAAGTTCTCCGGTCCTCTCCGTGTTCTCTCTCTGCGTTCCGCCTCCGGATCAGCTCTGCGAGTCCTATCCACGTCCTCCTTGTAAGTCCTTTCGAGGGCTTTTCGTATGGGCTTATATAGACCCGCCCCGCGAACCTTCTGGAACTCACCAGACTCTTCACCACGCCCTCTCACGCCATGCCGCTTGAGCTCTGATTGGCTGGTGGCTCTTACCGTCCCCCCACGCCGCTCACCCCGACCCCGCTCCCCTCCTTCACCTTCCGAGGCCCACCTCGTGTTAACTCGAATAGGGGACAGCCAAATGGGGCGTGGGATGGATTGCACCCATAGAGGTAGAATGGAGGTTGGAGCAAAATGATTGGGGGCCTATTCTCCTGTCTTCACACAACGCAGGTACTAAGAGGGGAAATGGCCTATTCTTACACATACTAAGACATAACTATACGACAAATGGGCCTATATGTTGCTCGTGTGACTAACTATGGGGGGCATACCTTTAACCTTTAATGACCTCAATGTGCCAATCTCAAAACCGCAGCAATATCATGTGCCTTCGATACGGTATGGCATCCCTCTTGCTCACCAAACACTCCTCTTATGGTATCCATGGCAACCTCCACGCATGGATTGTGGACTTCCTCTCCTGTCGCAGACAACATATGGCTCTAAATGGAATTCTCTCATCTCCCTTCCTGTCCAGGCTGGAGTTCCTCAAGGCAGTGTGCTTTTTCTGGTCTTCATCAATGATCTCTCTGACTCTCTGGAAAATCCTCTCTATCTCTTTGCTGATGACTTCACTCTCTGCCGCTCCATATCTCAACCCTCAAATCGGCAGGCAGCAGCCTCTTCTCTCTCTGCAGACCTGGATAAAATCACAAAGTGGTCAAACAAGTGGAACATGTCTTTCAATCCTGACAAATCTCGCACTCTCACTTTGTCTCTCCGAAAAGGCAGTCTGGACAACCCTCGCATCTAATTTCTCAACAATCCTCCCAAAGAAATTCTGTCACTCAAGCTTTTGGGTCTCACTATCTGCCATGATCTTTCCAGAGAAAACCACATTTTCAAGCTGGCCTCCAAAGCCAAAGCCAGTTTCAAGATGGCCTCCTGGGCATCCTTTGTCGTGTCAAGCCCTTTCTGGGCAATTCTGAGCTCCTCACCACATACAAAGCTTTCATCCGCAGCTTGATGGAATACTGCTCTACCCTCTGGGCTGGTGCTCCTGCCTCACACCGAGCTCGGCTTCATGCTGTAGAAACCAAAGCTTTCAGAAGCATTGGTATCTCCTGCGATGAAGCTGATTCTGAGGGCCTTTCACTCGCTCACCGCAGGCAGGTTGGTGGTCTTTCTGTCTTATACTGACTCCTCTCTGGCCTCGCTCCCCCTGCTCTGTTTGTGAATCCCTACAGTGTGTCCCTACTATAATTAGCATAAGGGCATCCTCGTATGACCACAAATATACCAGCTTAATCCGACATCCGGGCTGAACAGGTCCCTGACTTATGTACATTGAAATGGCTCTTCCTACCCCCGATCATCGGAGCATCTACCTATACAGATCTACCTGAATCTATATATCACTCCGCCACAAAATTCATAACAATACACACACACACACACACACACACACACATATATGTATATATTGTTGCGGATCTCAGCGCCGGCCTTTTCCCCTTACCAAGGGGGCATTAGTCCCCTTGTCTTTTACTAGCCGACGGGACCCGGGACCTATGACGTCACTCCTGGACAGCGCGAAGTAGGGTTGAAGGACTAATCACCAATACCTAAGTACTCGCGCCGCCCAGAAACGAGGAAATAAGCCCCGCCCGAATCACGGGTGTTGGTGGAAATGCCGAGCGGGAGCGAACCCGTGACCCTAGCCGTTATCAAGGACTAAACCCGATCCAAGCGGTTCTTAATCGTGCCACGCTTACCCAATGGAGGAAATGACTGAAACGGTCGAATTTGGAAGAAAGGAATAACACGATTTATTTACACTTTGTACAATAAGAAGAAGAAGAATACACAGTGCAGCCTTAAACAGTCTTAACTTATCCCAAGACAAACGGGCCCGTCACACTCAGACACACTCACACGGGGTTGCAGACGAATAGGTTGATGGTCCACTGGTCCAGGGATGGCGTCCAGGCAGCTCACTCTCCGGTCCCCAACTCGCACCGTGAAGTAGATCTCGCGAGAGTCACGGGGAGTCTCGCGAGATCTCGGAGAAGGTGGGAGGGATTTTCGAAGCTCCACACGGTCTCCACGTTTTTCGAAGTTAAGTCTGTTCACAATTGTATTTTGTCGAAACTGTATTTATCTTTCGGTGTGTGAAGTTATTGTGTGCAACTTTGGTTGTTTCTCGGTGTTTATCTTTCATAAATTGATCGTCTGTTTGCTGTATCGCGAGCAAGGCCTTTGCCGCGTCGCGAACGATTTGAAATCGAAGTTAAGTGATTGTTCCCATTTGTATTTTCGTTAAAACTGTATTTATTTATGGTGTTGTACGTATATTGTGTCCCGACGAAGATTTTTCGGTGCAAATCTTTCATACCTGTATTGAAAATCGTGTTAATTCGTGTCGTGTCTTGAGGCCTTATACAGTGTACACTGTACAACCTTGAGGCTTTGTTTTTCTCTCAGCGGTCCGTCGTTTGTGATCCAATAACTTTCGTTCTCTGTATTCCCAGTCTTTTCACCCATAGCATACTTCCTTGTGTAAATCTCAACTCAAAAAAAAACAAAAAAAAAACATTTCCTTCTCTGTTCTCATTCGTTTATTCATTCTTATTCTTATTCGTTCGTTCTTCGACCACGTGTTTCTCCCCCATTTCCCCAGATAGTTTTCACTGTTAACCTTCAATGTTTACACTTTCCCCTCAAGTTATGTATTCCGTCATATTTTATAACACCTTTTTCTTCTTCTTCTTTAAAAGGCTGCTTTCGACTTGCTCACCAAATCAATTCATCCCAAAAAAAATGTCCATCTCCTATAGTGCCTTTTTTCTACATTCCCTAAACTCTCCTGCACTCCATCCTCCATCCAGCGTCCTTAAACGTATTTTTAACTCGAAGGTCACAAGAAACTCATTTTGCAACAAATGTTCGTTTCCCATAAATCGTACACTTTCTAAAATCCAATCTCACCCCTCCCCTCCAAATCTTACCCATAACCCCTCCCCTCCAAATCTTCCCCATCACCCCTCCCCTCCAAATCTTCCCCATCACCCATCCCTTTCAAATCTCCCCCCTTGCCCCCTCCCTCCTAAACTACCACCTCACCCCTCCCCGCCAAGACGCCCCCTCGCCCCTCCCCTCCTAGACTCCTGCCTCACCCCTCCCCTCCAAATCTCCCCCATATCCCATCCCTTTCAAATCCCTCCCCTTGTCCCTTCCCTCCCAAACTCCCCCCTCACCCCTCCCCTTCAAATCTCCCCACCCTCATTGCTTCTCAATTTCCCCCCTCTCACTCCCCCTCCTCAAAGCGTCCTCCCCGCTTCTTCCCCCTTCCAACTCTCACCTCCATCTCCCCCAACCTTCTGCCTCGCTCTTCCCCCTCCTCAAATAACACCTCATTGTGCCTCACCCAATCACCATCAAACCTTTTGTCCGCCCCATCCTTCCCTTTCTCCGAGCTATTCTGAGGTCTCTGACACACCTTCGACAGCTCTCCCTACCTCTTCCACCTCTTCCACATCTTATCCTACCCCTCCTCCCCCCTGTTCTGTATCTGATGCTCCCCCTTCCTCTTCATTAACGGTATGGACCTCAAACATCCGGGGCCTTCGTTCAAACTTAACTGATCTCTCCATACAGGTTGCTTCTGTCAAACCAGACGTGATCTGCTTAACAGAAACTTTCCTCCTTTATGATGTCTCTGATTCCTTAGTATCTCTCCCGGGCTACTCCCTCCTCCGGTATGATAGACCTGAGCCTCGTCCTGGAGGCGGGGTTGCTATCTTTATCAAAAACTCTCTTCCTCACTCGCCCTGCACTGCACTCTCTCCACCTCACCCCCAGGAATACCTCTGGCTACGGCTTCCCCTTCGCTCCCACCTCTTGTTCATATGTGTGTTGTACCGTCCACCAAACAGTGATGATTCCATCTACATCTCGCTGTCTGATAATATAGACCAACTTCTATCTACTCATCCCAACTCTCTCTTCCTCATATGTGGTGATTTCAACTGTCATCATGCCAGTTGGCTGGGTGTGGGTACCTCTCTCACCAGCCATGGCTCCTCAGCAAAGGACTTCTGCGACTCACTGGGACTGACACAATCTGTCAATTTCCCGACCCGAATCTCAGTCAACGGAACATCTTCTCTTGTGGACTTGGTTATGACTAACTTCCCTGAAAATGTCTGCTGCTCTTCTTCTGCTCCAATCGGATCATCTGATCATGTCCTTGTTAAAGTGGACATCTCTCTGACCATCCTCAGGGAGCCTGCTCAGCGTCGACGAGTCTGGCATTTCACTCAGGCCAACTGGCACGGTCTTCAAGCAGCCATCAATCATCTGGACTGGTCTCCCATCTCTACCACCTCTGACATCAACTCATCCTGGGAATTCTTCCAAAGTAAAATGCTCTCTCTCATGCACAGATTTATCCCATCTCATCTTCAGTTGTCATACCCTTCCTTCCGTCCATGGTACACGGAATCTTGTGGTGAGGCTGTTGCCCAGAAACAACTTGCCTTCGTCTCCTGGAAAGCAAATCCAACGGAAGGAAATCTCATTTCCTTTCACAAAGCCCGAAACAAGTGTGTGTCCACCCTCAGGAGAGCCAGGAAACAATATCTCTCCATTCTCAAGACCGAACTCTCTTATCTGTCTCCCTCTTCCAAATCCTGGTGGCGTCTGGTCAAATCCGTTTCTGGTGTTTGTTCCCCCTCCATCCCCTCCCTTACCTCAAACGGCTACACAGCTGACTCCGCACGTGAAAAAGCTGAATGCCTCAACTCTGTGTTTGCCTCTAAATCTTGTGTCCCAAACCCATCCCTCTCTGTACCCACCATACCCAGTCGTACCCTGCTGCTCCTGGACTCCGTGTCCTTTCCTCCTGACAAGGTGGAAAAGTTTCTGTCAACCCTCGACTCTGATTCTGCAACTGGACCCGACGGCATCAGCCCACGGGTCCTAAAATCCTGCTCTGCTGCTCTATCTCACCCTCTCTCTGTTCTCTTCACCCTCTCTTTTGCTCAAGGTCAACTGCCATCTGCTTGGAAATCAGCCAACATCACCGCTTTGCACAAAAAAGGTGCAAAAACAGATCCTAGCAACTACAGACCAATCAGCCTTCTCCCAATTATCAGCAAAGTCATGGAATCCATCATTGCTTCGGATATGAAATCTTTCCTCATCTCCAATGGCTTGATCTCTGATCATCAATTTGGTTTCAGACCAGGTCACTCTACTATGGACATGCTGCTTCTGCTGTCTCAACAATGGATGGAGGTCCTCAATGCCAAACAGGAAATTAGAGCTGTCTCCCTCGACATATCACATGCCTTCGACACGGTCTGGCACCCCGCTCTGCTCACCAAACTCTCCTCCTTTGGTATCCATGGAAATCTCCACGCATGGCTGGCGGACTTCTTCTCTAGTCGTCGTCAACGTGTGGCCCTGAATGGGTTTCTCTCATCTCCTCTTCCTGTTTAGGCTGGAGTTCCCCAAGGCAGTGTTCTGGGCCCCGTGCTTTTTCTGGTCTTCATCAATGATCTCTCTGACTCTTGAAAATCCTCTCTATCTCTTTGCTGATGACTCCACTCTCTGCCGCTCCATTCCTCTTCCCTCAGATCGGCAGTCTGCAGCCTCCTCACTCTCTGAAGACTTGGACAAAATCACAGACTGGTCAAACAAGTGGAACATGTCTTTCAATCCTGACAAATCTCACACTCTTACTGTGTCTCTCCGAAAAGATCGACTGGACAACCCTCCCATCTACTTTCTCAACAATCCTCTCCAAGAAGTTCTGTCGCTCAAGCTTTTGGGTCTCACTATCTGCCATGATCTTTCTTGGGAAAACCACATTTCCAAGCTGGCCTCCAAAGGAAGTCCTGGCAGTGTCCATATGTTTTATACCTCTCCCACCGCCCCCTTCCCATGCCCCCCCCCCCAAAGCCCTCGCCCTCTCTCAGATCTCTCGATGTCTCCATGTCTCTCGGTCCCTGCTCTCAAATGTTGTGTTTGTGTCCTTCCCCCTCTCTCCCCATCTTGTCTACCGCTCCCGATGTTTTATGTGTCGGTTTGTCTTTCTGTGTGATTAATGTTCGCTTTTTCACGAGCCTCGATCTTGTATACAAAAAAAAAAAAAAAAGAAAAAAAAAAGATGAACCAGATGGCAGGAGCTCTCCACATGTCATTTTCGTGCACGGGATTATTATGGGGCGAACGGTAGGGCTGGCTTTGGCGATTACACTCGCGGGGCTGCGTACGTAATAAACGGACAGTTCAATACGCGCTTCTCAATCAATGCCTCGAAACTGTCATGCGCACGCCGGTCCTCCCCAGTGCAGTTCTCACACGAGTGCTCCGGATCAGTTCTCTCAATACCAGTTCGCTCGGTCCTCATACAGTTCTTTGTAAGCGCCTCTCCCTTCTCATCTCTCAACTCATCTGAGGTGGGGGCCTCGCGCCAAGGGTTTTATTGCCACGCCCTTGGAACCCTCTGGAACTCACCAGACGTTTCTTGCCACGCCCTATCATGCCATGCCCACCGAGCTCTGGTTGGCTGTTGCTCTTACCGTCACCGCCTTCTGACGTGCTGCTTGTCGCGGCCACACCCCGACGTCGCGCTCCTCCCTCTTTCCAGGCCTACCTCGTGTCATTGGTCTAGTTTGAGCGAGCAAAGGGCAGCCAATGCTGCTGGCAGCCAAAGCGCCACACACGGAGGGATCAGCCAAAATGGGGGCGCAGGATCAAGTTTGCCCATGATGGAAATTGGAGGGTGGCCGCAAAATGAAAAGGACCTCAGCTTAATTCTTTACACAACGCAGATGTCACTAGGGAAATGGACTCCTCTTACACATACCATGACATAACTAATTCTAATGGGCCTACGTGTTGCTTGTGGACTAACTATGGGGGGCAAACCTTTAACCTTTAATGATGTTATATGTACAATCTCAAAACCTCAACACTGCCCCCCTCCTTCGCCAGGCTCGTCCCCGAGCCAAACCCACACATGTGAGAACGACCGGTTTTGAGCAAGGGTCAGGACTACTTTTTAACTTACGTGTGACACTTAGATGTGGTTGCCCTCTACATTTAACCTAACACCCTGTGTATGACAGTTTTACAACACTAGATATGTCCCACCTACTGCGTTGTGTACTAACTAACACATTCACACCCACGGCTAACCGAATTACGGAAAGAATTCTCAAACTATACATAAAGCCGGTGGGGAGACATGTTATTTACAAGGCTAATCTAATTATTTACAGTTCTACAACCCAGGACCTGTTCTTTTTGGGAAAGAAATTTGAGAGGAGAGAAACAGAATGCACTGCACCAATACACCATAATACCAGAAATGCACAAAAATGCACAATCATGCACAATCATCAAAAATTCACATTTCACAATAAATGCTGGCTTTTGCTGCTAGGCTGCTGCTGGGCTGCTGTGTCTTGCGTCTTCCTGCTTCGTCTTCGGTGTGCCATAATAAAACTTGAGATCTTCCTTCCTGACACACCGGAATAAATAAAAAGTGCACAAACCGTGTCCGTTTCTTTATTATTTCAGCAGGGCCAATCTCATGGTCCATCTGCGTGACTTTTACGCCACTTAGAATCAGTGGTCCACAGGGCAAGATAACGCTTGCAGCAATTGTCTGCCGCAGCAAAAGGTGCCAGGCCACAGAACGTGTGGTCCATAGGTGTACTGGTGCAGCCAGAGGTAGCAGAGTGCAGCTGCACAGGTGGAGCAAAGTGCAGCCGCACAGCTCAGGGTTCCTGCACACTCCCCTCAACAAAAATATGGGTCCATGGGTGGGGAGCAAAGACAAAGCAGAGAGTCAGCGGTGGTAATGGCGCAAAGGTACACACAATGCAAGGCAATGCAACATGAGGAGCACGGGCGAGCGAGCGGAGAAAGCTCGTCCCTAGCCGTACGTAACCCCCCATGTCAGCCTACACTACCCTTGCCCTTCCCTGTATTTACACTTTACAATTCGTCACTACGTCTTGTCTTTTCTATCCCCCCTCTACTCCGAATTCGTCATCCAATCCCTCCCAAGAAGGAAGAGATGGAATATCACACAATGTCAAATCCCTTCGAGATGCGTCTTTACCCACTCAAATATTTGCAAAATCTGGTGTGGAGTTCTGTCACCCTTGGTGAGTGGAAGTGGATGGTGTGAAGAGATTTCATCCTAACTATACTCTAATTGACATTAACTCACTTACACTACCCGGGGTCATGCCCTGCCAATTGGCATCTTTAAACTATGTGGTTCTAAAAACCAATTCCCATTGACCATCCTGTGGTGCCTCCCAAATTTGGGGTCTCACTCCCCCAATTTTTCACTACTGTGCCTTCGCACAATTTCGGGGCTGGGTCGTGTGGCTCCACTAGCAGGTCCAACTACCTGCGCACCTCCGCCACTGAAGTCGCCACCCGAGCTTACCATGCTCCTTACAACTACCCTAAATCGGGGAAGGCCCCTCCTGGCTCCCTCACCCCTCTGATGCCCTCTCTGGCATTGGGCTACCCGGGTCCTCTCCTCGGATCCTCGGCCCCACTGAACTCTACTCGAACTCTAACTGGCTCCCAGAGCCTACCTGCGGCCTCACCTGGCCGACAGACTACCAGTGGCGGAGTGCCCTAATAACTATACTCACCAATTAAGCCCACACTCCCAGCCATTTCCACAGACTCACGCACCCATCTAAGCAATACCTTGCTACTACTCGCACCACAGATGTCAATATCCAACAATTTACCTACTCCCTCTACCTAACTTTAAACTACCCTCCCCGGGTATTCGTGAAGGGGTCCATCTTCCCCCATCCACTCCTTCGCACCATGCACTCCACACCACTCATTCCACACCACTCATTCCACACAACTCATTCCACACCACTCATTCCACACCATTTATTCCACACACCTGTTCTCCACTTGCACCCTTCTTGTGCTCTCATTCCTCTTTCCATACACTCCAACACAACTCCACATCTCCTCAATACACCACTTATACACTTTCTCTGGTCATCCCCGACCAATTCCTCATTTGCTCACGCTCACCACAAAGATTCTCATTCAATTCCTCATTTGCTCAAGCTCATCACAAAGATTCTCAATCTTAAGCTCATACACACAGCATCATCTAACTAACTACTTCCCTCTAATACTCGTGCTTTCCCGTCTTCCCTTACACTAAGCATTATCATCGTCATTATCATCCATCTAATCTGACTACGTCCCCTCTACTGGTACAAAAGTCACTACTTAAATCTTGTCCCTACTGTCATTTCTAAATCCCTAACATTATCCTAGCCCGCCCTCGGCTAGTTTTCACTGCCATCCCCATAATCTAAAGCTCATGTGCCCCACAAATGAATGGTAAAGCAACCATTCGCCATCACTACTGCTATTCGTCCACTATACTCGAGCCTCTCTGGGCAGAAATACATCGTCATTACAGCTCAGCTTCGAAAAGCCGAGCAATGCATGCGGGTGGTTTGTCTCCTGTTGGTTGGGTGAATGAATGAATGAATGATCGTTTTAAGGCCATTTTTCCCCGCTAGAGCAGGGGTTAGCCTTGCGGGCCCCATGACAATCATGGTTCCCTGTTTGAGGCAATGTTTTTATGGCCGGATGCCCTTCCTGATGCCAAGTTGTTGTTGTTGTTGGGTCTGTTCTCTGTTGTTCCTGTTGTTCCGTTCAAGTTCCTGTTGGTTGGGTCTGTCCGGCATTTTCGATTCTGGGGAGGAGGCATACTTGGGCCGAGGTTCCAGGAGCCATCTCGGCGCGGAGCCTTTTGATCTCCGGCACGATGGCCCAACCTCCCCCGGTCGGAGCACCGCGCTCCCCAGGGGGCGAAGGTCCGACCTCTTCTTCCTCCCCTTGAAACATGCCGTTTGCCTTTCCCGTCAAAGCGCGGCACCGACCATACAGGGTGGGGCCCGGCCCGAATCATGCACGCCGCGGCGGCAACGATCCCCACCGGCCCCCGCAGCACACAAAGCGCACCACGCCCCGAGAGCTCGCGTCGGCTATACGTCGGCCGAAACGTTCCCCCGGTCCGTGTCGATGCCCGAGTCGCATTCTCACACCGAGGCGCTCCAGCGCCTCCAATACATTCCCTGCATTCCGTTATTGCACTTTCTCTCCGTGCTTTCTCTTCCCTTACATACTCAGGTGCACACCACTCAGGCGCACTCACACCGCTCACACACCCCATTAACACACACCCTCGCGCACATACTGGCACTCTCATACCACTCACACACTCCGCACTTACACACTTGGCCATCGCGCACACTCTCCCGTTACGTACTCCGTAACAACCACGGGTGTGCAATCCTGCACACACCCAATCACGCGCTCTGGTGTGCACTCCTGCACACTCTCTTCGGCCATCGCACACTCTGTATCACACTCCGTTCCACACTCCGTTTCACACTCTTGCTCCGGTGCCAGTCTCACACGCGCGCCATTCACCTTCACACAGTGCACCACGGACCTTCCACGAGCGCCCGGGTGACGTCACGATCCCAAGCGCGCGAAAAAAGTTTTCGCGCCAAACCTTTTCGCGCCATACATTTTCGCGCCATACATTTTCCTACTCACCTTCGGGATTTTCTTCTCCACCAACCACACCTGCAAACTTTCATTTGGGTTTGGCAGCATAACATCACAATGCGAACACGGACTTTGTGCAAATTCCATCTCCATCTCCGATTTAATTTCTGCTTTTGCCGTCTCTTCGTCCCCAATTTCAACTATACATATTTCATTTTCTTTTTCTAACCCAACGACCGCCGGCATGCTTAAAATTTTCTCTTCTAATTCGGTGGCCATCGGCTTTTCTATACCCCGATTCACGATTTCTACCCCGGTCCACTTAACTGTGCTCTGCTCTAGCTCGCTTTCCCCACGTTCCTCAAATCGCGTTACCTCGTCGCGTACCAATGCGACCTTCCTGCTCGACCTGCGCCTTATGTCTTTCCCCATCTCTTTTATTTGGCCACCTATTCTGTTTCCAAACCCAAATAACCCGTCTTTCATTTCTTTCATTTGGCCACCCATTCTTTCGGTCAACTCGCCCCTGCTACCCCTTACCTTGTCCCTTATTTCTTTCATTTCTGCCCTCGATTTGTCCCCCTCCATTTTTATTTGATTACTTTGAGCATCCATTTTATGCTCCGCCTTTATCATATAGGCCCTCATTTGTGCCATAAATAATTGGAAGTCCCCTGGCATCGCGGGCTCGGCACTCGCCGCCATGTGCGAGGCACCGCCATTTTCTTCCCCCGCTACCCCTACCGCTGCACCCTCCTCAATGTTCTCCTCTTCTTCCCATTCTTCCCGGGGGTCCTGGGTTATTGACTCTAATTCCTCCTCTACGTCCTCATTTACCCCCACCAGCATCCGACCGTCTTGGTTATCCATGGCACGATTCTAATTTCGATGTTAATTAAATTTCGGCCGATTGTAATTTTGAGTGCGTTCGGCGCACTTCGGGTCCAATCCCACTCCCCTGACACCAATTGTTGCGGATCTCAGCGCCGGCCTTTTCCCCTTACCAAGGGGGGATTAGTCCCCTTGTCTTTTACTAGCCGACGGGATCCGGGACCTATGATGTCACTCCTGGACAGCGCGAAGTAGGGTCATACGACTAATCACTAATACCTAAGTACTCGCGTCACCCAGAAACGAGGAAATAAGCCCTGCCCGAATCACGGGTGTTGGTGGAAACGCTGAGCGGTAGCGAACCTGTGACCGGAGCCGTTATCAAGGACTAAACCCGATCCAAGCGGTTCTTAATCCTGCCCGCTTACCCAATGGAGGAAATGACTGAAACGGTCGAATTTGGAAGAAAGGAATAACACGATTTATTTACACTTTGTACAATAATAAGAAGAAGAATACACAGTGCAGCCTTAAACAGTCTTAACTTATCCCAAGACAAACGAGCCCATCACACTCAGACACACTCACACGGGGTTGCAGACGAACAGGTTGATGGTCCAGGGATAGCGTCCAGGCAGCTCGCTCTCCGGTCCCCAACTCGCACCGCGAAGTCGATGAACCAGACGGCAGGAGCTCTCCACATGTCGTTTTCGCGCAGAGGATTATTATGGGGCGAACGGTAGGGCTGGCTTTGGCGGTTACACTCGCGGGGCTGCGTACGTAATAAACAGACAGTTCAATACGCGCTTCTCAATGCGCTTCTCAATCAATGCCTCAAAACTGCCATGTGCACGCCGGTCCTCCCAATGCAGTTCTCACACGAGTGCTCCGGATCAGTTCTCTCAATACCAGTTCGCTTGGTCCTCATACAGTTCTTCGTAAGCGCCTCTCCCTTCTCATCTCTCAACTCATCTGAGGTGGGGGCCTCGCGCCAAGGGTTTTATTGCCACGCCCTTGGAACCCTCTGGAACTCACCAGACGTTTCTTGCCACGCCCTATCATGCCATGCCCACCGAGCTCTGGTTGGCTGTTGCTCTTACCGTCACCGCCTTCTGACGTGCTGCTTGTCGCGGCCACACCCCGACCTCGCGCTCCTCCCTCTTTCCAGGCCTACCTCGTGTCATTGGACTAGTTTGAGCGAGCAAAGGGCAGCTAATGCTGCTGGCAGCCAAAGCGCCACACACAGAGGGATCAGCCAAAATGGGGCGCGGGATCAAGTTTGCCCATGATGAAAATTGGAGGGTGGCCGCAAAATGAAAAGGACCTAAGCTTAATTCTTTACACAACACAGATGTCACTAGGGAAATGGCTTACTCTTACACATACTATGACATAACTAATTCTAATGGGCCTACGTGTTGCTTGTGGACTAACTATGGGGGGCAAACATTTAACCTTTAATGATGTTATATGTACAATCTCAAAACCTCAACAATATATATATGTGTGTAAATATGTTGTTTTTATATTATGTGTGTGTGTTCAGAGTTCTTCAGTCTTAAAACCATTAAAAGTGAAACAATAAATTTCTCGTTGGACATACCCATACATATTCTTTGTCAGTTCCATCAGTGGGACGTACCCATACAATTTTCATTCCTACCTCATTTGTCATCTTTCGCATTGTTTATTCTATTCTTACTCTTACTTTTATCACGACAGAATGTTTACCTATAAACAATGTGTATGATGCCATTCCTCTGCAGCTTGCTGTTTGAAATTAACATGTTTCACACATGAAAAGTTGAACGAGTTAGAAATGCTCTGAAGTTTTATTTTCGGTTCAGGCTCATTGCATTCTCATCATTGAGAGTCAGTGAAGCTTCAGCATGTATTGTATCACACCTTCCTTCGCCTGATTGTACCCCTATCCTTTTTCATGCACTTGAAAGCTTGCCACCAGGTATGTGTATTGTGCCCACACCATTTTTACACAGACCTCAGCAGTCCAAGTGTTATCGGCCAAATATGGACCTTCTTTAACATTTAATTTAAAAATCATGAAATTTTTTGGTGGAAAAAAAAAAGTACATTGGTTCGTTGATTGACTCTTCAGTAGAGTGGTTAGAGACTTATAGTATAGGGTTTGCAATGTTTGTGAAGTTGTTTTATGTATTATTTTCGGATTACAAAACACTGTTGGTTGAAAAACCTTTAGGAAGCATGCTTAGCGGAGGAAGTGGAGGTTACAGTGGAGGTTACAGTGGAGGTTACAGTGGAAGAGAGGAGAGTTATAGGTAATTATAGACACAGGAGGGAAAGACGGATTTTGTTTTTACTCCACGCACGCAAAGCGAAAAGCGGGGTTAAGCAATTGGCTGATGTCCGTACGTCTGTCATATCAGTGTATGATGGAGGAGCAACTGAATTTAAATTGAATATTACATTTTGAACACGAATCGGAAAACAAGCCTCACAGTTTAACAGTACTTTGGCTCTGAATTTGTCTCGATCGCATGTGGACAGTAGGGCAAGTCCATGTAGGATGACTTTTCATAGTCCCGTACTTGGTAGAAGACAAAACCTTTTCTAAAATTCATTAAAAAATTGCCTGAATCACATTACCTCCTTGTTCTCTCTTTAAATATCCCGTCATTTCTTGGAAGAAAAAAAAACTTGAGCTCTATTTTGTTTCTCAATATCTGTGACCAACGGCGATAAATAGGCTTGGATCGGCGAAATTGACCAATCACGAGCCGGTGTTCATTACGTCACACTAGATCAGTTCTATCTATCTATAATTCCAGTAATCTCTGTGTGTATGTGTGTGTGTCTGTGTGTGTGTGTGTGTGTGTCTGTGTGTGTGTGTGTGTGTTTGTCTGTGACCGCTGTTTCTCGACAACCACGGGTCCGATCTAATTGAAACTTGCCAGATATATTGCTGGGGACCCGAGGATGTGCCTTTTCAAGGTTTGAAATTAATCGGACAAGTGGTTCCCAAGGTATGGTCACCGTACTCGCAAGCCGTTCGCTTTGGCTTTGCGAATGGACCAAACCATTTCATGTAAATAGAGGGGGGGGGGGGTTCTGTGGTCGTTACTGCCACGTGGTTTCAAAGTTGCCAATGGACCAAACCATTTCATGTAAATAGAGGGGGGGTTCTGTGGTCGTTACTGCCACGTGGTTTCAAAGTTTTTTTTTGTTGTTGTTGTTTGCACGCATGTTTTTTTGCACGCACGTACGGGACCAAACCCGTATGGACCAAACCATTTAATGTAAATAGAGGGGGGGGGGGGGGATATAATTTTAGATATATATATAGTACGGGCACGCCCTAGTCTATCTATAATTCCAGTAATCTCTGTATGTCTGTGTGTTTGTCTGTGTGTTTGTCTGTGACCGCTGTTTCTCGACAACCACGGGTCCGATATACTTGAAACTTGCCAGATATATTGCTGGGGACCTGAGGATGTGCCTTTTCAAGGTTTCATATTAATCGGAGAAGTAGTTACCGAGCTATGTCCAAAAAACGATTCAACCAATCAGAGAGCAGCGAGCTATCACGTGTGCCGAACGTGGCGAACAGACTCTGCCTCGGACGGCACATTTGAGAGCGTATTCATTTATTTCACGTTGGCAAACTATGTTGGCGCTATGTTGGCGTTAAACTATGTTTTAAAACTAATTAAAACTAATTTGCGATTCATCGTAACTGCGATATGCGACCTTCCGGACAGTCAAATGAGGACGTCACTTCCGGACTTACGGATAGTCATAGTGACGACATACTGATGCTGAACGTGGCGAGCAGACGCTGCCTCGGACGGCACATTTGAGAGCGTATTCATTTATTTGACGTTGCAATCTGTGTTGATTGTTGTAAGGTACGATCGATTGTAGTACACGTTTATAATAACTCTGCCGATACAGGCCCGATTAACTGCAGCGCCATCCGAGCTGCGGCGTCGGGACGATACATTCATTGTACGGTCACATCACGCACTTACGGGCACGCCCATGGGCCCATGGGCACGCCCATGCATGCATGGGCGAAGACATTTTTTTTTTTTTTTTTGGCAAGGAACGGGCACCCACGTACGGGCACGTCCTAGTCTATCTATAATTCCAGTAATCTCTGTGTGTATGTGTGTGTGTCTGTGTGTTTGTCTGTGACCGCTGTTTCTCGACAACCACGGGTCCGATCTAATTGAAACTTGCCAGGTATATTGCTGGGGACCCGAGGATGTGCCTTTTCAAGGTTTGAAATTAATCGGACAAGTGGTTCCCAAGGTATGGTCACCGTACTCGCAAGCCGTTCGCTTTGGCTTTGCGAATGGACCAAACCATTCCATGTAAATAGAGGGGGGGGATATAATTTTAGATATATATATAGTACGGGCACGCCCTAGTACATACGGATGTGGCTCGTTCCCAACCATTTTTAAAAACATCTTGAAAACCAAAATGGCGGACGACGTGGAGTTCTCGAATGTCGAACCGACGTGCCTTATACACTTCTCATGTGTCGATGGAGTCGAACTTACAGCATTTTCTGATACGACCTCGGATAGACCATTAGAATATGCAGATGCTTGGAAAAATGATGACGGCGAAAGAGCCGAAATCGCCACGGATTTCCTCAAGCGCATCATCGCCAGTATCTCTGTACAATCCACGCGTACTACGTCTACGACTACATGTACGAGTGATACAACACGCCCGACGAAGCCACTCAATGCTCGATGTCATCGAAAATTTTTGTGTAGTAAAGTACTCCAATAATTCAGAATTCTGTAATATCCAACAGTTTTATTCAATCCAACATTGGACACAAGCTCCATCCTTTTCCCGGAACTCCCCTCCTCTTGGCCACGCCCCCTCTGGCGTACCTTCTATGCACAACACCACAAAAATGCAATCAGAAATTCACTGACAAGACCAAGAAAGAGCAAGCCGAGAACAGAAAACTGAAAGCAGCAAGTGAACGTCTTCCAGATGCATCCAAAGGTAGGTCCTGATTCTCGAAAAAAAACAAAAAACTTTCAATTGCATGTTGTTAACTCATGGAGCTGCTTTTATTCAATGTTGACTGAGTGAGATGTAAGAACAGCTGCCTAAGAAATGCAACATAAATTATGTTAACTTCAGTAAAATGTATGAATGCGAAAATCAGCCAAATTGTAATTGTAATTTTACTTCTTTCTCATTTCAGATTCTTCCAATGAACATAAAAGGACTGCGTTCAAGAAGTGGCACCAGCAGTATGTCGGCACGCAGATCTTCTTATGTGCTACCTCAAATGTGCATCATATGCCGGAGAAAAAAGTACATTTCTGACAAGCTCGAAGGAACAAGAGTAGTGGAACCGCTCACTTCCTGTGAACTTATAGATGGTGGCCCACTAGCAAAACAAGCCAAAGCACAAAATGATGAGGACATTCTACGAGAAATTGAAGGCAAGGACTGTGTAGCAATAGAAGTGAAGTACCATTCATCTTGCTACAGAGAATACATCAGGCCCTTATCAAGGCAAAAAAAACCAGAACAGAGCATTGTGACAGACAGATGTTTTGGAAAATCTTTCGACAACTTTTGTGAGGATGTCATCGAACCACATATTATCCGGATATGGCTGTTTACAGATTAACAAAGCTGAAAATGATGTTTGTGAAAACTGTAAGAAAGGTAGAGAAACAGGATGCCCAAATACACAAATCATTCAACTTGAAGCGAAGACTGCAGGTCCGGTGCACTCAGCTGAACTTTCTGTGTCCTCAAAGATGCAACCAGAGTGTTATGGTGTATGTAGATGAACTTTCGACAGAAATGCTCTTAACAGATGAAACGTGTGGTCCTATTGAACAGTTGAACATGGCCACAGATACTACTGACTGGGGATGACAGACCAAGTGTGCATGACTGCAGATCAAGTAAATCCATCAAGCACAGCAACACTGAGGGAAATGTATGCAAGTGCGTTGGACCTGAGGACATAAATTAATGCCATTCCATCACAGACAATACCATGGCCACCTCCGTCTTCTCACCTGACATTGGATACAGCTGAGAAACTTGTTCCTGTCAAGGTGTTTAATTTTTTTTTGCCTGGATGAGTGGTCTATCTTCTGAGCCAGAAGAAAAGGAATTTGTCAAAGTTACAGATGAGCAGCAAAGACGCATTCTATCCATAGCGCAAGACATCATTTACTTGGCATCAAATGGCAGGAAAGCCATGCCAAAACATACATCATTAGCGATGGCAGTGAGGCTTGACGGGGTCTGCACAGCTAATTGGGCTTTTGAATGGTTTTGGTCATTCAACTTCGCACACTGCCGTTCTGGAGCAAGATACAGCGTTGGCAAAAGAAGAGCTTCAACAAGGAGACACCGCTCTTCCAACCTGTCTGCAGCAAGGTGTTTTCACAACCCTTGTGTGGGATAATAACGACTTCGGTGAAGAGCCGTTGTCCGGCAAAGGAACAACACATAACACAAACGGAATTGCCATCCAACATGAGCCGTCCACAGAAGAAAGGTCACCTTCACTCAAAGTAAGCATGAAGAAAACTAGGGAAAGATCACTGGCAGTCCCAGAGAAGAAACTGGTTCCATTCTTTGGAAAAAAGAAGGCCAATCCAAAAAGTCTTGGAGTACAGATCTCGCTTAAAATGGACTTCCATAGGGGAGCGACAGATGCAGAAACACACATTGATTATAGGTACTTCATCACGAAATACCCAGTTACTGACAGTCACCCGCTACTCCCAGGTTGGACAGGATACAACCAGAAGCTTGTTAATCATGTTCCTCAAAAGGCAACCATCGGCTATCTTCCCATAGTAGATGCCATGCCAACTGAGCTAAATACAGTGAACACTGTCTTGCACAGAAGTGTCGATGCAGCAAACTCACTCCATCTGGATGCAATTGTTGCCGTCGTTGACCAAGCCTGAAATGCAAAAGCTCAGGTCATTAGATGGCAAACACCTGTGCTTACGGAGAAGATCGTCCTAAGGTTGGAGGCTTTCTATACCGCCATGACCTTCCTGACTTGCATAGGAAAGTGGTTTGGAGATGGTGGGCTGGAGGACATCCTTATTGAATCTGAAGTATTGGCACCTGAATCAGTGAATGGAGTGATGAGCGGAAGGCACTATAACAGAAGCTTGCGCTGTCACAATCTGTTGGTAGAGGCCTTACACCATTTACTTTGGCAGAATTTCCTCCAGTCTCAGACAGAAGACGATGTTAACTGTTAGATGGTGCTGCCGATTTGCCAAATGGAGATGCAGTATTTGCCAAATTCCCACCTAGCCATTCACGAACAGTTCCAGCAAGGTAATTTTTCAATGCAGAGACAGAACCTAAATGGATTTGCTGGTATTCCCTGTGACATGATAATCGAACAGACTGAACAAGGACTCCAAGAAACGTGGTGGACTCAAAGGATTTACAGTCAATAAAGGAGCAGTCAACAGGTGGACAACGGGTCACCATGAACGAGGGTCAATTACACGCCAGTGTGAGGAAATGGCAGGGAAAATCCAACGAGCTTTGATGAGGAAAGATCTGACGGTGCGTCGTATGTCAAGGAATGAGGAGGATGCACAACGGATTTGTAACACAATTTCAATCCTCACCAATCCATTTGAAGACCTGGAAGAATCATCAGAAATTGTTCATCTTGCCTCTGGCATAGTGGCCTCACCCAAGGTTTCGAGAGACTTACTTTTTTCAGAAGGAAAGGGAGAAGCTCCCTCCCTCCCACAGATCTCTCGATGTCTCCATGTCTCTCGGTCCCTGCTCTCAAATGTTGTGTTTGTGTCCTTCCCCCTCTCTCCCCATCTTGTCTTCCGCTCCCGATGTTATTTGTTTTATGTGTCTGTTTGTCTTTCTGTGTGATTAATTTTCGCTCTTTCACGAGCCTCGATGTTGTATACAAAAAAAAAAAAAAAAAGAAAAAAAAAAAAAGCTGCATTTGTCAAATATTGTGAGGAAAGGCTCCAAAAAGATGACAAGACTTTGCAGGACACAATACCAAACTCAAAGCTGAAAACATTCAGTGACATGTCAAAGAGGGTTGTAACAAAAGTGAAGGGGGAAAAGGTAGCATTGAAAAGCAACAGGGACCTTTTCACAAGACTTGCCATCATTGGAAAAGTGAGAAACATTGACCTGCAGAACATGATGACCTACTCACTTGGCCCGTTGCCACTAGCAATTGCAAGAAATTCTGGCTGCCTAGGAAAGACAAAGAAGGCAAAACTACTGCATATGTTGAAGGATTTACATGTACCAAATGAAGAGGTTGATGCAGAGTCGCCACTGGAGCCTCCAAAAGATGGTGTGTGGGTTGTTGATGGCATGGCACTTCTCCAGGCTATCCACAATAATTTGCCGCACACTTTCAGGCAGTTTGCTGATAAGATACTAAGACAACTGATCACCATTGCCTTGAATAATCAGTATTAGTGTGTTCACTTTGTCACAGACACCTATCCAGAAGTCAGCATAAAGAATGCAGAGCAGAAAAGGAGGGCTGCCAGTGGATCTCAAAATATTAAGATTTCTAGACCTGACCAGAATTTACCCAAGCAGTGGAAGAAATTCCTTGCTAACAGCCACAACAAGCAGCAGCTAGTGGGATTCCTCCTTGCAGAGTGGAAAACATGCCAAGCAGACCAACTCAGGGGAGTATGCTTAATTGTAGCACATGATGAAGAGTGCCATTCCATTTCTGCAGATGCAAATGGGGCAGTTGAAGTCAAAGCTGTGGATCAGCTATACTGTAACCATGAAGAAGCGGGCACAAGCTTGCTGTTGCATGCGAAGTACATAGCTGAAACTATGAACAGTGCAACTGTCATCATCCAAAGTACCGACACAGACGTGTTTGTGATTTCTGTTGGACTTGCTAATCAGATATGTTCACCAGTGTACTTCCACACCGGCAAGAGTGACAAGGAGCGCACAATAAATGTGGGGGATAGTCAACAAGATTTGGGAGATTCACTGACGGAAGCTCTCATTGGCTTCCACTGTTTTACCGGCTGTGATTCTGTCAGTTCCTTTTATCGCAAACTAGCCGGAAGCACCCGGCGTTGCCCGGGTTCTTTTTGAATGAATTTACTACTATAATTCAGCTTTTACTCATGGCCGTCGAAGATTGACTACTATAATTCAGCTTTTACTCGCGGCCGTAGAAGATTGACTACTATAATTCAGCTTTTACTCGTGGCCGTAGAAGATTGACTACTATAATTCAGCTTTTACTCACGGCCGTAGAAGATTGACTACTATAATTCAGCTTTTACTCGCGGCCATAGAAGATTGACTACTATAATTCAGCTTTTACTCGCGGCCGTAGAAGATTGACTACTATAATTCAGCTCAGCATTAAATTGCGAAATGGGCCCAGCCCGGCCAAAGCGGCCTCGACCGGCCTCGCCACCTAGCCTATAACCTTCCCGGGGCCCGTCCCGACATTTTTTGTTTCAGAGGTTTCCTCCTATCCTTCACCGTTCAGGAGATTAGCGCGTGCAGGCAAACAAACGAAAACTTTATTTTATATATATAATAATAATAATAATGATATAGAAGATTAAAACAAAAGACTCTGAATCTACTGCAGAAGAACCCCTCCCTTGCTGAGCCCTTCAAATAATTGGGAGCATCTGATGTTGTATCTGAAGAGATGATCAGTGGTTTGGAAGCATTTCTTTGCCTACTATATGGACAGAAGGAAGTGACTTCTGTAAATAAAGTAAGATATATTATGTTGAAGACTGCAACAAGAGCTGAAAACATCATGCCACCAAACCATAACTCATTAATGAAGCATATCCAGAGGGATAACTTTCAATCCAGCATATACAAGAAAAGCCTGTTACAACAACAAGATCTTCCCTCACCAGCAGGCAATGGATGGAATATGGATGACGGTGAGCTTTCTATCGACTGGATGGATTTGGCTTCAGCTCCTTAAAGTGTTCTAGAGCTTGTATTTTGCAGGTGTAAGGGGTCCAAGTGCAATTCTGTGGATGCCGACAAGTCATGTTGTGCCTCCCTTGGACTTAGATGCACTGATCTGTGCCAGTGCAAAAAGTGTGAAAACATTGCACTCCCAACGGATGAAGAAGGGTTGGAAGTATCTGAAGATGATGATGATGTAGGCGATGATGAGAATGATGAACCTTAAGGAAGGTATGAAATTTTGAATCTGTATATTAATTATTGTATACTACTGGATGAAAATGATTGGTACCTATTGGGTTTTCATATTTTTGCAAGTGATTGACATCCAAATGCAGCATTTAATAAACTTGAAATTAGCAGAATGTAATAGATTAAAAAATATATATAACTATGCGACCGTGTCGCCAATATGCTTCCGCATAGTCCGACGATGGGTAGATGCCATTACTTTGCATATGTATGGGAAGGGGACTACATTTGTGAAGTTTTGTGTTGATCGGATAAGGGTCGTTTTTCTATCCAGGATGACTGCCAAACCACGTGACCTATGACATCATGATTTTCAAACTATATGCAACAGTGCTGTTAGATGATAGTTGTAAAATTTCGCATCGATAGGGTGAGCGGTTTCAGAGATATCATTATTTAATATTTTCCTTCAATCCAATATGGCTGCCAAACCATGTGACATATGATGTCATAAATTTAATATTTCAATACAAATGGGTCATAGATCATGTGCATGCAATTTCAGATTTTTAGTATAAGGAATTCGATTAAAACATTTTTGGCTGGTATACCACTTCACCTATGATGTCATCATTATCATGCTTTTGTTCCCCATTGGTCGTACTTTACAATGTGCCAAGTTTAAAATTTTTCCATTCAGCAGTTTCTGAGAAATGTTTTTTCATTATTTGCTTTTAATCCAAGATGGCTGCCATACCACGTGACCTATGACGTCACAATTATCACAAAAACATTCTGCATGGGTGTCACTCCTACCCTGAAAGTTTCGTCTCATTCGGACATGTGGTTGCTGAGAAAAACGAGGTTTAGCCCGGGCGGACGGACGTACGTACGGACCGACGGATGGACAGCCCGAAAACATAATGCGTCCGGCGACTTTGTCAGCAGAGGCATAAAAATTATATTCCATCAGGCTACAAATGTATTTACAAGTGGATCTAGTGTTGCACTTGGAGGTGGCAGTCTTGTCAACAATGCAAACTGATGGGTATTATCCATTTTGATAGGTGTATTGTAACCGGTACAAAAAATGTTAATTTGGTCATTTAGGATTATTTTGGTAATGTGCACTCTGAAAAGTGGGAACAATGCATTTCTTTAATTAATGATCATTACCCAGTTGAATCATCCAGTTCCTTTCCACTTCCAAAGAGGAGACGACAAAACTTGTTATTCAATGGGTTAATATGTCATTGCCCCACTGTCTAATATGCATAGAGAGGAGTGAGATACTATTTTTTACTCGTCTGGCAGTCAAACAAAATGGGAAATCATTCCAAACAGGAAACTTACTGTTTTCACCCCCCCTCAGCCCAAATTGGGCTAAGGGGTATTGTCGTCACAGGCGTCGTCCGGGCGTCCGTCAACTTTTGCTTTCCGTCAATTTCAAGGAGAACGGCTTGTCCGATTAAATCCATGTTTGCAGTGTTTCTTGGGGTTGAGTAGAGGAAGGTTCCTTTCGAAAATGGGCGCGCTGCGATTTTCAATATGGCCGCCACGGCAGCCATCCAGGCATCCGTCAACTTTTGGTTTCCGTCAATTTCGAGCAGAACAGCTGGTCCGATTAAATCCATTTTTGCAGTGTGTGTTGGGGTTGGATAGAGGAAGGTGCCTTTCGAAAATGGGTGCACTGCGATTTTCAATATGGCCGCCACGGCAGCCATCTTGAAATTAGTTTCCGTCAATTTCGAGCAGAACGGCTTGTCCGATTAAATCCATTTTTGCAGTGTGTGTTGCGGTTGAGTAGAGGAAGGTGCCTTTCGAAAATGGGTGCGCTGCGAGTTTCAATATGGCCGCCACGGCAGCCATCTTGAAATTGGTTTCCGTCAATTTCGAGCAGAACGGCTTGTCCAATTAAATCCATTTTTGCAGTGTGTGTTGGGGTTGAGTAGAGGAAGGTTCATGGGTGCGCTGCGATTTTCAATATGGCCACCACAGCAGCCATATTGAAATTGGTTTCCGCCAATTTCAAGCAGAACGGCTTGTCCGATTAAATCCATTTTTGCAGTGTGTGTTGTGATTGAGTAGAGGAAGGTTTCTTTCGAAAATGGGCGCGCTGCGATTTTCAATATGCCCGCCACGGCAGCCATCTTGAAATTGGTTTCCGTCAATTTCAAGCAGAACAGCTTGTCCGATGAAATCCATTTTTGCAGTGTGTGTTGGGGTTGAGTAGAGGAAGGCTCCTTTCGAAAATGGGCGCGCTGCGATTTTCAATATGGCCGCCACGGCAGCCATCTGAAATTGGTTTCCACCATACATGGGCTGAGGGGTTACGCCCGCTTTGCGGTGCCATTTTTAAAGATGTTATAAAGGATACAAACAACAGGCACGAATAACTAATGTGTAACGTATTAGATAGGGTGGTGTCATAGATACTGTGTCAATGGTAGTAAAACGGCGGTAAATTCGGAATTCATATTTTTATATGGACATTTAAATTTTAATTAATATTACTATTTTTTTAATAACATTTAATTAATATTACTATTTTTTTATAACATTTAATTCATATTAATATTTTTTATAACATCTAATTATAAATATTTTAATCACATTTTTATACTTTTACAATTTTTATTTTATTTAAATTGAATTATATTGTTAAACTCTCATATGATTTGAGCTCTCATAATAACCGAGACTAAGTATACAAAAAATAAAATATAAACTGTAGAATACAAATCGCCTTCTTGTCACTTCCAAGAACTTCCAGTTTAGCAGTACTTGGACATGTTTAATAGGGTGGTGTATAAGACTGCTTCAATAACACTAAACTTCCGGAATTTTTTTGACAATCATTAAAATCATTATTTTATTTAAATGTGTGTATATACTTGAACACTGCCCATGGCAACATATTCCACGAACTATGTATATGAAGAGTGATTCTTGTTATTCCCGCCACCAAAGGTGGATGGAGGTTATGTTTTCACCCCTGTCTGTTTGTCTGTCCGTTTGTCTGTGAACAAATTATCTCAAAAAGTTGTGGACGGATTCGGACGAAATTTCGCAGAGATGTAGCGAATGTGACCAGAACGAAATGATTAGATTTTGGTGAAGATCCGGATTCGGATCCGGCTAGTATAATTTTTAAAGTGATTCTTCACCATTGGGAGATAGGGCCAAAAACGATACATAGCAGGATATCTCAAAAAGGTGTGGACAGATTTGGACGAAACCCGGTGGACCGATTGGGTGTCCGACAAGGACGATTCGATTCGATTTTGGTGAAGATCTGAATATGGATTCGGATATGAGAATTATTTAATCTTTAAAGTGAATCTTCACCATTGGGAGATAGGGCCAAAAACGATACATTGCAGGATATCTCAAAAAGATGTGGACGGATTTGGACGAAACTTGTTGGACATGTTGTGTGTGTGACAAGGAAGAATCGATTCAATTTTCGTGAAGAGCCGGGTCCGGATCCAGCAAGTAGAATTTTTAGTGATTCTTCACCATTGAGTGATATGGCCAACCAGGCGGAGGTATGCTCTCTACTGAGTGACGTTCTGGTGTTGGCATGCGTCACTGACATTGGGTACAGATCATGGCAGCTTTGCGAGGACAAGAAGTATGGCTGTCGCGCAATGACTTCAAGAAGGTTAGAAGATGTTATGGAAATGGAGACTTGCACAGGAGTGGCAGTCTGTCGAGGCAGGAATGAGCACACAGATCCAAGCAGATTGTAAATTTGAGAGACTATGCCAGAAATATGACAGTTTCTAAGCACGGGGGATTCCAATGTCCCATTAGCCTCAGATTGGCAATGAAGTATATGTACGTAGGTGTAAATTGTACAGGGACGGCCAGGTTCTATAAGCTGAAAGTGATGGCAATGATGACAATGACTGTCGGGAAACATAAAGTGCAAACCTTGCCATTTTGATCCCCCTCCCACCCCATCCCCAAGTGTTGTTTTCCTAACCATTCCTTATCCATCAATAGTATATATTTAGAGATGTCTCTATCGAAAATGCTTGGATTTATATTGGATGCTAATATATATATTTTGCTGAGTGTTATTTCTCTTATTGGAGATTCACAAAAACCTACCCACCTTTTTTTTTCTTTTTCCTTTTTTAATACTGAATCGAGGCTCGTGAAAGAGCTGACAACCGCGAGGGAAAGACAGTACAGGGGGACCGCGAGGGAAAGACAGCACAGGGGGACCGCGAGGGAAAGACAGCACAGGGGGACCACGAGGGAAAGACAGCACAGGGGGACCACGAGGGAAAGACAGCACAGGGGGACCCGCGAGGGAAAGACAGCACAGGGGGACCGCGAGGGAAAGACAGCACAGGGGGACCGCAAGGGAAAGACAGCACAGGGGGACCGCGAGGGAAAGACAGCACAGGGGGACCGCGAGGGAAAGACAGCACAGGGGGACCCGCGAGGGAAAGACAGCACAGGGGGACCGCAAGGGAAAGACAGCACAGGGGGACCGTGAGGGAAAGACAGCACAGGGGGACCACGAGGGAGGGGGACAGACAGGGGGACAGACAGGGGGACAGACAGGGGGACCGCGAGGGAAAGACAGCACAGAGGGACCGCGAGGGAAAGACAGCACAGGGGGCCAATGAGGGAAAGACAGCACAGAGGGACCGCGAGGGAAAGACAGTACAGTGGGACCGCGAGGGAAAGACAGCACAGTGGGACCGCGAGGGAAAGACAGCACAGTGGGAACGCGAGGGAAAGACAGCACAAGCTGTCACCTTTGCTGTGTAACTGTATTAAAAGTATGTTTTGCAACTCACCACACTTTGCTGATGGTAATTATTATGTAAAATATATATTTCTGAAGGAAGTGCAAGTGGGATCGTCTCCTCCATCCTCCATGAAGCGATGTGCTGCCCACATTAACACCAGGACTGTTTGACATTAAACTTGATTTCTCAGGGAATCAAACATGGACGACAGAGCCCGCTAATCAAGAAGAAAGCTCTTAAGTTATAGAGAGCTCGAGACATCTCCACTCTACACCATTACTGCAATACGGTACTCTCTTCAATTCAAGAGCGGCATAAGATCACTCAAGAAGCGACAAACCAATAATTGCATCAACCACTTGGACTTGCTGACTCCGCATGCATCTCACGCCCTTCTTTGCATCACCCTCATCCGCATCCCCTCTCCTCATTAGCTGTGGCGTTTTCACACTTGCTGCAAAAATTAAATTGTCTCCGCCACGCTCCGCACTATACGTTCCAATTTGCCCACTTAATTGCCTCAAGCCAACTGCTCACGCAAACAGCAGAGGCAACTCTGCACGAGTGCTCGCTAACCGAGACCGCAGCCCCGCCGCACGCCATTAGCTATGTCCTGCTAACCTCTGCTTCCCGCTAATCATTCTCGAGCCCTTGAGCTTTGCAGCTTCTCAAGATCGGCCCCAATGTGGTCGCTCTCGCTATCCTGCGGGATCTCACCGATCCACTCAGGCCCTCAATTCCGCTACATCTTGGATGGTGATGATTCACACTATTAAATCGTGTCTCAACGACTCCTCAGCTATCATTTTACTTTGGCTTCGATGAGGTCTTCAAAGACCTTTGACCGAATGATGGAAAATTTATGGAGAAAAAAAATCTCAAGACAACAGTGACGAATGGCGAGCTGACAACATGACTTTGTCTGTTACCTTCACATAGGTCCTGACCCGGCCTGAACCTTTTGCAGATTTTTGAGATTTGGTCTTTAAAGCAGCTGTTTCACCACCATCTCTTATCTTCCCCCATCCAAAACCTTGATCTTTTCTACCCCCGCTAATTCACCCCAGATACACTTTTTTGAAATTCCGACTTCTTTCCTGGAAGTCTGAGCAGTGTCCATGTGTTTTATACCTCTCCCACCGCCCCCCCCCCTTCCCATGCTTCCTCACCCCAAGCCCTCTCCTTCCCACAGATCTCCCGATGCTCTCCATCTTGTCTCCCGCTCCCTTTATCATATGTTTCATGTTTTATGTGTCGGTTTGTCTTTTTGTGATTAATGTTACCTCTTACACGAGCCTCGATCTTGTATACAAAAAAAAAAAAAAAAACCCTTTGTAATAACTTGTGTGATGTGTACCTGGACTCGGGGGTGTGATGGTTAGAGTGTCTGCTTTGAGTTTTGCATGTCGGAGGTTCAAACCCTGCGGCCGTGTCATACCAGATATGGTACTTGTTGCTTCCCTGGTTGACGCTCAGTATCTAAAAGGACAGAAGTGAAGAATCACTTGAAAAATGATCGTACCTGTATCCGGATCAACATCTTCACCAAAATCTAATCAATTCGTCCTTGTCATACACCCAATCTGTCCACCAGGTTTCGTCCGAATCCATCATAGCTTTTATCTTGAGATATCCTGCTCACAAACAGACAGGTGTGAAAACATAACCTCGGTGCACCTTTGGAGGCGGAGGTAATAATCTGGAGAAACAGGAGAGAAAAGGAATGCAAGATTAAATAACAGGAATGTGAGCAGATAATAGCTCAAGCTTGGCACTGCAGGCAGGGCCACAGATTCCTCATCAGTCATGAGAATATATTAAAAAAATTAAAAGGTAAAAACCTCCATATCATCACTGCAAGGTCAAAGAAAGATAATCCTGGGGTCATTTTTACCAACCAGGTCGGTGCTTTGGCTGCTTGAAAAAGGCTATCGGAGTCTCGCAAACGGACGCAATCAATATGGCGTGCCAACAAAAGCACTCACCTGATGCAAATGAGTCCCACCAAAAGGTGAATTGCAAATGAAAGGCAAAAAGAAAACAGCTTTTGATATCAAAATCCACAAGTGAGGATCGATGTGTGTGTCGAAGAATTAGGAGAAGCGGTGTAACAGAAAAACAAATCACAGACGGTAGTCTCAGGTGGTTGTGATTACCTATTTCCACAGATATAAGTGGATGATTGACAAGGATGGAGTTAAGAATACTCCACTGATTTATGGGTGGGAAAAAGGAAAGAATATACTTTATCCTCAGGTGCCATTTCATCCGTGACCCACAGACCTCATCACGACGATGCCAAACCACCCGGCTCAATCAGTCGTCACCAGCCTCCTCTCAAGGTCATTTCCAGATCATGGGTGCTCGTGGAAAGGTGACAATAAAGGATCCTAATCACGCCATTATCATCGATGTAGTCTGCTCGTCCTCAGGTGTGGAAATGCCGCGATCTCGTCGAGAGGCCGATAAGCAGAGCCCCCGCTGGGTATGTGGGTGGCCCCCTGCAAACCTCATGTGGGGGCCCCCCTGCAAACCTCATGTGGGTGTCCCCTTGCAAACCCTCATGTGGGGCCCCCCTGCAAACCTCATGTGGGTGGCCCCCTGCAAACCTCATGTGGGTGGCCCCCTGCAAACCTCATGTGGGGGGCCCTTTCTATTTGAGGGCTAATAATATGGTGACAGATCTTCAAACGAAGAAAGGATTCATCCCTCGGTTCTGGAGAGGTTAGCGAAGTATTAGAATGACCAGCTCTGTCTGTCTCTGTCTGTGCGTGTGTCTGTCTTTCGCACACCATGATCATGGGTAATGTATCGTCATATCTCGGGCTGTGTCTGCACCGATTGTAACCAAACTCGAGAGGACAGTAGTGTGGGTCAACCAGAGTGTGATACGTGGCCAACAATGAACCAAGTCCAATGTCAACCGCTGTTCATTATCGCCAGGATAGCTTATGTGGGCCTAATGCCGAGTATGTTATGAATGAAGATAACGCTGACCGACGTCCTAGAGGTACTTCCTCAAGATGGAGGAAATGACGTAAAATCAGTAAATGATTCACAGTAAATTTCATTCGATTCACTTTGAGGTCGTTGGAAAGCTTTTTAACAAATAATGAAAACATTTTAAAAACGAAAAAGGATGTTGGGATGTTACTGGAAAAAGTATGGAAACAAGAAGAAATGAAGACTGCGAGCAGTGATGCCCTGGGGACCAAGACACCCTATTCTGATTGGACAAGTGTGCAACGACGTCCTTGACAACGCAGACCCAATTATGCAAAGTTTGAACTGAATCGATCCGAAAAATGAAGGAGGTGCATTTCAGAGGTTTTTCATGAAATACAATATGGCCGCAATGCAACGTGACCTATGACGTCATCCAGAGGACATACATCAAGTCAAGTGGCATACTATAAGTGGTCCAAGTTTCAACTCAATCGATCGAAAAATTAAGGCGGAGATGGAGATGCATTTTAAAGGTTTTCATGAAATCCAATTTAGCTGCCTGGTCACGCGACCAATGACATCATCAATTTTGATCAAGTTTGTTTTCTTTTTCATTGCCAGACCATGTGACCGATCAGATTTTTTTTTCATATTCAAGTTCTTATTGATGCGTAGATGCCACAAAAAAAGTTTTGTGTTAATCGGATATAATTTTTTTTTACCTCAACGTAGCTGCCAAACCGCTTAACCAATGACGTCACCTTAAACAACTTTTTTTCACTCTAACATGACAAGAATCAAATCGATAGCATTTGCGGTTTCGGAGAAGAAAATCTTTAAAGTTTTCGCTTAATTTCAAGCGAGTTGTCATGGTGATTGCAAAATCAAAATTCGGGAAAAAAAGATGGCATCAATTCCCATTGGCTCCAACATTCCTGGAAAGTTTCAACTTGATCGTTGATTGGAGCAACAGTGCCGACGTTAGAGCTTCCACAAAATTTGGCGGGAATAATAATAATAAGTCCAACAACAAAAGGAGCCCGAGTCTCTTACAGACAAAAGGAGCCCAAGTCTCTTATAGACAAAAGGAGCCCAAGTCTCTTATAGACAAAAGGAGCCCAAGTCTCTTGTAGACAAAAGGAGACCAAGTCTCTTATAGACAAAAGGAGACCAAGTCTCTTATAGACAAAAGGAGACCAAGTCTCTTATAGACAAAAGGAGACCAAGTCTCTTATAGACAAAAGGAGACCAAGTCTCTTATAGACAAAAGGAGACCAAGTCTCTTATAGACAAAAGGAGACCAAGTCTCTTATAGACAAAAGGAGACCAAGTCTCTTATAGACAAAAGGAGACCAAGTCTCTTATAGACAAAAGGAGACCAAGTCTCTTATAGACAAAAGGAGACCAAGTCTCTTATAGACAAAAGGAGACCAAGTCTCTTATAGACAAAAGGAGACCAAGTCTCTTATAGACAAAAGGAGACCAAGTCTCTTATAGACAAAAGGAGACCAAGTCTCTTATAGACAAAAGGAGACCAAGTCTCTTATAGACAAAAGGAGACCAAGTCTCTTATAGACAAAAGGAGACCCAGTCTCTTATAGACAAAAGGAGACCAAGTCTCTTATAGACAAAAGGAGACCAAGTCTCTTATAGACAAAAGGAGACCAAGTCTCTTATAGACAAAAGGAGACCAAGTCTCTTATAGACAAAAGGAGACCAAGTCTCTTATAGACAAAAGGAGACCCAGTCTCTTATAGACAAAAGGAGACCAAGTCTCTTATAGACAAAAGGAGACCAAGTCTCTTATAGACAAAGGGAGACCAAGTCTCTTATAGACAAAAGGAGCCCAAGTCTCTTATAGACAAAAGGAGACCAAGTCTCTTATAGACAAAAGGAGACCAAGTCTCTTATAGACAAAAGGAGACCAGGTCTCTTATAGACAAAAGGAGACCAAGTCTCTTATAGACAAAAGGAGACCAAGTCTCTTATAGACAAAAGGAGACCAAGTCTCTTATAGACAAAAGGAGACCAAGTCTCTTATAGACAAAAGGAGACCAAGTCTCTTATAGACAAAAGGAGACCAAGTCTCTTATAGACAAAAGGAGACCAAGTCTCTTATAGACAAAAGGAGACCAAGTCTCTTATAGACAAAAGGAGACCAAGTCTCTTATAGACAAAAGGAGACCAAGTCTCTTATAGACAAAAGGAGACCAAGTCTCTTGTAGACAAAAGGAGACCAAGTCTCTTATAGACAAAAGGAGACCAAGTCTCTTATAGACAAAAGGAGACCAAGTCTCTTTTAGACAAAAGGAGACCAAGTCTCTTATAGACAAAAGGAGACCAAGTCTCTTATAGACAAAAGGAGACCAAGTCTCTTATAGACAAAAGGAGACCAAGTCTCTTATAGACAAAAGGAGACCAAGTCTCTTATAGACAAAAGGAGACCAAGTCTCTTATAGACAAAAGGAGAGACCAAGTCTCTTATAGACAAAAGGAGACCAAGTCTCTCATAGACAAAAGGAGACCAAGTCTCTCATAGACAAAAGGAGACCAAGTCTCTTATAGACAAAAGGAGACCAAGTCTCTTTTAGACAAAAGGAGACCAAGTCTCTTATAGACAAAAGGAGACCAAGTCTCTTATAGACAAAAGGAGACCAAGTCTCTTATAGACAAAAGGAGACCAAGTCTCTTATAGACAAAAGGAGACCAAGTCTCTTATAGACAAAAGGAGACCAAGTCTCTTATAGACAAAAGGAGACCAAGTCTCTTATAGACAAAAGGAGACCAAGTCTCTTATAGACAAAAGGAGACCAAGTCTCTTATAGACAAAAGGAGACCAAGTCTCTTATAGACAAAAGGAGACCAAGTCTCTTATAGACAAAAGGAGACCAAGTCTCTTATAGACAAAAGGAGACCAAGTCTTGCTTCACGTGACTCGTGGTGGTCCCTCTCGGCTCTCCCCCCGCTGGTATTTTTGTGCACATAAGATTGTTCACGGTTCTGTTTAAATATTATTTAAATATGTATAACCTTTCCCCTTCAGTGTTTTACTCAGTGGTATTTTACAACACGCTGTTTTTCTTCCTATTTAAAAGGCTTTTCTCAATTTCCTCTCCAACTCATTCCACCTCAAAAAAAAGAAATTCAATATCTCATACGTCTCCCTCACTACATGGTCTAAATTCACATTCATTCCATCCCTCCTCCATCATTCTGAACCGGATTGCTAACTTGAAAATCACAACAAACCCAATTTGTTTTCAATGTTCGTCTTTCATTAATCATCCACTTTCTAAACTCCCCTCTTGCCCCTCCCATCCAAATCCCTCCCCTTGCACCTACACTCCTAAACTCCCCCCTTGCCCCGCCACTCTTAAACTCCCCCCCTACCCCTCCACTCCTGAACTCCCCCCTTGCCCTTCCACTCCTGAACTCCCCCCTTGCCCTTCCTCTCCTAAACTCCCCCCTCACTCCTCCCCTTCAAAACTCCCCCCCAACCCCTCCCATTCAAATCTCCCCCCATACCATTCCTCTCCAATTTTCCCTCCTCCCCCATCCTCCTCAAAGCTGCCTCCTCCCCACTTCGTCTCCCTTCTATCTCATATCTCCACCCCCCCCAACCTTCTTCTTTCCTCTGCCCCCCCTCAAACAACCCCTCTCTGTGCCTCATCCCTTCACCTTCAAACCTTTCATCCTCCTCATCCTTCCCTTTCTTGGAACTCTTCTGCAATCGCTGACACACTAACAACTGCTCTCCCTACCTCCCCCTCTCATCCTTCATCTTACCCTACTCCTCCCCTCCCCTGTCCTGTACCCGATGCTCCCCCTCTCTCTTCATTAACGGTATGGACCTCAAACATCCGGGGCCTTCGCTCAAACCTGACTGATCTCTCCATACAGGTTGCTTCTGACAATCCAGACTTGATCTGCTTAACAGAGACTTTCCTCCTTCAAGATGTCTCTGATTCCTTAATATCTCTTCCTGGTTACTCCCTCCTCCGGTATGATAGACCTGAGCCTCGGCCTGGTGGTGGGGTGGCTATTTTTATCAAAAACTCTCTTCCTCACTCTCCTTGCACTGCCCTCTCTCCTCCTCACCCCCAGGAGTACCTCTGGCTACGGCTTCCTCTCCGCTCCCACCTTTTGTTCATATGTGTTCTGTACCGTCCCCCAAACAGTGATGACTCCATCTACATTTCACTGTCTGACAACATGGACCAACTTCTATCCACTCATCCCAACTCTCTCTTCCTCATATGTGGTGACTTCAATTGTCATCATGCCACCTGGTTGGGTGTGGGTTCCTCTCTCACCAGTCATGGCACCTCAGCAAAGGACTTCTGTGACTCACTGGGATTGACACAATCTGTCAATTTCCCGACCCGGATCTCAGCCAATGGAGTATCTTCTCTTCTAGACTTGGTTATGACAAACTTCCCTGCTAATGTCTGCTGCTCTTCTTCTGCTCCAATCGGTTCTTCTGATCATGTGCTTGTCAAAGTGGACATCTCTCTGGCCATTCTCAGAGAGCCTCCTCAGCGTCGACGAGTCTGGCATTTCACTCAGGCCGACTGGGACGGTCTTCAAGCAGCCATCAATCGTCTGGATTGGTCTCCCATCTCCACTGCCTCTGACATCAATTCTTCCTGGGAATTCTTCCAAAGCAAACTGATCTCTCTCATGCACAGATTTATCCCATCTCGCCTTCAGTTGTCTTACCCTTCCTCCCGTCCATGGTACACTGAATCTTGTGGTGAGGCAGTTGCCCTGAAACAACTTGCCTTTGCCTCTTGGAAGGCTAATCCAACTGAAGGAAATCTCAGTTCCCTCCACCAAGCTCGGAACAAGTGTGTGTCTACCCTCAGGAGTGCCAGGAAGCACTATCTCTCCTCACTCAAGAATGAACTCTCAAACCTGTCTCCTTTCTCCAAATCCTGGTGGCGTCTGGTCAAATCCGTTTCTGGTGTTTGTTCCCCCTCCATCCCCTCCCTTACTTCAAATGGCCACACAGTTGACATCGCACGTGACAAAGCCGAATGCCTCAACTCTGTGTTTGCCTCAAAATCCTTAGTCCCAAACCCATCTCTCTCTGTTCCCACCTTTCCCAGTCGAACCAAACTGCTCCTGGACTCTGTGACCTTCTCTCCTGACAAGGTGGAGGAGTTTTTGTCAAACCTCGACTCTGATTCTGCAACTGGACCAGATGGCATCAGCCCACGGGTCCTAAAATCCTGCTCTGCCACTCTATCTCACCCTCTCTCTGTTCTTTTCACCCTATCCTTTGCTCAAGGTCATCTGCCAGCATCCTGGAAATCAGCAAACATTACCGCTTTACACAAAAAAGGTGCAAAAACAGATCCTTGCAACTACAGACCAATCAGCCTGCTCCCAATTATCAGCAAAGTCATGGAATCCATCATTGCTTCGGATATGAAATCTTTCCTCTTCTCCAATGGCTTGATCTCTGATCATCAATTTGGTTTCAGACCAGGTCACTCTACTCTGGACATGCTGCTTCTGCTGTCTTAACAATGGATGGAGGTCCTCAATGCCAAACAGGAAATCAGAGCTGTCTCCCTTGACATATCACGTGCCTTCGATACGGTCTGGCACCCAGCTCTGCTCACCAAACTCTCCTCCTATGGTATCCATGGAAATCTCCATGCATGGCTTGCGGACTTCCTCTCTGGTCGTAGTCAACGTGTGGCCCTGAATGGATTTCTCTCATCTCCCCTTCCCGTTCAGGCTGGAGTTCCCCAAGGCAGTGTGCTGGGCCCTGTGCTTTTTCTGGTCTTTATCAATGATCTCTCCGACTCTCTGGAAAATCCTCTGTATCTCTTTGCTGATGACTCCACTCTCTGCCGCTCCATTCCTCTTCCCTCAGATCGGCAGTCTGCAGCCTCCTCACTCTCTGAAGACCTGGACAAAATCACAGACTGGTCAAACATGTGGAACATGTCTTTCAATCCTGACAAATCTCACACTCTTACTATGTCTCTCCGAAAAGATCGACTGGACAACCCTCCCATCTACTTTCTCAACAATCCTCTCCAAGAAGTTCTGTCGCTCAAAGCTTTTGGGTCTCACCATCTGCCATGATCTTTCTTGGGAAAACCACATTTCCAAGCTGGCCTCCAAAGCCAGTCCCCGACTGGGCATCCTCCGTCGTGCGAAGTCCTTCCTAGGCACACCTGAGCTCCTCACCACATACAAGGCTTTCATCCGCAGCTCAATGGAATACTGTTCTCCCCTATGGGCTGGTGCTCCTGCCTCACACCTGGCTCGGCTTCACGCTGTTGAATCCAAAGCTTTCAGAATCATTGGAATCTCCCGCGATGAAGCTATCTCTGAGGGCCTTTCACTCACTCACCGCAGGCAGGTAGGTGGTCTTTCTGTCTTCTACCGACTCCTCTCCGGCCTTGCTCCCCCAGCTCTCTCTGTGCTCTGTCCCCCAAATATTCCTACAGGTCGCACAAGATCTGCCAGCCACCTTCTGATGGTTAAACTGCCGAAATCTCGGCTCTCTGCTCACCTTCACTCTTTCATTCCTCTTTTCTCCCGCCTCTGGAACAAACTCCCACACTCACTTCAATCACACGCCTCCCTCCAGGTCTTCAAAACAGCTGTTCACCACCATCTCTTATCTTCCCCCATCCAAAACCTTGATCTTTTCTACCCCCACTAATTCACCCCAGATCCACCTTGTTTGAAATTCCAACTTCTTTCCTGGAAGTCTTGGCAGTGTCCATATGTTTTATACCTCTCCCACCCCCCCCCCCTTCCCATGCCTCCCCCCCAAAGCCCTCTCCCTCCCACAGTTCTCTCGATGTCTCCATGTCTCTCGGTCCCTGCTCTCAAATGTTGTGTTTGTGTCCTTCCCCCTCTCTCCCCATCTTGTCTACCGCTCCCGATGTTATTTGTTTTGTGTGTCTGTTTGTCTTTCTGTGTGATTAATGTTCGCTCTTTCACGAGCCTCGATCTTGTATACAAAAAAAAAAAGAAAGAAAGAAAAAAAAAAGTCTCTTATAGACAAAAGGAGCCCAAGTCTCTTATAGACAAAAGGAGACCAAGTCTCTTATAGACAAAAGGAGACCAAGTCTCTTATAGAGAAAAGGAGACCAAGTCTCTTATAGACAAAAGGAGACCAAGTCTCTTATAGACAAAAGGAGAGCAAGTCTCTTATAGACAAAAGGAGACCAAGTCTCTTATAGACAAAAGGAGACCAAGTCTCTTATAGACAAAAGGAGACCAAGTCTCTTATAGACAAAAGGAGACCAAGTCTCTTGTAGACAAAAGGAGACCAAGTCTCTTGTAGACAAAAGGAGACCAAGTCTCTTATAGACAAAAGGAGACCAAGTCTCTTATAGACAAAAGGAGACCAAGTCTCTTATAGACAAAAGGAGACCAAGTCTCTTATAGACAAAAGGAGACCAAGTCTCTTATAGACAAAAGGAGACCGAGTCTCTTATAGACAAAAGGAGACCGAGTCTCTTATAAACAAAATGAGACCAAGTCTCTTATAGACAAAGGGAGACCAAGTCTCTTATAGACAAAAGGAGACCAAGTCTCTTATAGACAAAAGGAGACCAAGTCTCTTATAGACAAAAGGAGACCAAGTCTCTTATAGACAAAAGGAGACCAAGTCTCTTATAGACAAAAGGAGACCAAGTCTCTTATAGACAAAAGGAGACCAAGTCTCTTATAGACAAAAGGAGACCAAGTCTCTTATAGACAAAAGGAGACCAAGTCTCTTATAGACAAAAGGAGACCAAGTCTCTTGTAGACAAAAGGAGACCAAGTCTCTTGTAGACAAAAGGAGACCAAGTCTCTTAGAGACAAAAGGAGACCAAGTCTCTTATAGACAAAAGGAGACCAAGTCTCTTATAGACAAAAGGAGACCAAGTCTCTTATAGACAAAAGGAGACCAAGTCTCTTATAGACAAAAGGAGACCAATTCTCTTATAGACAAAATGAGACGCGTCATGTCGCACCTGGTGATGGAAAAGGAAAGGGGTGGTGTGAAACAAGAAAGAGTAATCAGAGATTGCAGATCCTCACCCGGACTTGTTTTGTGTAGTGTATTTTGTGTGGCAAATAAATGGAAGGATGTACTAAATGAAAGGTCGTTGATTGCAAATGAAAGGTCTAAGTAGTCTCGTTGTAAATGTGTAAAGGTCAAAGGTCTGAAAAGTTGTAACAGTCAAATGGTCTGAAGGTTCTTAAAAGGTTGAAGGGGTCTCAAGGGTGTAATTTAAGGTCTAAATGATGTGAATTTGTCTGAAGGAGTCTAAAGGGTCTTAAAACGTCTAAAAAGGGCCTAAAAGTCAAATGGGGTCTTACAGGGTATTTATTAAACTAGTGAGGTACCTGTGCTACGCACGGGTGGGAGGCCAGAAGCAAACAGACAATGCAGAAACGGCGAATGCTAAAGCATGAAACCAATAAATTCCACATTCCTGTAGCACCTTGAGTCGCATGTCAGACATGGACAGCAAGTTCGCGAAGGACGTTCATGAAGGACGTCCATGAAAAACGTACCCGTACGCAAACAAACGGGTATGTTCACGTATAGAAACATCGATCGTGGGACCGTGGCGAATCTGCATATGGCGATCCGCGAATTTCACGTTTAGAAAGTAGAAACCATCACGGCATTTCAACATTCACTTGAACTCGATATCCCTTTTTTCATCCCAAACAACATAACTCCAATCACAAATTAAATAGCATTAATATAAAAAATAAACTTTTAACAACATTGTTAATGTTTCCTTCATTGTAAAAACTACCAAGTCAACAATTAAAAGGATTTTGAGCCGATAGGTGTTACGGCCTTGGCAAGATCGATGGAGACAGCGATCTGTTAGCTTATACACCGCCCAAATAGCTATGTGGAATTCTCTCATGTGGAGATTAAACTCACGTCGTTTGAACTTTGGCGAGGTCATTATTTACTTTTAATAATAATAATAATAATAATTCATTTATTTTGTATAGCGCTTTTCCAGAAGCCCAAAGGCGCTTTGACAGAGTGGAAAACATAATGCATAACAATACATGAAAACAACAATTGCAAAAAGACAAGAATCAAGAAAACAAACAGCAGCGATATACGGCATATATATAAGACAAGAATCAAAAAGACAAGACAAGAATCAATAGGGAAATATTTAAAGCAAAAGGAGGGAGAAGGAGAAGAGATAGTCAGGGGTTAAATGCTGTGGGTTGAATGTTGAATGCAGCGTTGAACAGGTGGGTCTTTAGTGATGTTTTGAATGTGGTGAGTGAGGAGGAGTCTCTGATGGTGTGAGGTAGTGAGTTCCAGAGGGTGGGAGCAGCGATGGAGAAGGCCCTGTCCCCCCAGGATCTGAATTTGGTCCGGATGGAGGGGGTCAGGAGGTTGGTACCAGCAGAGCGGAGGTTGCGGGTGGGAGTGTGTCTGGAGAGGAGGTCAGCCAGGTAGGATGGGGCCAGGTTATGGAGGGCTTTGTATGTCAAGAGGAGGATTTTGTACTGGATTCTCTGGGGGATGGGGAGCCAGTGAAGCTTGTAAAGGACGGGGGTGATGTGGTCACGGGTCCGGGAATGAGTGAGTAGACGGGCAGCGGAGTTCTGAATGTATTGGAGTTTATTGGTGATTTTTGAGGGTGAACCATAGAGGAGGCTATTGCAGTAGTCCAGACGGGAGGTGATGAAGGCGTGGATGAGGGTTTCTGCAGCCGTGGAGGAGAGGGATGAGCGGAGACGGGCAATGTTTTTCAGGTGAAAGAAGGCTGACTTTGTGATCTGTTTAGTGTATTTGTCGAAGGAAAGGGTTTGGTCAAAGATGACGCCAAGATTCCGGATGTGAGGGGAGGTGGATACTGGGATACCGTCGATGTTGAGGGCAAAGTTATGGGTGGATTTTGTGAGCGTTTTTGGGCCAATGATGATTATTTCAGATTTATCACAGTTAAGCTTGAGGAAGTTGATTTGAAGCCAGGATTTTATTTCAGTGATGCAGTTTGTCAGGATAGAGTGGGTGTCGGTGGAGACGGACTTGGTGGAGATGAAAAGCTGGATGTCATCGGCGAAGCAGTGGAATTGGAGACCATGACGGCGGATTAAGTGACCGAGCGGGGACAGGTAAAGGATGAAGAGGAGGGGGCCAAGAACTGAACCTTGGGGGACACCTTGGGGGAGGGGAGCAGTGGGGGATTTGCAGTTATTGATGGAGATGAACTGGCATCTGTCAGAGAGGTATGATTTAATCCAAGAGAGGGCAGTGCCGGTGACGTTAAAGGTGGATTCAAGTCGGGTGAGGAGGATAGTGTGATCGATGGTGTCAAAGGCAGCGCTGAGGTCGAGGAGGACGAGAATGTTGAGGTTGCCAGCGTCAGAGGAGAGGAGAAGGTCGTTGGTGATTTTGAGGAGAGCAGTTTCAGTACTGTGGTTGGAGCGGAATCCGGATTGGAATGTTTCATACAAGTTATTGGCAGAGAGATGATGTTTGAGTTGAGTGGCTACAGCGCGTTCCAAAACTTTTGACAGAAAGGGTAGGTTGGAGATGGGTCTGAAGTTGTTTAGGGTGTCAGGGTTTAGACCAGGTTTTTTTAGAATGGGGGTAACAGCAGCAATTTTGAGGGAAGGTGGGACGATGCCTGTAGACAGGGAGGAGTTTATTGTTGCAATGATAAGTGGAGAGAGAGCAGGGAGGGAGGCTTTGACAAAGCTGGAGGGGATGGGGTCAAGAGTGCAGGTGGCAGTTTTCATTCCTATGAGGAGTTCAGAGAGGTCAGTAGGAGAGATTGGGGAGAACCGAGACAGGGGATGGCAGGACAAGGGGGGGCAGGTGGTTGGAGGGGGAGCGGGTGCGGCGGTGGTCAAGCTGTTGTAGATGTTGTCAATTTTGCGTTGGAAGAAAGAGAGGAAGGAGATGCAGTTGTCTACTGTGAATGACTCTGTGGTGGTGTTCAGGGGGCGGAGGAGTTTGTTTATTGTCGAGAAGAGTGCTTTTGGGTTTCCGGAGCCAGAGTGGATAATTTGAGAGTAGTAGGCAGAGCGGGCGCGGGAGAGGGCATCTTTGTAGTGTTGTATGTGGTCCTTGTAGGCTTGGGAGTGAACTGTGAGACCCGTTTTATTGCGGAGTCTTTCAAGTTGGCGAGCACGAGTTTTCATCAGGTGGAGTTCAGGGGTAAACCAGGGAGCAGAATGGGTGAAAGAAACTGTTTTGGTTTTTACAGGCGCAAGCTGGTCAAGGCAGGAGGAGAGAGTGTGGTTGTAGTAGTCAGTGAGGTCGGAAGGGGTGTGGAGGTCAATGAAGGGAGAAGTGGACATTTTTTCAGAGAGGGTGGATGAGAATGAGGTAGGTGAAAGAGCGTTTAGCTTACGGAAGTTGATTGTGCGATAATGCCTTGGTGTTGGGGCGGGGATGTTGATGGTCAGAGTGATGGCTAAGTGGTCAGAGAGGGTGAGGTCGGAGCCATAGAGATGGTGCAAATTTAATCCAGTGGAGCAGACAAGGTCCAAAATGTGACCACGGATATGGGTAGGAAAGTCGACATGTTGAGTGAGGTTAAAGCAGGTGAGTAAATCAGTGAAGTCAGTGGTTATTGTGGAGTCAGTGGAGTCCATGTGGATATTGAAATCACCAAGGAGGAGGATTGAGGGGGAGAGGGAACATAGCTGGGTCAGAAAGTAGGAGAAGTCAGACAGGAATGATGGGTGTGGTTTGGGAGGGCGGTAGACGACAGCCATGACTGACTGCGTGTGACCAGAGAGTTTTAAAGCCAGGTGTTCAAATGATGGAGCAGATGAGATGGAGATGAGGTTGGTCTTGATGTCTTGACGGTGGATAACGGCAATTCCACCACCTCGGCCCTCCGAGCGTGGTTTATTGACGTAGGAATATCCATTGGGTGTGGTGAGGTTGAGTGTGTAGTAGTCCAGAGGTTGTTGCCAGGTTTCGGTGAGACAGAGAAAGTCCAGTTTGTTATCCAGGATGTATTCGTTCAGGATGAGGCATTTATTGTTGAGGGACCGGGTGTTGAACAGGGTGAGCTTGATGTTGTTTTGAACAGCAGGGATGAATTCAGGTGATTTAGCCAGGGTTCGTAGGCAAGAGGTGCGATCGTGTGGGTTGCTGTGACCAGGTGCGCTGGGACGAAGAGTGAGAGTGCGCTGAGCCGACCAGAGGACGGGGATGGAGTGACCTGATTGCAAATAAACAAACTTGCGACCGGAGCCACGGTGAATGTACCTGGGTCGTCGGAGGAGTCCATTTGATTTGATGGCAGAGATGCATGATGGGGTGGAGCGGGTATTGAGCAGAAGAAGCCTTGCGGCGGAGTACTTCAGAGCCATGCCAGGCAGGAGCGAAGGGACGAGTACGAGGCCAAGGTCGAGGAGGCAAAGCGGCAAACGCAGCGGCAAACGCAGCGGCAAACGCAGCGGCAAACGACTGCAGCCGCTAATCAAGACCACAGCGGCAAACAAGGCCACAAGGCCACCGGCAAACAAGACCACGGCCACAATCAACGGGAGCGGGCCTTTCGAATTCCGTATTCCGTACCATCAAAAGCAGATTCCGTTATCCAGCCGGAGAACACGCGGCACGTGCGGGTGTGAAAAGGCAGGACAGGTGTGAGATGTCAGGTCAGAAAGGTAGAAGCAGACCCTGTACATCCATCCAGTCGGAGAAGCGGCGAATATGCAACGCCAGCGTCCTCTCGCAACCGAACCCGGAAGTCGAGTTTAATGATGTTTATATACGAATCAAAAAGAAGATAATTGGTTTTGGGTCATCCTTTCCACATAGCTCATTGGATTGTGAGTTGGAGAGATGACCGTGATGGCGGGGAGGGGGTTGGCATTCTCTCAAGCAGGGATTCAACCCATGTCCTTATAAAAGGTCTTTGTCCGGGGTAATGATTTTTAACTGTGTGTTTTCATTCGTCAGGTTGCAATCGGTGCAGCCGTTTGTGCGGTACCCGGGAAAATAACGTTTTGCGGGAGTCCAAACCTTAAAATGCTGGAGACCAAAGCTGAAATTGGAAAAACAATATACCCTATTTTACTCCAGGGGTTCCCAGGATTACCCACCCAAAATATTGTTGGGATCGGTTCAGCCGTTTTTGCGGTACATGCGAACGGACGGACGGACAGACGGACAGACGGACATTTGGTGAATTATAGTAAGATGGTCTGAAATGTGTGAACGTCTAAACTCTAAAGGGTAGAAAGGAGTCTCAGGGTCTTCGGGGTTCTAAAGGGTCTGATAGGATCTCAAGGGTCTTAGACATTGAAGGGTTCTAAATGGTGTAACGTGTAATGGGGTCTGTTGGGTTTTGGGGATCTAAGGGGTCTACAGGGTCTTAATAATATTTTGGATATTAGGGGTCTATAGGGGCTTAAATGGTGTTATGGGTCTTAAAGGTTCTTATGGTTCTAAAGACCCTTTAAGGCTAAGGGTCTATAGACCCCAAACAAACGGACTCACACTCTCACTATGTCTCTCCGAAAAGACCGACTGGACAACCCTCCCATCCACTTTCTGAATAATCCTCTCCAAAAAGTTCTGTCACTCAAGCTTTTGGGTCTCAATATCTGCCATGATCTTTCCTGGGAAAACCACATTTTTCAATCTGGCTTCCAAAGCCAGTCGCCGACTGGGCATCCTCCGTCGTGCGAAGTCCTTCCTTGGCACATCTGAGCTCCTCACCACATACAAGGCTTTCATCCGCAGCTCAATGGAATACTGTTCTCCCCACTGGGCCGGTGCTCCTGCCTCTCACCTAGCTCGGCTTCATGCTGTTGAAACCAAAGCTTTCAGAATCATTGGAATCTCCCGCGATGAAGCTAACTCCGAGGGCCTTTCACTTACTCACCGCAGGCAGGTTGGTGGGCTTTCTGTCTTCTACCGACTCATGTCCGGCCTTGCTCCCCCAGCTCTCTCTGGGCTCTGTCCCCCAAATATTCCTACAGGTCGCACAATATCTGCCTCTTATGGTTAAACTGCCAAAATCAAGACTCTCTGCTCACCTTCACTCCTTCATTCCTCTTTTCTCCCGCCTCTGGAACAAACTCCCTCACTCTCTTCAATCCCACGCCTCCCTCCAGGTCTTTAAAACAGCTGTTCATCACCATCTCCCCCATCCAATATCTTCATCTTTACTACCCCCGCTAATTTCACCCCAGATCCACTTTTTTGAAATATCAACTTCTTTCCTGGAAGTCCTTGCAGTGTCCTCGTGTTTTATGCTTCTCCCACCCCCCCCCCCCTCCCACGCCTCCTCTCCCAAGCCCTTTCCCTCCCACAGATCTCCCGATGTCCCTGCTCTCAAATGTTGTGGTTTGTGTGCTTTCCCTTCTCTCCCCATCTTGTCTACCGCTCCCTCTTTTTATATATTTTGTGTGTTTGTTTAATTTTTTTTGTGTGATAAAGTTAGCTCTTTCACGAGCCTCGATTCTGTATATAAAGGGTCTCAGGGGTCTAAATAATCTTTGTCCGGGGGCTCGTCCGGGTTACGAATTCCGGGTTTATGGGGGTTACAATTCAGGTCATTTCTTATTAATGTATATTCTATTAAAGGTTGTTGTGATTAAAGGGTCAGGAGCCCTTCTGGGAAAAACGAGACCGGAAACGGGCGCGTGAAGAAGAAGAGGGGGAGGAGGAAAAAGCGCGGCCATCTTAAGCTTCGAGAGCTCCGCCTCCGACGCGAGCGGAGGCGATCGTTACCTACTTTGGAACGGAGTTGGAAAAGCCCGTCTGGCGAGAGGAGTTACCTGCACGGGGTGATTGATTGCCGGTTACGTGTCAAGGTGCCGTGTGGTCCTGGAAGTGGAAGGAACAAAGCGCCCGGCGCTGTTCGCCTCGACGCCTACGAGGGCGTGTACGGGTCGCACCTTGGGCCTGGCGCGCGAAAGAGATTGGAGGGAGACGGTTGAGAGTTCAGTCTTGAGACTGCAGCTCGAGACCGAGCCGCCGAACGTGAAGGACAAGGGAACCGTGCCTCTGTGAACCGAAGTCCGCGCGTCAGGAGAGCGCCGGATTACTGCGGAACCTGCGAAGTCGGGTATCCTCGCTGAGGTTTTCGAGTATCCTCACTCCCAGCCCCGGATTGGAATCGGACATAGATTCCCCGATCGCTGGATCGACTCGACGTCACCTGGGAGGCGTGCAGAGACATTGGGGGCATGGGCCGTGAGTGTTGCCACCTATACTATAGATAAGGATTGTATGGAAGTGCTGTAAACGCATTGTGATTCCTGTGCGGGATTTGGGAATATATTGGGGTTTGTTCGTAACCCTTGGTGTGGACTCGTTATTGATTGACTTATTTTCACCCAAGGACCATACATCTTTCTGCCGGGGCTCCCCTCGAGGTTGACCCCGTAACAGGGGTCCAAATAGTATTTGGGGGGTCTGTAGTGTATTCTGGGATCTTAGGGGTATAAAGTGTCTTTGGGGTCTTAAAGGGTTTTATGAGTCTTATATAGTGTTCGGGTTCTGAAGGGGCTTAGGGTTCAAAAGGGGTTTTTGGTGTGGGGTCTTAAGTGGTCTTACAGTTATAAAGGGTGTAAATGGTTTTCGGGGTCTCAAGTGGTGTTGGGTTTATAAAGGCTCCAAAGTGTTTTAGCAGTCTTAGGGTGTCCGTGGGTCTTTGGGGGTGTTTACGGTCGTCATGGTCTTAGGGTTATAAAGGACATAAAGGATCTTAGGGGTCTTAAACGGTCTTACGGTTGTAAATAGTCTTTGGAGTCTCAATGGGTCTTTGGTTTCTAAAGGTTCCAAAGTATTTTAGGGATCTTAGGGGTCAATCGTGTCTTCGGGGTCTTAAAGGGTTTTATGAGTCAAACTGTGTTAGGTTCTAAAGGGTCTTAGTATTCAAAAGGGTCTTCAGGGGTTTTAAATAGTCTTAGGGTTATAACGGGTTTAAATGGTTTTAGGGTTCTCAAAGGGCCTTACGTTTCTAAAGGCTCCAAAGTGGTTCAGGGGTCTTATGGTATTCGTGGGTCTTTGGAGTCTTTACGGTTGTCATGGTCTTATAGTTCTAAAGGATCTAATGTAATTGATACACTTACTCACGTTCTGTGCAGACAAACAGACAAACAAACGGACCCAAATTCAATGCCCTCTCCTCTAGTGAGGGCAAAAGTCACAATCCGCCATAGATCACAGAATCGTTCCACCATTTCAGGTATGGGATACCAACAGAGTTAAAAATTTATCAAAGGGCATTTGGACTTGGCAACTCCAGCTCGACTGAACACTATTTGTGATTTCATTAGGGTCTCGTATCAAGACCGGTCTTCTCGCTTTCGCGTGCTCCGGGCAGATGAAAACCTGGACTCGCATCCCAGTCGGTAATAGAGTTGGAATGGCAATGATAACCCTTTAGATTCAGAAAACACGCTTGAGATCTCGCTATCAAAAGCGAAGAGAAAATGTCTTGTTCTTTGTCTGTACTACCTCTCATTTGTTTGTTGCTTGTGAAGACAAACTTATTAGTCATATCTGATGGGCTCGAAAGTTTATCTGTTCTGCCCGCCACGGTTTCCATCAATTTGGTCAAAGGAAGTCAATCTGCTCGAGAATCTTGCATACATATTTCCATTTTGTTATCAATACAAAGCAAGAATAATAAAATATGCAGCCATTGTATGAACATCATGTTGTACAGTATATTCTTGGGAAAAATTCCAGGGGCATATAAAAGGTCTCTTTATATGGTATGTGCCATGTGGCAAAGTACCGTATAGAAAAGAAGGGACATTCCATATTTTGTAGAAAATGCCAATCGATACTTTCCTCTTAAATTCTTAAATTAAAGTTTAAATTAAAATTAATTCCTCTTAAATTCTTAAATTAAATTATCTTAAATTTCCAACGCGCTGTTGTGCGTTCTCCTGACACCAATTCACTATAAATTTGGGCCTCGGTCATTACAACTACCTCTCTCTCGATGGTAGCGAGGTGATCGTTATAATTTGGATTTCAAATTTTTCCTGGGATCTTAGGGGTCTAAAGGTGGAATTTGATGGGATCTTAGGTGGAATTTGTTTTGAAAGCCATTAACTAGACCTATTGGCCGATGTGTATTCCAAGTTTCAGCTAGTTTCATTGTATAGCCTTTGAGATATGAGCGCCAACACATTTTGGGCGGATGGGCGGACGGACTGACAGACACCAACGTGAATTCGAGTGTTTTCTAAATAAAACTCAAGAATGCGGAAACGGAATGAAATTGGCAGCCGATTTCGTCCAGTAGAAGCCTAGAAACTAATTTTCAGTCCCCATGATAAACTTGCATACAGAGAAACAATCTCATATATATTTCAGAAACTGTTCCGATGTGATCTATAGTGGATGTGGATGGAGGGTGGAATTTATCTACGAGTATTTCTTAAGAAGGGATAAAGCACCAAAGGAATGCAATGCATATTCAATGTACAGATTTAAGAACCCAAAGACCCATTAAGACCACGAAGACCCTAAAGAACCAAAAGACCCAGGGGACCCAGAGGACCGAAAAGACCCAGAGGACCCTGAATACCTAAAAGACCCCAATGACCCAAAATACCCAAAAATACCCCAAAGACCTAAAATACCCCCAAAAACACTTAAATACCCCGATGACTCGGAGGACTCCAGAGACTCCAGAGGACCCAAGAGACTCCAACGACACAGAGGACACAAAATACCCAGAGGACCCAAAATACACCAAACACCCTTAAAGACCCCAAATATCCAAAATACCCCAAAGACAAAAATATCCTGAAGACCCTTAAAGACCCCGAAGTCCCAAAGGACCCAAAATAGACCCAAAACTAGACCAAGAGGATCCCAAAGACCCCAAACACCCATAAGACCCACAAGGACCCAAGAGAGCCAGAGGACCCAAAAGACACTGAAGACCCAAAAGACCAAGAGGACCCCAAAAAACCCCAAAGACCCTTCATGAATCGAAAGACAACGATGACCCTTAAAATCACCAAAGACCCGAAACCAGAAGACCCCAAAGGCCCCAAAGAACCAAAGGACCCAAATGACAAAACCACAAAAATACGTCCTGGCGAGGGACTGCGATCTCTGATTGCTCTTTATTGTTATAAATGTTTTGTATGGATATGATAGGTCATAGCGAAGGCTGAATGTGGAGAACTGTTTTTTCCTCTGTTGGATTTTCCTTGTATTTATTTCAATGCATAATGACCAACAACTCCATGGTAAGCATCTAAAGTAGTGGATACGTATCGTGTATATATACAACTGCAAATACGGAGTAAGTTAGCCCCTGTTTGCCAGTTGATCCATTGCCTCCTGTCATTCTGGTTTTCAGGTAGGTCTCGCTACCTGTGTTAAATGTAGAATGCAGCACGTTTTCTAATTTGCAATCCATCCTGCTAGATCAATTTTGCGAATTTCCTGGCTTGACCTTTCCCCACTATTTTGTTTCGCTCGAAGCGGTCGGCTGACCCTTGCTACTTCCAGCCATGTGCACGCGATGTAGGCCCATAGCCATGCGCAATACAATATGGCCCCCAAAGCCATTTGAGCGCCATGGCCCCCGTGGGCAGCAGACTCAACAAGGAAAATCTGACAACGTTATTGGGAACCTATGTCAAAGATGGAGCTTTTCGCATGCAACCTTTCTACTCGTGGAGAGCTGTAACCTTTCCTTGTAGGCCTTTCATTGGATTTTAGATTTTCCCTGTGATTTATGATTCATATTTAATTTGTTATTTGACCTCTTACACGGCTCTTAACTGAAATTCTGTTTTGAGGTCCCTTGATTTTTCTGGCAACAAGTTTATCAATGTTGCTAACAGCTCCTGTATTGGAATCATGACGTAATTCTCATCCAAACCCTTCATAATCTTTTGTTTATGCAGCTTTGCATGACGTCACATTTTTCACTCGTATAATTTGTCACTTAATTGGGGTCCATTATTGCTATTACTTGATGAAGCAACAACAGTTTGCCCAGTATGGTAATTGAGAATATGGCAGACAAACAAACAAGACAATAAAGACGTTGTGCAGAGCGCGATGATTGCAAAATCCACTCCCACCTCCTAAAATAAACGTTGCCATAGAAACATCAAGTTGTCCATTTCATTAAGATTAAAATTGACAATCTTAATCATAGCTCAGATCAATCGGATGGAAATTGATGATTTTAGAAGTTTGACCTTGAGCTGACCTATGACCTCAAAAATAGTTGTTTTCCCAATTCTGTGATGCACTATGCAATTGCTCTTTAGTTTTCAGGTTAATCAGTTGAACATTGAAGATTTTGTAAATGGAAATTGATGATTTTAGAAGCTTGACCTTGAGCTGACCTTTGACCTCAAAAATAGTTGTTTTCCCAATTCTGTGATGCACTATGCAATTGCTCTTTAGTTTTCAGGTTAATCAGTTGAACATTGAAGATTTTGTAAATGGAAATTGATGATTTTAGAAGCTTGACCTTGAGCTGACCTTTGACCTCAAAAATAGTTGTTTTCCCAATTCTGTGATGCACTATGCAATTGCTCTTTAGTTTTCAGGTTAATCAGTTGAACATTGAAGATTTTGTAAATGGAAATTGATGATTTTAGAAGCTTGACCTTGAGCTGACCTTTGACCTCAAAAATAGTTGTTTTCCCAATTCTGTGATGCACTATGCAATTGCTCTTTAGTTTTCAGGTTAATCAGTTGAACATTGAAGATTTTGTAAATGGAAATTGATGATTTTTGAAGTTTGACCTTGAAATGACCTTTGACTTTTTGACCTCAAAAATAGTTGGTTTCCCAATTTATTGACTCAATAAACAAATGCTGTTCAACTTTCAAGTCGATCAGATGAAAAATGGCAATTTTAGAAATTCAACCTCAAGATGACCTTTTACCTTTGACCTCAAAATCAATAGGCTTCTTCCTTATGAACAACTCTACTATTTGGTGAAGTTTCGTGAAGATTGGTTTAAAATTATGACCTGTAGGAGGTGATTGACATATAGGAGGAGGATCAGGATGCAACAGACAAAAACATGACGCAAAGCACGCATGAATGCGATGGACAAAATGGACACAGAAGGAAACTCCAAAGAGGGAAATCTTGAAAGAGGAGGGATTTCAGTGGAGTTAACGAGGGTAGAAAAGATTATGGTTTTAGATTGGGAACGATCTGAGATGGTGGTGAAAAGCTGTCTTGAAGATCTGAAGGAAAGAATGACATTGAAGAGGATGTGGAAATTGATTCCACAGGTGAGAAAAAGAGGAACAAATGAGTGGAGGTGAGCAGTGATGCTGGATTTTGGTAATTTCATCAGAAGGGGGTTGATGGTGCACCTTGTAAGCCCTGCAGAAACTTTCAGGAGGGGGAGAGGGGGACAAAGTAGAGGGTGCAAGACCAGAAAGGAGGTGGTAGAAGACAAAGAGACAACCGACGTGTCGGCGATGGCGAAGTGATTCACCAATAGACTCAGCTCGGGCACGAAAAATTCCTATGATCTTGAAGGTCTTGGTTTCCATGGCGACAAGCTGAGCAAGATGTGAGGCAGGGGAGCCAGCCCAGAGTGGAGAGTAGTACTCTATCAAGCTGCAGGTGAAAGCCTTGTAGGTGGATAGGCGTTCAGGTGTGCCAAGGAAAGACTATACACGACGGAGGATGCCCAGTCGGCGGCTGGCTTTGGGGGCCAACTTTGAAATGTGGTTTGCCAAAGAAAGAAAGAGCTACACTAATGGAGGATTTGGGGCCACATACAATATAAAGAAATCCTAAATTAAGGAGATTATAAAGAGAGGAAAAGTTGATAGTCAAATTATGAGGGTCCAAAAATGGACTAAGAACCTCCACAAATGGAGCAAAATGCGTTTCCTAATTATTGACCGATACTAATGCTGGTTCAATCTGTTCTAATCAACCGCAATTTGTGCAAACAATTGATCAAGCATCTTGTACTGATGTTTCCATTTGACAAAATCTATCGCATGGTACTTAAAGAAGAAGAAGAAGAAGAAGAAGAATCGCAACGAAATTACCTGCCGATGTCAGTATTGTCAAACTACCAGATTAACTCTTCAATAATAATGATTTACTGCCTGGATATAGAGTAGTTATCATGTAATACATTCATAATCGAAAAACAGGGAAACTCGGTTCATTTTGTTTACTTTGAATATAACTTGCTGATTAAAAAAAAAAACTTGAAAAAAAAACAACTTGGGGAAAAAATTGAAAAACAACTTGGAAAAAAAAAACTTGCCTCGTAATTAATTAATTAATTAAGGAGAAATTGTACATTAGCTCCAAGAAAAAAAACACTGGCGACATGTTTTTTTCAGTTTGTTTTGGCGTTTTGACCCCACTTTAAAAATCCCAAATTGACAGAAAACCCTAAAGTTTGATGTGGACGGCTCCACATTAAAAAATGGGGGGCTGGGATATTGTAATTAGCTCCACCTGTCTGTCTGTCTGTCCATCCGTCACGCTATCTCCTCAGCGGTTGAAGTTCAGAAATTCATCAAACTTGGTAGTTATGATCACCACTTGGCAAGAAGGTGCGAGAGCATCTTCATTTCTGGGCCCGCTCCCTGGGGCCCTTGGGTGGGATTAAATGGTCAAATACCAGAAAATGCAATTACGGGCACATTTTAATGAAAACTTGTATCTGAAATCAACATTGGGGGATGGGGGAGGGGGGGGGGTGCATGAAATATGTAACGACTTTTTGGATTCGACCTCCGATTCATGCCCCAGGGTTTTATAGGTCAAAGGCGTCAAAACAGAATATATATTTTTGTTAACCCAAAATTTGATATTGGGTCATTCTTGGTGGAACTTTTTCCCATCTTTCAACTTTGCTTTAGGTGCGAAGCCTGTGGATTTGCGATGGTGCACCATGGCCTTCACTCTCGTGTTTACCTGAAAATAACCTGTCATGAATTATAGGCTGAACTCATTTGATGAACATAAACCTTTTGCTCATCTGAGTGGCCGGTCTCGCAGTTCATTATGTACTCTGGATTCTGATGTACATCTTTAACGACTTGCATCGCTATGTCCATAACAGGCGATCTTCACAGCACTGTGCAGCTAATCACCTGTAAATTTCAACAACTGGCTTAATAATTTTCTGCTCCACCCTCTCTTTTTTATGTCACTTGCCGCCATCTTGATTTAAAGTGGGTAACATGTCAGTTCCTCCACTCTTTACATTTACTGCATTCTATTCCCAAGTAATTTGGATGAGTTTGTTTTCCAATTGATGCTGGAATCTTTTTGTTGAGGTGCGGCAGATGCGTCTTCAATGCTAAGCTGACAAAGGTTGCGGTTGTTGCCAAGTAATGACCGCGTGTTGTTTCCAGCAGGCCTCTGCACCTCCACATTACTTTCACTAAGCCCCACAATGGATTACTCTAGAATTATCCGTTACGCGGCAGTGGCAGCAATTCTACCTCGACCAATCCCCAATGGCTCCACATCTCCCGTGCTCAATTTTCCTGCACCCTCGGCAGATAATCTGGATATACAGCAGTACACTGGCCATCTTTTGTTGTGGCTGTTTTGTATTTTCATGTTTTCCTTTTACTTTTTGTTTCATAAAAAATGTTTTGTTTTTTTCATAAAACGTTTCTTCATTAAAAAAACATTTTTGCCATAAAAAACGTTTTTTCCCCAAGAAAACGTTTATTTTCATAAAAAGCGTGTTTTCATAAAAGCGTTTTTTATAACAATGTTTTTTTCTTAAGACATGTTTTTTTTGCATAACAACGATTGTTTTTCATAAAAAAGGTTTTTCTTTTGTTTTTTTTAAACGTTTTTTTTTCAAAAAGGTTTTTTTCATTAAAAAAAAAAACGTTTGTTTTTCATCAAAAAGGGGGTTTTCCCATAAAAAAAAAACAAAACATTTTTTATACAGTGCTATCCTGACATGCGATAGGAAAAGCTCAGATTCCATTTTGAGCTTTTGCTGTCCGTTCGCCTTGACCTTGAGCTTAATAAGCATTTTTCCGCAGGCTATCGCTTTTGCGCCGAACAGCACAGGGAAACAAATGGCGGGGTCTCAGGGGTTCTTCCAGCCTCTCCAGCTTATGCCTCATCGATTTCCCCCGGCATGTGCTACTGCGTCAGGTGCTTATCGACCCGCTCCCCTGCAATGCAATCGTCTCGAGTTTTGTTTTTCAATTATTCATCCTAAACAGAGCAGCTGCGTACACTTTCTACTCAATTTGGAGAGAGTGCCACGGCTGTCATTATGCTACGGAGAGGTCCTGGCAGCACCTCACAAGTAACCTGCACCATTGGCTCCTTTACTGCTCCCTCACTCATATCTACTGCTGATTGGCTCTTTGAGTGGACTTGTATGATTAAAAAGTGAACAGTCAAACATTGTAACTTCACAATCTTATATATGTACTTTAGGGGATGGCATGTTAATATGGACCCCCTTTCTGTAAATGCAAATGCAGCCTGTTTTTATTGGACTTTGCCAATTTATTATTAATCTCCAAGGTCATCCCCAAAAGTTGCAATCGACCCAAAAATTTAACTAGAGCCAAGTCGATGATGGTACGCCATCGTAAATTAACACATTTGCCACTGAAAGTGAAATTGAAAGATGGCAAAAACTTCCAACAGGAATGACCCAATATCAAGTTTTGAGTGAAAATTATGTCCCGTTTTGATCCCCATGACCATAAGTCCCCACGCCCTGGGGGCATCAATCGGTGGTCAAATCCAAAAACAAAATCGTCAAATATTTTGTGCATCCCCCAATGTTGATTGCATGTACTATGTTTCATTAGAAAATGTTACAAAATATGCCGTGATTGCATTTTTTGGTATTTGACATTTTTCCGCCATCCCAGCGTTGAAATAATACTGCTCCAGCACCTTCTTGCCATTGGTGATCATAATTACCAAGTTTGGTGAAATTCTTCACAACTGTTTGGGAGGAGATAGCGTGACAAACGAACAGACAGATAAAGCCAATTGTAATATCCCATGTTTTTTTTAAAAGCGTGGGGATAATAAACTGATTACAGAATTCCCAACCCCCCTCCCCCCTTCCCCTTCCACCCTTCGGTGAGGTGGGAAAGTTAGGTGTGTGTGTGTGTGTGTGTGTGTGTGTGTGTGTGTGTGTGTGTGTGTGTGTCCGTCCGTCCGTCCGTCCGTCCGTCCGTCCGTCCAGGACATAACTTTTTATCATTTGATCTTTTGTCATCAAATTTTCAACAAACCTTTATTATGAGAACTAGCATGACACGGCACGCTCCACGTGCCTCACCACACGTCGTTTCAGAGGGGTATGCATCTTTGACCATTTCGGTGTCTTTTGGGTCTTCGTGGTGTTTTGGGTCTTCAAAGCCATTTGGGTCTTCAGGGTCTTTTGGATCCTCTGGGCCTTTAAGGGTATTTTGGGTATTTGAGGTGTTTTGGGTCTTCAGAGTCTTTTGGGTCTTTGGTGTCTTCAGAGGCTTTTGGGTCTTAAGGGTCTTTGGTGTATTTTGGGTGTTTGGGGTCTTCAGGGGCTTTTGGGTCTTAAGGGCCTTTTGGTTCTTCTTGGTCCTTTAGGGTCTTTGGGTCTTTTTGGGTCTTCGGGGTCGATTGGATCTTCCGGGTATTTTTGGTCTTCGGGGTCTTTTAGGTCTTCGGGGTGTTTTGGGTTTTCTGGGTGTTTTGGGTCTTCGGGGTGTTTTGGGTCTTCAGGGTGTTTTGGGTCTTCTGGGTGTTTTGGGTCTTCTGGGTGTTTTGGGTCTTTTGGGTGTTTTGGGTCTTTGGGGTGTTTTGGGTCTTCAGGGTGTTTTGGGTCTTCAGGTGTTTTGGGTCTTCGGGGTGTTTTGGGTCTTCAAGGGTGATTTGGGTCGTCAGGGGTCTTTGTGGTCTTAATGGTCTTGGGGGAATTAAAGGGTCGTCAAAGGTCTGAGGGGCCTCAGCAGTCTTAAAGCAATTAAGAAGGTTAATTATTAATTAAGAGGGTGGTAATTTTATTTGAAGAAGAAGAAGACGTTTTCGTCGCATATAAACATAGCGACATACATAACCATATACGTTTGCTCTATTATAATAAGATATGGAGAAAATCTTTGAAAATTGGGTCAAAATGAGAAAGGAGGGCAAAATCATAGTGACTATAAATAGCCATTATTAGCCCCACTACAGCGCGTCAAGCATGAGACGCTCCATTTTTTTTAAATATCACTTCCGTGTTTCTTTATTTACTTATCATTGAGCTTCAGTGTGTCTGTTCAGTCCATATATAACATTTTCACCAAATGAGCTTTTGTCATTAATTGTTTTGGGATTTGACCCCCTCGTTCATGCCAGAGAGGGTGGGGACTTATGGTCACAGGGTTCAAAACGGGAATTTTTAAAACTCAATGCGTGACATTGGGTCAATCCTGATGGAACTTTTTGCCATTTAACAAAAAAAACTTTGCTCCAGGTGGGAAGCTTTGGGATTCGTGATGGCGCGTCATCGACTTCGCTCTCGTTTGACTTGGGTCTCCTCTACTTGTATCGCTTCATGTGTCAGCCATGCCAATGTAGTTAGCCTCAGGGTTTTTGGCTTGCACGACACTGCTACATTCTCCAGCTGGTTGCTCATAGGCCACAACTACAACTTTTATTTTTTTAAACAAATTACTGAATGTTAATGGATGGTAATAGTCTATCAACTGGACAGGCTTATTAAATGCAAAAATTCAGTGGGAGTGTGTGATTGTGTGTGCCTGGAGCTCACGTTCCCTAGTTACGGAGCATCTGTTCAGAGAATTAGCAGAAAAGGCTTTCCATCCAAGCCTGGTGACTCCGCAGCGCCGCAGCCAAATTACGATAGGCCTCATCCGTCCATCAACTCTCAAATTATCCAAAATCGAATCGGTGGACAGGTCGGACTGGCTCTGGGCGAAGCTGCCAGATCCGCAACGAATGCACTCGTTTGAAAAGCGCCACAGATTGTGATTTCACCAGAAAACACAGGACGCAGATTGTCAGGCTCTCATTTATCGCAGATAGCAGGCCTCGCGTCCTCCACCGAAGGAAACCTATTTATTCATTTTATGTCGTTTCCCGACAGAGATGAAACAAGCTCTTGATGCAAAGATTGATCCACAGCATTAGGAAACAGGAAACAGTGTGAAGGACTTGGTTAAGGAGTATTAGTTGTCTTTGCGAATATAACAGTGACCGAATTTTCGTTTATTCTGAGCCTACACAAGCACATGGTGATGGTTCTGAGGTTGTGACGTCATCCGGTGGGCTTGGTTTTCATTCAAGCTGGCAAGCCTGGGGCGCGTTCAGTCCAAGTTAGGCCGAACTAATGGGATTAACACAGAGTGCTGTGGACCCGTCAGGTATCCCACACTAGGTAATGTGCTCACAGCTCACTGTCACATCTTGTTGCATACGTTAGTTATGCATTTACATTTTTCAGCGCTTCACAGAAAACTTCTTCTTCACAAGTAGTCAGGTTCACGATGTTTTTTCGTTCAAAATTTTGGTAGATTAGCAAAACTATACATTTTTGGAATATTCAGAGCATGAGGAATCCAAAAATTAATGTTTACATTTGCGTAGACGCCTTTGCGAAAATGACACTCAGGACAGTGATGAAGATCTGTAAAAGCATATTCCTGAACGGTATAGACCTCGTAGATCCTGTGTATAGGACTTATAGTTCAATCTGATACTACCTATAACTTCCTATAACAACCTATAACTTCAAAGGACTTGCAATATCATGTATTATGTAATACAGTTATATCACAAATATAAAGACAATGGTTTTCAATTACCTTTGTTTGTTGCTTTTCTATAATCCTGAGCACTATTTTGAGGCCTTTATTGGATTCCTTAACCCAGAAAACATAGGATTAGCATATTTAATTTAGTCTCTAGGTTGACTAGAAGCCGAGATCGCGCAAAATATGTATTTTATGGCGGCCATTTTCAAAATCCAAAATGGCGGCCATGCAGGTGTCTGTGCAAATGCCAACATTGATTTTCAGATTCTCCATGCTCTGAAGATTCCAAAAATGTACAGGTTTGCTAATCCCAAATTTTTGAAAGAAATTATATTTGTTAACATAGTGAACCTGACTAAAGCCACATATGGTGGTGTTAACCAAACATGACTTGTGTCGGTGTTAACCCCATCCCCTTCCCTCCTTATTTGAACATATGTGTACACGTGACTTCTATCTGCGTTAATTAATTGATCGGCTACGCACAGTCTGACCAATCAGAAAACATCTCTACATCTCTACTTCCATTCAAGATGTCTAAACCCCCCCCCCCCCCAACTTCATTCGAACCCTGTCTGACGCCCCTCCAACAAGGCGATTTTCTTCGCCCGCCTCAATCTTACTCTTTGGAAATTAAAACAACTAGCAACGGTACCCTCCCGACATGCGGGGCTTCAATTGGGAGGCCCAAATGACAAGGCAAAATATCAGAAATTGAAGGCTTTTATTTTATTTTAAACGATTTATATAAACATCCGATAAATCATTTCACACGCAAATCATCAAAATCTAATCAGTATTTGTAGAATTTCAATAAAAGCTACATCACTGTTCATATCGGTAAATATTATTCCATTGTGTTTGGAAAAATTGGCAAAATTGGAAATTAGAAAAAACAATAGAAGTATAGCCTATTTTACTTCAAAGGGTCCCAGGATTACCCACCCAAAATTTTGTTGCGATCGGTTCAGCCGTTTTTGCGGTACCTGGGAACGGACAGACAGACATTTGGTGAATTACTCGTGTGATATATTGCGAGCGTTATTACTAGCTGTGTATTACTATTACTAGACGTATCTAATTACGAGCGCTCCACGTGCCTCACCACACGTCGTTTCAGAGGGAGAGGCATCTTTGACCATTTCGGTGTCTTTTGGGTCTTCAGGGTCTTCGGGGTCTTTTTGGACTTCCGTGTCTTCAGGGGCTTTGGATCTTAAGGGTATTTTGGTTCCTCTGCGTTTTTAACGGTCTTTGGGGTCTTCAGTGTGTTTTGGGTCTTCAGGGTGTTTTGGGTCTTCAGGATGTTTTGTGTCTTCGGGGTATTTTGGGTCTTCGGTGTCTTCAGGGGCTTTGGGTCTTAAGGGTCTTTTTGTTCCTCTGGGTATTTAAGGTCTTTGGGGTCTTCTGCGTATTTTGGGTCTCAGGGTGTTTTGGGTCTTTGGGGTGTTTTGGGTCTTTGGGGTATTTTGGGTCTTCAGGGGTCTTGGTGGCCTTAAGGTTCTTGGGGGACTTAAAGGGTCGGCAAAGTTCTGAAGGGTTTCAGCAGTCGAAATGTAAACGAAGAGGGTGTTAATTTTGTTTGAAGAAGAAGAAGACGTTTTGGTCGCACATAAACATACATACAAACCGACATAACCATATACGTTTACTGTATTATAACATGATGATAAAGCCCTTGCGCACCCCCTCCCCCCAAAATAGAGAAGCCAAAGGACACCTAGGGTTGCAAGTCTGGATGTGATCAACCCAGGTCTGCAGGAGGAGCAGCGTGACAAACACATATACACACACAAACACTAACGACACACACATCTCGTTTTTTCATTTCTGTATCTCACAATTCTATCTCTCTCTTTTATTCACAGACACGCACACACACACGCACACACACACACACACACACACACACACACACACACACACACACACACACACACACACACACACACACACACACACACACACACTTAATTAATTGTACAGTATCGGGTGTCCCCAAACTTAAATATAAATAATTTAAAGGATTGCTGTAAATAATGTTCATTTCACAACATCCCATATTCAACTTTATTTAAATTGTAAACCTCAAACATATCACTCCACCTAAACCAAGAACCTTAACCTGTAAGCAATTGATTAGTTCCCCGACTGCATGGATCATCAGCTGGGCACCGTTCTTCCTCGAGGTTTCGATCCTTTCAGCCCAGGACCTCTCCAAACACGATCTCTCGCTCCACAAACACGATATCTCGCTCCAGAAACACGATATCTCGCTCCACAAACACGATCTCTCGCTCCACAAACACGATATCTCGCTCCACAAACACGATATATCGCTCCACAAACATGATCTCTTGCTCCACAAATACGATATCTCGCTCCACAAACACGATCTCTCGCTCCACAAACACTATATCTCGCTCCACAAACACTATATCTCGCTCCACAAACACTATATCTCGCTCCACAAACACGATATCTCGCTCCACAAACACTACCTCTCGCTCCACAAACACTACATCTCGCTGCACAAACACTATCTCTCGCTCCACAAACACTATATCTCGCTCCACAAACACTATATCTCGCTCCACAAACACTATATCTCGCTCCACAAACACTATATCTCGCTCCACAAACACTATATCTCGCTCCACAAACACTATATCTCGCTCCACAAACACGATATCTCGCTCCACAAACACGATATCTCGCTCCACAAACACGATATCTCGCTCCACAAACACGATATCTCGCTCCACAAACACTATCTCTCGCTCCACAAACACTATCTCTCGCTCCACAAACACTATATCTCGCTCCACAAACACTATATCTCGCTCCACAAACACTATATCTCGCTCCACAAACACTATATCTCGCTCCACAAACACGATATCTCGCTCCACAAACACTATCTCTCGCTTCACAAACACTATATCTCGCTCCACAAACACGATCTCTCGCTCCACAAACACAATATCTTGCTCCACAAACACGATCTCTCCCTCCACATATAATATATCTCGCTCCACAATCACTATATCTCGCTCCACAAACACTATCTCTCGCTCCACAAACACTATATCTCACTCCACAAACACTATATCTCGCTCCACAAACACTATATCTCGCTCCACAAACACTATATCTCGCTCCACAAACCCTATATATCGCTCCACAAACACTATCTCTCGCTCCACAAATACTATATCTCGCTCCACAAACACTATATCTCGCTCCACAAACACTATATCTCGCTCCACAAACACTATATCTCGCTCCACAAACACTATATCTCGCTCCACAAACACTATATCTTGCTCCACAAACACTATATCTCGCTCCACAAACACTATCTCTTGCTCCACAAACACTATCTCTCGCTCCACAAACATGATCTCTCGCTCCACAAACACTATATATCGCTCCACAAACACTGTCTCTTGCTCCATAAACACTATCTCTCGCTCCACAAACACGATCTCTCATTCCACAAACACAATATCTCGCTCCACAAACACTATCTCTCGCTCCACAAACACTATATCTTGCTCCACAAACAATATATCTCGCTCCACAAACACTATCTCTCGCCCCACCAACACTATCTCTCGCTTCACAAACACGATATCTCTCACACACACACACACACACACACACACACACACACACACACACACACACACACACACACACACACACACACACACACACACACACACACATGCAAACACACACATAAACACAAACGACACACACATGCAAACACACACACACACACAAACACACACACATACACACAAACACACATACACACACATACACACATACACACACACATACACATGTACACACGTGCACACGTACACCCAAACACACGTACACACAAACACACGTACACACACACACAAACATACGTACATCCGTGCCCACGTACACATACACACGAACACACGTACACACATACACATGTACATACATACACACATACAGACATACACACATACACACAAACACACGTACACACATACACACACAAACATACACACACCAGTCTGTGAATTATAATTACGCTGAGGTAATGTGAAGGCGTTTTGTGGATATGAATAAGGTTTACGATATGGTGTCAGTGTACCCAGAGGTAAAATGTCAAGTGCACCCCCAAAGTGATGTGAACGGAGTCGGCAAGCACGATATGTTCCTGTGTGTCATGAGTTATCCACCGATTGCGTTTCACGTCAACCAGTCAGGTCGAAAGAAAAAGAAGCGTACCCAGAGGTATAGGAAAATAACGTGAAGCGGGAGACCAAACCTGAAATTGGAAGATTTGCATTTTGCCCATTTTACTGCAGGGATTCCAGGAATACACACAAAAAATCGTTGTATCGGTGCAGCCGTTTTTGCGGCACCCGGGACAATAACGTTATGCGGGAGCCCAAACCTGAAAATGCTGGAGACCAAAGCTGAAATTGGTAAAACAATATAGCCTATTTTACTCCAGGAGGTTGTTGTGACTGGGTTGTCATTCTGTTGTTGACTATTACAAACTACTTCACAGCGAGACCTCTCAATATAACAAGTAAAGAGGCTTCCACCGAGTTCCAATCGTTTTATTCAATCATCACAGAGAGGTTCCACAGTTATACTTTACACAAAATACAGACAGAATACGATGCACCGTTCCGTGGAAAAGAATTCTCTCCCGAAGCCTCGGAGTGTCCCTCTTATATACAAAACTCATTTCCTCTGATCTACAATAGTCGGACTTCTAGGATCACTTAGAGTCAGCCTCCCTGGCGCCAACTCCATAATATGTTTATCATTACGGAGGACACAAAAGCTGATAAAGTCAATCCCCTGAGCCCCACTAATGAAGTGGTGCATTCCAACTCCGAGCTAAATCAGCATTCTTCCCACCGTTCACATCCTTAGAGGTCACTGGGTCATTTCACAGATGGTCGGCTGCTTGCTCCAAGTTCCCTGCACATTTCCTTGCATGCTTTGAGAACAAGATTCACATTGAAGTACAATTTAACTAATATTCATAAATTATCTTATATATTAATTAGATAATTATATATAATTCCACATTCTCTCATTTTTTCTTTTCTGTTTATATTAAACCATTAATCTGAACACCAATTGCAAAATACTCAAATTACAAATTTGGTATTCAAATTTTCAATACCTAAGGCGTACACCCGTGCACCATCATCCTGGAAGAATCATAAAAACATTTCTTTGTTCGCTGACTCTTCCCATGTTGATAGTTCAGTTCATTTAATTTGCATCACAAATATCTCTGCAAACAAAACTTCACCTTTACCAATACACAACAATTTCAATTCACCATTTTCAAAATAATAAAACCTCTGCCACATTTGGCAATTATTCTTTGAAAATGCGTTTTGCTTCAGAACAAATGTTGAACTTCTGTTTGAAAAGAAGAGGCTGATCACTTGTGTTTGAAAATCAAGTATGAAACATTTTCTTCTGATGTCTTCATAGCACCTACACTATTTCGCGTAGGGTGCCGCTGTCATGGTAAATGGGCGGAATCATAAACTGACCCTGCTCTGCATGTAGCATCCTTGCCACTCTTGCTGTGAGCCACAGTAGTTCTTGAACAAGGCCTTCGTCCAATTGTAGTTGACTTGCCTCCTCACTCATCATGAGCATGGAGCATTGGAGCAAGTGTTGATGTGATGTTTTTTTTTTTTTTTTTTTTTTTTTTTGTATACAAGATCGAAGCTCGTGAAAGAGCTAACATTAATCACATAAAAAAGACAAACCGAAACACAAAAAACAAGGGGAGCGGCAGACAAGATGGGGAGAGAGGGGGAAGGACACAAAAGAGAGGGGGAAGAGGGGGAAGGACACAAACACAACATTTGAGAGCAGGGACATCGGGAGGACTTGGGGGGAGGTGGGAGAGGAATAAAACATATGAACACTGCAAGGACTCTGGGGTGAATTACCGGGGGTAGAAAAGATCAAGGTTTTCGATGGGGGAAGATAAGAGATGGTGGTGAACAGCTGTTTTAAAGACCTGGAGGGAGGAGTGGGATTGAAGGGAGTGGGGGAGTTTGTTCCAGAGGCGGGAGAAAAGGGGAATGAAAGAGTGAAGGTGAGCAGAGAGCCTAGACTTTGGCAGTTTAACCATAAGAGGGTTGCAGGCAGATCTTGTGCGACCTGAAGGAATATTGTGGGGACAGAGCACAGAGAGAGCTGGAGGAGCAAGGCCGGAGAGGAGTCGGTAGAAGACAGAAAGACCACCAACCTGCCTGCGGTGAGTGAGTGAAAGGCCCTCGGTGTTGACTACATCGCAGGAGATTCCAATGATTCTGAAAGCTTTGGCCTCAACAGCGTGAAGCCGAGCAAGGTGTGAAGCAGGAGCACCAGCCCAGAGGGGGGAACAGTATTCCATTGAGCTGCGGATGAAAGCCTTGTATGTGGTGAGGAGCTCAGGTGTGCCAAGGAAGGACTTCGCACGACGGAGGATGCCCATTCGGCGACTGGCTTTGGAGGCCAGCTTGGAAATGTGGTTTTCCCAAGAAAGATCATGGCAGATAGTGAGACCCAAAAGCTTGAGCGACAGAACTTCTTGGAGAGGATTGTTGAGAAAGTAGATGGGAGGGTTGTCCAGTCGGTCCTTTCGGAGAGATATTGTAAGAGTGTGAGATTTGTCAGGACCAGCAAGATGACCAGCAAGATGTGGAACAGAGATGCCAGATGCATCCACAACAATGTTAGGACCATGGTGTTCAAATTATCCATGGTCCATACCAGGAGCAACCAGCAGAATCGTGCACAGCCGTTGTAGGAGGAAGAAGCACAGCCGTCCTCTTACAGCTCCACGCTGGTTCCCCGGAAGTTGGTGGAGCAATGACACAAGTCACCGCATCCAGTAAAAGTTGCAGGTAAGATTTTTTATATATTTTTTTGTAGACAAGATCGAGGCTCGTGAAAGAGCTAACATTAATCACACAAAAAGTCAACCGACACGTAAAACACAAAATAAGGGGAGCGGAACACTAGATGGGAGAGAGGGGGAAGGACACAAACACAACATTTGAGAGCAAGACACCGAGAGAAATGTGGGAGGGGGAGGGCTTGGTGGGGGGAGGTGGTAGCGGTTTCAAACATATCAATACTGCAAGTACTTCCAGGAAAGAAGTTGGCATTTCAAAAAAAAAGTGTATCTGGGGTGAAAATTTGCGGCAGTAGAAAAGATCATGGTTTTGGATGGGGGAAGATAAAAGATGGTGGTGAACAGCTGTTTTAAAGACCTGGAGGGAGGAGTGGGATTGAAGGGAGTGGGGGAGTTTGTTCCAGAGGCGGGAGAAAAGGGGGATGAAAGAGTGAAGGTGAGCAAAGAGCCTATATTTTGGCAGTTTAACCATAAGAGGGTTGCTGGCAGATCTTGTGCGACCTCTAGGAATATTAGGGGGACAGAGCACAGAGAGAGGTGGGGGAGCAAGGCCAGAGAGGAGTCGGTAGAAGACAGAAAGACCACCAACCTGCCTGCGGTGAGTGAGTGAAAGGCCCTCGGAGTTAGCTTCATCGCAGGAGGTTCCAATGATCCCGAAAGCTTTGGTTTCAACAGCGTGAAGCCGAGCTAAGTGTGAGGCAGGAGCACTAGCCCAGAGGGGGGAACAGTATTCCATTGAGCTGCGGATGAAAGCCTTGTATGTGGTGAGGAGCTCAGGTGTGCCAAGGAAGGACTTCGCACGATGGAGGATGCCCAGTCGGCGACTGGCTTTTGAGGCCAGCTTGGAAATGTGGTTTTCCCAAGAAAGATCATGGCAGATAGTGAGACCCAAAAGCTTGAGCGACAGAACTTCTTGGGGAGGATTGTTGAGAAAGTAGATGGGAGGGTTATCCAGTCAGTCTTTTCGGAGAGACATAGTAAGAGTGTGAGATTTGTCAGGATTGAAAGACATGTTCCACTTGCTTGACCAGTCTGTGATTTTGTCCAGGTCTGCAGAGAGTGAGGAGGCTGCAGACTGCCGATCTGAGGGATGAGGAATGGATCGGCAAATAGTGGAGATATCCCTATCCAAAGGGATAGAGAGGATTTTCCAGAGAGTCGGAGAGATCCTTGATGAAGACCAGAAATAGCACAGGGCCCAGAACACTACCTTGGGGAACTCCAGCCAGAACAGGAAGGGGGAGATGAGAGAAATCCATTCAGGGTCACACGTTGCCTACGACCAGAGAGGAAGTCTGCAAGCCATGAGTGGAGATTTCCATGGATACCATAGGAGGAGAGTTTGGTGAGCAGAGCTGTGTGCCAGACCGTATCGAAGGCACGTGATATGTCAAGGGAGACCGCTCTGATTTCCTGTTTGGCATTGAGGACCTCCATCCATTGTTGAGACAGCAGAAGCAGTATGTCCAGAGTAGAATGACCTGGTCTGAATCCAAATTGATGATCAGAGATCAAGCCATTGGAGATGAGGAAGGATTTGATATCCGAAGCAATGATGGATTCCATGACATTGCTGATAATTGGGAGCAGGCTGATTGGTCTGTAGTTGCAGAGATCTGTTTTTGCACATTTTTTGTGTAAGGCGGTAATGTTTGCTGATTTCCAAGATGCTGGCAGATGACCTTGAGCAAAAGAGAGGGTGAAAAGAACAGAGAGAGGGTGAGATAGAGCGGCAGAGCAGGATTTTAGGACCCGTGGGCTGATGCCGTCTGGTCCAGTTGCAGAATCAGAGTCGAAGTTTGACAAAAACTTCTCCACCTTGTCAGGAGAGAAGGATACAGAGACAGGAGCAGTTGGGTTCAACTGGGAAAGGTGGGAACAGAGAGAGATGGGTTTGGGACACAAGATTTTGAGGCAAACTCAGAGTTGAGGCATTCGGCTTTGTCACGTGCGGTTTCAACTGTGTAGCCATTTGAGGTAAGGGAGGGGCTGGAGGGGGAACAAACACCAGAAACGGATTTGACCAGATGCCACCAGGATTTGGAGGAAGGAGACAGGTTTGAGAGTTCAATCTTGAGTGTGGAGAGATAGTGCTTCCTGGCACTCCTGAGGGTAGACACACACTTGTTCCGAGCTTGGTGGAAGGAACTGAGATTGCCTTCAGTTGGATTTGCCTTCCAAGAGGCAAAGGCAAGTTGTTTCAGAGCAACTGCCTCACCACAAGATTCAGTTTACCATGGACGGGAGGAAGGGTATGACAACTGAAGACGAGATGGGATAAATCTGTGCATGAGAGAGAGAGCATTTTGCTTTGGAAGAATTCCCAGGAAGAATTGATGTCAGAGGCAGTAGAGATGGGAGACCAGTCCAGATGATTGATGGCTGCTTGCAGACCGTGCCAGTCAGCCTGAGTGAAATGCCAGACTCGTCAGCGCTGACGAGGCTCTCTGAGAATGGCCAGAGAGATGTGCACTTTAACAAGCACATGATCAGAAGAACCGATTGGAGCAGAAGAAGAGCTGCAGACATTTGCAGGGAAGTTCGTCATAACCAAGTCTATAAGAGAACATACTCCATTGACTGAGATCCGGGTTGGGAAATTTACAGATTGTGTCAGTCCCAATGGGTCACAGAAGTCCTTTGCTGAGGTGCCATGGCTGGTGAGAGATGAACCCACACCCAGCCAGCTGGCATGATGACAGTTGAAGTCGCCACATATGAGGAAGAGAGAGTTTGGATGAGTTGATAGAAGTTGGTCCATGTTGTCAGACAGCGAAAAGTAAATGGAGTCATCACTGTTTGGAGGATGGTGCAGAACACATATGAACAAAAGGTGGGAGCGTAGAGGAAGCCGTAGCCGGATGTACTCCTGGGGGTGGGGTGGAGAGAGGGCAGTGCAAGGAGAGTGAGGAAGAGAGTTTTTGATAAAGATAGCCACCCCACCGTCAGGACGAGGCTCAGGTCTATCATACCGGAGGAGGGAGTAACCATGAAGAGATATTAAGGAATCAGAGACATCTTGAAGGAGGAAGGTTTCTGTTCAGCAGATCAAGTCTGGATTGTCAGAAGCAACCTGAATGGAGAGATCAATCAGGTTTGAGCGAAGGCCCTGGATGTTTGAGGTCCATACCGTTAATGAGGAGAGAGGGGGAGCATCGGGTGCAAGACAGGGGAGGGGAGGGGTAGGGTCAGAGGAAGGATGAGAGGGGGATGTAGGGAGAGCAGTTGATAGTGTGTCAGAGATTACAGAAAAGTTACAAGAGAGGGAAGGATGAGGAGGACGAAAGGTTTGATGGTGATGGGATAAGGCACAGTGAGGGGTTGTTTGAGGGGGGGGGGGGGGCAGAGGAAAGTAGAAGGTTGGGGGAGGTGGAGGTATGAGATAGAAGGGAGACGAAGTGGGCAGGAGGCAGCTTTGAGGAGGAGGTGGGAGGGATGGTTGGGGGGAGATTTGAAGGGGAGGGGTTGGGGGGAGTTTTGAATGGGAGGGGCAAGGGGGGAGTTTAGGAGGGGAGGGGCAAGGGGGGAGTTCAGGAGGGGAGGGGCAAGGGGGGAGATTTGGAGGGGAGGGGCAAGGGGGGAGATTTGGAGGGGAGGGGAAAGAGGGGAGTTTTGAAAGTGGATGATCAATGAAAGACGAACATTTATAACAATTTGGGTTTATTGTGATTTTCAAGTTAGCGATCCGTTTAAGAATGATAGAGGAGGGGTGGAATGAATGTGAATTTAGAGCATGTAGTGATTTAGAGTTATAAGAGATTGAATATATATTTTAAATGGAATGAGTTGGAGAGGAAATTGAGAAAAGCCTTTTAAATAGGAAGAAAAACAGCGTGTTGTAATAAACCACTGAATAAAACACTGCAGGGGAAAGTTTAAACATATTTAAACAGAACCGTGAAGAAAAATCTAATATTCACAAAAATACCAACGGAGAGAGGGAGCCGAGAGGGACAACCACAAGTCACGTGAACAGGGGAGAAGGTGGAAGGCAAGGAGATAATGGGGGCCTATTTGAATATGGACAACGTCGTCTCCAGTGTCCCAATTCTCCACACTTAAAACACCGGTCCTTGTCATTGCCTGTTCTTTCAGGCCTACCTATCCTGTTACTTCCTTGTCGATTAGGTCTCTGATTTCCCTTGGATCATAAGAAAATTCTCTGTACCATTCTATTTGGGGAGACAAATGGGAATCAGATGGGGCAAATGTCACTTTTATTCCTACATTCGAAGGCAGTTGTGCATGTATCTCATTCAATGTATCCTGTATCCTTTTTAGTTTAAGTTCTAGGTCCGTTATCCTTTCTTGCTGTTCCCACTTCCTGGATTAAACATCCCAATGATGGAATTCCAGCCAGTCTACCATTAGGTTCTGTCTCTTCCTAGCTTTCAATTCTTGTCCCAAGCTCTCCAATCGACTTCGCTCAAATGTACCATCTCTTGGAAACTCCTTGGCATGTCCTTTTGTCCACAAATACCAGTTCTCAACATCCTTAATGGCCTCTATACCATAATGGTTGTACATATTATATGTACAAGTACCTTTTTGTGGAATATCTGGTTCAACTTTTCTACCCTTACAGGCCCTATTTCCCATTATGCCTATATGAATATATTAGGTAAACCGCTGTGTGTACTATAAATAAAATCTGCTGGGGTTATTCCACCTTGTACACCGTAACCTGTATGTTGCATCTTCTGAGGTTGGTATGACAGTCGTTCTTCACTGGTGATTCCAGGAAGAGTCTCTCCAGCTTTCAATTGATGATGGTAGCTGAGTCCAGGAACACCTTTTTTGTACAACCGTTTCACCAACCGATCCCCAAACTGATCGGGCAGGTAAATCACCACCGATAGGTGGAGAACCACGTATCGGTCCATCATCACCAGAGGCCAAAACACTTTTGCGGAGGCCAGGTAATTGCGTTCCCTGTTGAAAAGGCACGCCAGATGTTAAGCACATATATAATATATATATATTTGGACCTTTCCTTGGCTTTTCTCAACTTACCACCTTGCTCATTGTTCAAGGAACCTTCATATTGACATAAATATTCTGATTCCACATTGATTTCACAATGTGGATTTTATCACATTTTAAAATCAAACTATCTTCCAATCAAATCAAATCAAAATCGTTCATCTTCTTCTCTCAAATTTTTCCAAAAAAAAAAGTTATTTTCACAATCTTCTGATATCCACTCTAATCCATTTCCCTATCAAATCTTACGGAGGAGCCTGGAAGCGAATGGAAAATCAAAAGCTCTATCAAATGAACAATATTGTGTTGGTCAAACCCACGAAAAAACAAAAACACATCAGCAAAAAATTCCTAATAAAATGCAATAGAACACCATTTAGCTCAACACAGCCTGATTCCTCATTTTACGAGTAGGAAACACTACCGCTTCCTGGGGGCCCTCCAAGAAGCGAGATATGCTTCCCTCTCGTCCTATTACCTCCATCAAAAGAGAGGATATTACATTTAAATCCGTTTGTTTGTCTGTCTGCACAGAACAATTTTGATTTTCTCTGCATTTGTTGATACGATTGACAGGAAACTTCCATCACAGCTGCAACATCACCTGTACAAGTTTGTAAAATCATGATCATGTCATAGATCACATGGTATAGGCACCATAATTGTTTTCACACAACAGTCTTAAAATCACTGAAAAACATCCTGGCAAGGGTCCACAATCCCTGATTGCTGCTTCCTTAGCTCCTTACAATGGTGATATTACCTACATAACATATCAAAATTGATTTATAATAAAACAATAAAATTGAGATATGATATCTCATGGGCAAGGGGCAATGCCATCTCATGCCATGCCTGATGGTTCAGAGAAAACAGTAACGTTTACCTCCAGGACATATTTCCACCCCAGGCAAGACCTACCTCAGTCAGGTTAACAATACCCCCAAAAAACCCTGCATAACGCTGCTCTGGACCACACCCTACCATCTACATCGTTCACAAAGCACCCACCAGCCTTTTTGTTGGGGTGGGGGGTGGGGGGGGGCGGGGGGGAGGGTGGGGAAAGATGGATGATGAAAGAGATAAATTACATCCAACACCAATCCATGTTGAACAAGGGAGGAATTCATGGTTTCTTTCTTAAGAACTCACTTACACATCCATCAATCAATTAATCATTAAAAAAAAAAAAAAACACCTTTAGAGGCCATTTTTCCCTGCAAAGCGGGGGTTGGCCTTTTTCGGGCACCGTGGTTGTTGTTGTTTTTGTTGGTCCCCTTTTTGAAGCAATGTTTTATGTCCGGATGCCCTTCCTGCCACCAACCCTGTTTGTCACCTTTTACGACAAACAGGGAATTACCAGTGAACTGGTACTCAATTTGCCGACCTCGGAAGGATGACAGGCTGAGTCAACCCCCCTGGCGTTAATTCGGCGATCGACCGGGATTCGAACCCAGGATCCTAGGATCCTAAGCTGGCACCCTAGCCGCTAGCCCAACACCAGGCTCATTTATTGATTAATGATTAATCAATTTATTGATTAATCAATTAATCAATAAATGAAATCATTCATTTAGATGACTCCATGCATAAGCCCTTTTTCCAATGTTGTCAGAATAGCTTTATCTGTTGACTGAGATCTATGATCATTGGTCGTCACTCCTGACCTATACCTCATGCCAACTGACTATACACTGTTCTGTCCTAAGGTCATATCTGACATATCTTTCAGTTTTGCCCGGCCATTACATCACAAAATCCATCATTTGCAGCCACTAAAGGCAACTTATCCTTCCATTTGTGAGGCAGTCAGACAAAATTGATCAGACAGATATGAGACAGTTCCGAGGAAAAATCTCAATTTTTAATGGTACTCAAACCTCTTAACAACTAAAATTTTGTAAAAACCATCTGAAAATGTTTTGCCAACAAAATCATAACCAATTCAAAAGTATTGGCAATTTTGATCCAATCATGCTCAAATTATTTTTTTAATTCATAGTTATCCTGCAATTTAACTCTATTGCTTGTAATCCACATCTGATCCTATAGGGCTTGAAAGCTCTTCTTTATGCCAGTGCAATCATCTTAACACCGGAAAGCTTTGTGGTGCCATTCGTACCCTTTAATCATTGTCAGGGAACTTTTACTGAACCCTAAAGGAAATAACTCAAGACGAGACTCAGATTCAAAACTGCTCTGACTCGTCTATCCGAGCCAAGGTTTATTCCGAAGTTAGAGGGAAACTTGTTACACAAAATATAACCAAGATATGACGTGTCGCTTGGTTGAAGAAATCTTCTCACCTCTCGTCCTGCTTCTTCTGATGAGTTTTTCCTGCTCTCGGAGCATGGTCCTCAAGTAGACCTTGGAAACTTTGATGTGGTGGAATTGAAATTTAAAGATCAACACAGAACTCAGTGGCCCCGTCTTCCTGGCACCAAAAGCCCATCTGGTTCTTGTATATCAGCCACTAAAAACATACCATAGGTCACTTATCGGAGGCAAAGGCGAAGAGACCATGCTCTTATCCCCGCTAATGTCAACCTTCTCTGACCTACACAATCCCACTCCCTGATTAATGCATCCACCCTTCGCTTAAGTAAACACTCGGCCTGGAGTTCTCCATTTATGGGTAAGAAAACTATTCACAGATGTTCCCTTATCACTTCGGTTCCAAGGCCTTTGCTCAAACTGCACAGTATAACACATTCTATCTTTAACAATGGGTCAAAACTCGTTTTTCCATATTCTTACATGCTTTAAGAACAAAGTTTACATTGACGTACAATTTAACCACTTGCATAACTCACCGACCCTAATAATCATAGAAATCTCCCACAATTCCTCAGTTTTTCTTTTTGTTAAATTAACTATTAATTTAAACAACTACCTATTAAATATTCAAACCACAAATTTGGTAATCCAATTTTTTTCATACATAAGCATACACCGTCATCCTGGAAGAATCTGATCACAAAACATTTCTTTGTTCATTGACTCTTTCCATATTGATAATGCAGTTCATTTCATTTGCATAAAGCATACAACACTTCACCTTTACCAAAACACAACAATTTCAATTCACCATTTTAAAATAATAAAGCATCTGCAACATTTGGCAGTACATTTTGCTTCAAAACAAATATTGACTTTGTGTTTTGAAAAGAAAAGAAGAGGCTGATCACTTGTTTGACATTCAAGTATGAAACATTTTCTTCTCGTGTCTTCATAGCACTTACACTATTTCGCGTAGGATTTTCCGCTGTTATGATAGCTGGGCGGAGTCATAAGCTGACCCTGCTCTGCATGTAGCATCCTTGCCACTCTTGCTGTGAGCCATAGTAGATTTGAACAAGGCCTTCGTCCAGTTGTAGTCGACTTGCCTCCTCACTCATCATGAGCATGGAGCAAGTGTTGATGTGATGTTGGTTGACCAGCAAGATGTGGCACAGAGATACCAGATGCATCCACAACGATGTTAGGACCATGGTGTTCAAGTTGTCCATGGTCCATACCAGGAGCCTCCAGCAGAATCGTGCACAGCTGTTGTGGAGGAAAAGCACAGCCGTCCACTTACAGCTCCACGCTGGCTCTCCGGATGTTGGTGGAGTAATGACACACGTCACCGCATCCAGTAGAAGTCGCAGGCAAGATATTGTCGTCCCGCAATTACTGACATGATGAATGTTCGAGGCATTCGAACAAAAGTAAGTGATCGCCTTTCTTCCATATGTTGCAGTGTGATCCAGGCAAATGGTCACATAAATTTTTCTTGGTGAAAGGAAGCATCCATCTCCAATTTTACAAAGGAGAATGTCTTCATCATTCTTTAAGAAGGAGGGTGTATGCCAAGATTAACTTCATTTTTAGCCACAAATTTTTTCCTTTCTCGAACTTCTTCCCAATTCCGTTATCACTCCAGTTGAGATGTGATCTGGTCTTATCCTTTTACTCAGCCACATCTAAATCTGCTTTCCACACACACTGAATAGATAGGGTACATCTTAACATGAAATCACCATATTTTAACTAATCATGTATTTCTTATAACAGTTTCACATTCAACAATTTGTTGTTTTCCTTAAAACATTCAAAAAAGTTATATTCATTTGTATGCTTTACACAAATAATATTCACATCAGGTATATATATATATATATATATTTAAATTAAGAATAGCATTTGAAATTGCTTTCAAATCAATATAGTTTGAAAAAATTAAACTCATGCAGTTATTTCAATACTACTCAAAGAAAATAAATGCATTAATGAATGAATGTATATGATTAAAATCACAAACAGGAATGTCTAATCCCCAACAAATTATGCTAACAAACAAACTATGCATAATGTATCATTATCATAGTCCTCCCACTTTTTTTTTTTTTAAACTAACAGTGTGTAACTTGTGGTGATATGAGTTCACTGATCTTGTAAAACTGACACAATTGATAACATTTTCGTTATGCCATTATCTTAACTCTACTGTACTCATTTGCAACATTCCTTGATTCAATCTTTTAATCTCGGTATTATTCATATCATCATAAAAATCTTTCTATTTTGGGTCCATATTTGTTTATATTCCGATCAACCTCCTATGGTTTATCAATTTGTTCCAAAACACTGTAATCAAAGGTTTTAACCAAGGCTCTACCAAACTATTTCCAATTTGAACTCAAAATGCTAGTGAAACAACAATTCGAAGAATTAACTTCAAAGGGTCAACAAATTCATTTTATAAACAGATCTAATTCTCATCCAATAATTTTCCTTACCAACTGTCATATTATAACACTTTAATAAACCTTTGAAAAATGTTTCCCAAATCAATAAATTCCCTTTTCACTTTACAAAAAGCCATCTGTAAATTAGATATTGAATTACAATTTTCTCTCAATTTGTTTGGCCTAAATGTTTGGCCTAGTGGCTGCCAACATGCAGTACCGTTTTTATCTACCAAGCAAGTATTCGTCCACATAAGACCTCAACCAATTTTTTTTTTTTTAAATCTGGGATTTCTCATTATATGGATGCACACCCTCAGGGCATTTCAGGCTGCTGTTAACAATCCACTACGATAAATTAATTCCTTTACCCACAATCAAATAATTAATACAAATTGAGGATATTATCCCTATCACATTCATTTATAGATTCATTATGTTGGATCTAATTTTTTCCAACTGCTGTAAGGAAGACCAATAGCTCTTATAAGTCTTATTAATATCGTACTTAATTTACCCAGCATCTAAGAATTGTTTACTATCCATTCCCCGTCTGTTAACCAGTGACTCTGTTTAAACTCCAAAACATAATTTGATGAATCCCATGTGTACAGCCACCACTTATTGAAACCCCTACTTTTTATGTTGTAGAAAATATCCAAGGAAGTTTTTTTTATGCCCCCTTAACTATTTCTCATCTTTTTCTATGCAACTAGTGAGTGCTACTGACACCAGAATGCCAATATAGGTGTGCCAGATTAACAAATATGTTGTAGGTACATGTAACATCGCATTCTGAGTTTAAACGACGTAACAGCGCGTTCATGTCTGCCCCTTAGTTTAAGATTCACAATGCATTCCGTTTTAGAAACTCACAATAGATCAATTCAGCCAGATTTTCTTTACTATTTTTCTATATCATCTATGCCTAATACACATCCATACATACAGCACAATTTATATGCTGATAAAATTCAAGTTTATATATATATCAAAAATCCGTGAGCAGAGTACTCTGGTAAATCAGTGTAAGATCTCTTCCAAATTTGGCTAATTTTGTACTCCCACATTTTTTATGAAGCTCATATCCATAAATAGCTTCTATTCTCATATAAATTCTATCAAAAATGGAATCCCAAGATTACTCACAATTATTTTTTACTATTAATTAATGGCTGCTTATAACTCAGCACATCAAATCTGTATATTCCATCTGCCTTGACAAAAAGATAATTTTCATAATCAAATTATATTTCTATTTTATTTTACGTATTTTCTGGATATTCGATCCCACCCACATGAAACTATTTATTTCCAGACAGGCACACTAGTCAGGTTCACTATGTTTTTTCGTTCAAAATCATAGTAGATTAGCTAGTGCTGTTAGCTAGATTCAAAATCCCGTCTCGGAACCGTCTCGAGAAATTTTCAATTTTCATAACGGGATCTCGGATCGGCTCGGTTCCCGGCAAAGTAAAAAAAAAAAAAAAAATAAATAAATAAATAAATAAATAAATAAATAATAAGGCTTCAAAAATAATGGAATTTCATTACAATATATAAACAACAATGAAAAAAATTCATTTCTGATGTTGAGTACTTAAATTCCGACTTAGCTTCCATTTACCGGGATGAAATAAAATACACCGCCTACATGCAGATGATCGGCCACCGACGGGACCGGGTTATCTCATTACAGTTTGTATTGTCGTGTAATTTCTTGCTCGGAATGTCAGAGGGAGAAAATGTTTCTGCCCAGGCATATTCGAGTCCCGGTTGGAGTTGCATTATCATTTTGTGAGTTGTGATCGCCAAGGGGCTCGCTCCCCCTCCCCCCCCCCCCCCCGTTCCCCTCCCCTCCCCCGCCCGGCAATGCCGGGTACTTCTGCTAGTAAATTATAAAGCAGGCGGTGTAGTGATCACCCCCCCCCCCTCCTCCTTATTTTGACTCTGTGACTAAAGTAAACGTAATCAACTTATCAGGCCTAAAGTGGAGATAAGATAACCAAAATACTTTCACATTCAAACCGTCAAACCAAACCCCGAGGGATTCTTACAATTTATAGATTTAGCGTTGCAATTAAACATAAACGTTCATCAAAAACTCATTTCATAAAACTACATAATGTATTGTACTTGTATTAATACATTGTGTGGAGAATAATCCGTTATAAACGTGTTTTGAATCCAAATAAACATCGTCCCTCCATTCACGGAGCCTCGAGCGAGTCCCTCGATATTAATGTGCAAAAGACCATAGCAACCACATTCCGTAACTCGTCTCCAAGGACGGACACGTGACCGCAGCGTAAAGCGGGGCGAGGCGGAGTGATACGGCGGAAGGATTCAACGGTTTAAATGAAGCCGCGATGCGGGGGATTTTCATTGGGACCTTCATCCTGATTTCGTTACCTGCGCCACCAAAGATCGATGGAGATTATGTTTTCACTCCTGTCTGTTTGTCCGTTTGTTTGTGAACACAATATCTCAAAAAGTTGTGGACGGATTCGGACGAAATTTTGTGGAGATGCAGTGTGTGTGACAAGGACGACATGATTAGATGTTGGTGAAGATCCGGATTCGGAATTCGGATTCGTTTGCAGTGCATTGTTTGTTGACAAGGGGAAAATCCTGGAACAGTGAGTTTACTTTATCTATCATCGTTTGTGTCAGTTCAGCTGCACTTGCGAAAAATGATGCTTGTGCAGAAGCAGAGTAATGAAAGCAAGGCTCAATAAATGCCTCTATTATGGAAAATATCTGCAAGAAGTTGGAATTTTAACCGGGATTTTTTTACCGAGAAATTGCGTCAATCAATTTATCTCGGGACCGTCCCGAGACCGTCCCGAGACCGTTCGGAAAGCCGAAACCGCCGGGATTTCGTCCCGGTCTCGGCTCGGTTGACAGCCCTAAGATTAGCAAACCTATACATTTTTGGAAACGTTATTACATGGAAAATCTGAAAATCAATGTTTACATTTGCCAATTCCGACCGATTCGACCAATTCGACCAATCAACCAATTCCATTCGACCATTCGACCATTCGACCAATCGTTTCGATCGACCATTCGACCAATTCGATCGATTCGATTCATCGAATTCGATTCAATCGACCATTCGACCAATTCGATTTGCCAATCAATTTGACCGACCTTTGCTTGTGTGGAACGGACTCTGAAAACGATGCGGACTATATTGTCGGATACGACACACAGGACAGTGATGACGAACTCTAAATGGCATATTCTGTAATCGTGTATGTTTGATGCCATTGACTGCCTGTGTATATTTTGTCATTGACTGCCTGTGTAGATGTGAAGTTATACTGACTGCATGTGTATATATGATTTTGCTGACTGCCTGTGTATGTTTGGTGATATGAATTATTGTGACACATTTTGATGTTATTAACTGCCTGTACAAAATGATAACATGTATTTGATTATGCAACTTATTGCGAATATAAAGACAGTATTTTGCAATTCAAAACCTTTGATTCGTGTCTTACCATTCCCCATAGCACTAATTTGATACATTCATTGGATTCCTTGTCCCTGAAAATATAGGTTTAGTATATTTAAAAAAGTTTTTAGGGTAATTAGAGGCAGAAATAGAACAAAATATGTATTTTGCAGTGGCCATTTTGAAAATCCAAAATGGCCGCCATACAGGTATCTCTCCAAATGTAAACATTCATTTTTAGTTTCCTTATGCTATAACCTTTCCAAAATTGTATAGGTTTGCTAATCTACCATGATTTTGAACGAAATATAATTTATTGACATAGTGAACCTGACTACACTGTCGGTGTCAACAATCTTTTAAGATTGACACAAAAAAAAAAAAAAAAAAACACAAACATTGACACACAAACAACACACACACACACGCATTATGTATATTTGTTTGCGTTGGAACCATTATTTGCAGATCAAGATGGGTGTCAGTTTTATTTCAATTCCATAAAATTTGTCCCTTAATTTTAGAAACGCAGATATACAAACAGGCAAAAAAGTTTATTCTTAGAAAACCCCTATAATGTCACATTGAAATTACCCTTTCGGTTCCCACAATAATTTATCCAAATTTGACAACACACCCATTTACATGTCAGTCGACCACTGACCTATCAATCATGCAAAACAATAGTCCGACATTCCCACCTGATGATCATGTGACTCTTGTCGCTTGGTTTCCAAAAAAATTTGCAAAGTAATTGTTCCAAACTTTGTAAATTCAAAAATTGTTTTGCCCAAAATGCTCCCTAAACCCACATTTATTTTTAGCAGATATGAGACTTCCAGAATTAACTCTAATCCTTGATCTTTTAATTCTATGTTCCAAAAAGTATCCAATTTCGGCATTTGATCAATTAATTATTAATTTGCTAACAAGCAAAAAATGAATCATTCCTGCTCCGAAAACTTTTCAGACACAACAAGCATCGACAGTTACTCATATTGGTCCAGTGATCTAATCTGTTGAGGCCAGTCGTCATTTGGGATCTGCAGCAATGAAGGCCTAATCGTTATCTGAGGTACCGGTAAGCACTGGTACCCTTGATCTTGGTTTGCCCGATGAACTAGTCTTCCTATTTGAATATGGACAACGTCGTTTCCAGTGTCCCATATTTCCACACTTAAAACACCTGGCCTTGTCATGAGATCTCTGATTTTCCCTCGGATCATAAGAAAAGTCTCTGTACTGTTCTTTTTGGGGAGACAAATGGGAATCAGATGGGACAACTGTCACTTTTATTCCTACATTCGAGGGCAGTTGTGCATTTATCTCCTCCAATGTATCCTGTATCCTTTTTAGTTTAAGTTCTAGGTCCATTATCCTTTCTTGCTGTTCCCATTTCCTGGATTCAACATCCCAATGATGGAATGCAAGCCAATCTACCGTTAGATTCTGTCTCTTCCTGGCTTTCAATTCTTGTCCTAATCTCTCCAATCGACTTCGCTCAAATGTACCATCTCTTGGAAACTCCTTAGCATGTCCCTTTGTCCACAAATACCAATTCTCAACCTCCCTAATGGCCTCTACACCATAACGGTCGTACATATAATATGTACATGTACCTCTTCGTGGAATATCTGGTTCAACTTTTGTACCCTGACAGGCCCCATCCCCATTCTGACTGTGTGTGAATAACACTCAGTATTCCCTCAATGTACCAGGTAAATTACTAGGATCTGCGCTTTGGAATACACCTGTACACACTTGTACTATCCACTATGTATGTACTGTAAATAAAATCTACTGAGGTTTATTCCACCTTTTATCAAAGTAGCGTTGGATGCGTTGTTGGCTAGCTTGTTCCTATAAGCTCCACTCATACTTCCAGGAAGGATCTCTCCACCTGTTCAATCGGTGATTTCCAGAGAGTCTCTCTCACCTGTGGCTTTTCCACAACCCAATCTCACAGATCGGTATTGCAGATGAGCCAAATGGGTCAGTATCAAATGGGTGAATCAGCAGATATCCCGTTCTGTTGAAGGGGGAAATCACACAATGGTAACCATATGTATATATATCTATATATAGACTCACCACCTTGCTCTTTTTCCAAGGTTTCTTCACATTGATAATATCTCACAAATATATCAAAGCTTCTTTCTTGAGAACTCACTTACACATCAATCAATCAATTTATCAATATTCATCAATAAATCAAATTAATCATTTAGATGACTCCATGCATAAGCCCTTTCCCCAATGGTGTCAGAATAGCTTTATCTGTTGGCTGAGATCTATGATCATTGGTCGTCACCTCTGACCCATACTTCATGTCAATTAAAATTTTGTAAACCTCCTGAAATGGTCTACCAACGAATGACAATTAATTCATAATATTTGCCAATTTTAATCCAACCATGCTCAAATTTTGAAACTCTATTTATCTCTATTACTTGTAATGCACAATTGATCCTACAGGGCTTGAAAGCTGTTCTTTAAGCCCGTGCAATCATTTGACACCGACAACCTCATGATCTCATTCCTGTCAATCATAACAATCATCATGATTTTAAAATCATTATAATAATCATACATTATTCATCCACTTGAAAGAACAAACATTTCCTGTATAAGCATTATACTTTTGTCATCACATCCACGTGGTATAATCAACAATTGTATAAACAACAATCAAGAAAAACAAAGAAAGAGAAAAAAAATTGGACAGAATATAAACAGGAGAGAAAGAGTGAAAATGAGACTGAAAAAGGAAAGGATGAAAATAAAGCAGAAAAATGAAAAAAAAAAGAACTGGACATAGTAAGAAGCTACAATAAGGGTGTAAGAGGAGGGGGTGGGAGGTAGGAAGAGGGGTGAGGAAGGAAGAGGGGGGGGGGGAAGAGAGACAGGTAGAAGACAGGTAAGAGAGGTAGGAAGGAAGGGCGAGGGAAGAGAGGAGGGAAGAGGGGAGGAAAAGGGGTGGGGCGGAGGAGATTCATAGATTACATGCATCAGCATATTTTTAAAACAACTCATTCGAACAAATGAAGCATTCAGATTTCATATTTTCAAATTCAGAATCCGAATAAATTTTCAAAGCATGGATTGAAAACATTATTGGGTCAACACTTCATGTCATTAGCTCTTGTATGAGCCTCAACCCAAGTGAGTTCAAGTGAGAAATGAAGAGAGAGATAAAGGGAGACAGAAAGATTGAGAGGGAGAGAGGGGGCAAACAAAGAAGGAGAGAGAGAAGAAAAAAAAAAGAACAGGAGAGATGATCTCTAATAATACTGATGACAGAAGACAGGTGTGATAACATAATGATATCACAAACATCACCTCGAATTAAAATGAATTAATGTAGCAATGAGCGGAGACAGACAGAGAGACTTAGTGACGAAGAAGGAAAAAAAAACGTCGATAGGAGAAAGACATCTGCATCCCGAGAAACATTTGCTACTTAGAAGCATCTGCTGCTTAAAAGCATTTGCTACTTCTTTAAAAGCCCAGTCTAATTTACCTTTAAAGCATGTTCTATTCTATCATGGGACTTCATCGATGGCATTGAGCATTATGCAATTTTCATTCAATCGCCCTGCATTATAAAAGTTCTACATATACATAAAATGGTATTCCCTCTTATCAATTTTTATGCCGATCGGGTAAAATTTGGCTGTCATCCAACATGGCCGCTGGAATAAAACCCTCAAAAACAAATGTATATTTTCCTAATCGGGATTCAGATATAGGGATGATTAGAGATCAAAGTGTCATATTACACAAAGAGCGGAGGGGGAGGGGGGGGTGGGGAGGGAGGGGGGGACCTGGCAGGAGGGAGGGGGGAAGGGGAAGGACAGGTAATACAGGTCTGATGCCAATAACCCCATGACCTCCATGGACGGCCAGAAAGCCAGGCAGACACAGGGACACACAGACAGGGACACACAGACACAGGTCTGAATTCTGAACAAATTCCCTATTCCTGCCCTAATTTCTGTTGCAAAGGCAACGGCAGCCCATCGAGTGTAACCCTCCCCAAGAAACCGCTTCATATCTCGCAAATATATAATATCTCCCTTCATTCAACGCATTCCGCGATCCCAAGTTGGCCCAGTTCAAGTCCCTGTCATGCCGTTGAATTAACACCCAGTGGGTTGACTCAACCTGTCATCCTTTCAAGGTTAGACCGGAAGGTTTTTATCCCTCGGATTGACGACAGAAAGACAGGTAACAAAGAGGAGATAGGTAAAAAGAAAGAGAGGGGGAGGGGGAGAAAAGGGGAGAGACAGATAGATGGGAGGTAGACAACTCTTGTATGGTGCTGTTCTCTATTGCGTTCTCATCTTGTGTAATACTGCGCATTGTTATTTGCATATTCTGTATCTATTATCTTATTCTAATATCTACCATCGCTTTCTCTGTCTTGCAGATTGATTGTTCATCGTTGTTGCTAATAAACCTGCATTCAATTGATACATTCTTGTTTATGAACAATCAACTCATCTGAAGATGCCTGCTGCAGTCTGCCCCTTCCCGAGCTGTGTCTACGTTACTGACAGCACTGACAATGCCGTTGCTGCTATCCAGCTCTCCATCCACGCCATGACTCACACGTCCATTGCACCAGCCAAACCGGACAAAGTCAGCCGTCCTCGTATCCAAACCGGCGGTACCAGCGAAGATTGGCAATATTTCACCAGAAGATGGGATGGTTACAAGGCAGCGACCCAGATAATCGGCAATGATGTTCGCGTTCAACTCCTTGAATGTTGTGATGATAACCTACGACGTGACCTCCACCGCAGCAACCCACGCATTGAAATCAAGGACGAGGCAGCTATACTACAAGCCATTCGGTCCCTTGCTGTCCGAGAGGAGAATACCATGGTGTCCCGCGTAAACCTCCACAACATGCGACAGGACCGAGAAGAACCAATTCGTACCTACGCAGCCCGTCTGGCTGGTCAAGCTGAGATCTGCAAGTTTTCTGTTGTATGCTCATGCAATCCCCCTACTGATGTCAACTACACCAAGGACATGGTTCGCGATGTCCTATGTCGGGGACTCGCCGATCAAGATATACAACAGGACATTCTCGGCGATCAAAATCAGAACATGAGCTTGGAGGAAGTTCTCATTTTCGTCGAGGCCAAGGAAGCAGGGAAACGTTCCCAGAATGCCTTGCTCGATAGTGAAGGCGCTCATGGCGCAAGCCAATACAAAAACTGGAAGAACAAAAGAGCCCTGATCACTACCGACAAGCAGGCGGCCATTTGTAGTTATTGCGGCAAAACTGGTCATGGCAAACAGCCGAACATCGACCAAAGGCGTCAATTCTGCAATGCCTACGGGAAAACATGCAGTAAATGCGCCACTCGCGGCCATTTTGCACATGTCTGCCGGGGAGGCACGAAAAAGGCGGACAACAAACCTACGGACAAATCAATGGATGCTCATGATGTGGAAGAAAGCAGCCAGGTCCACGATCTCCTCTGCTCTGTCACGGAACGAGAAACGGCCATTTGGAAGCCGCAAATTAAAAGGGCCATGGCCACCTTGTCAACTCCACTACACCTCGACCACCATATATTTGACCACCTCTCTGGCTGGACCAAGAAGAAGTCTCAACCACAGCCGTACATAAAACTCATAGCACGGATCGATAAGGAATCTTATGACCATTTCGGCCAGCCACTGTCATCCCGACCAAAATCGGCCAGGCTCCAGGCCATGGCCGACACTGGCTGTCAAAGCTGCCTCACAGGACTTAATATTTTCCACAAACTCGGGCTGCGTAATGAAGACCTGTTACCTGTCAACCTGAAGATGAATGCTGTTAACAGTGGAAGGGTCCGGATTATCGGCGCCATGCTCCTACACCTGTCTGGTCGCACAGCCAATGGCGACATCATTGAAACCCGACAAATCTGCTACATCTCACCTGACACACGGAACATGTATCTCAGTCGTGAAGCATGCGTCGATCTAGGCCTCGTGTCTAGTAGCTTCCCAACCATTGGCGAATCCAACACAGTTGGTGCTGCAGTGGCAGCAGTTATCGATGCAAATTGTAACTGCCCGGAAAGATCGCTTCCCCCTACACTGCCTACATCTATCCCATTTCCGGCCACTGACGAGAACCGAGAGAGGCTGGAGAAATGGCTACTGGAGTACTACAAAAGCAGCACATTCAATGTCTGCGAACACCAGCCACTACCCCACATGGAAGGTCCGCCTCTCACACTGATGGTTGACCCCGAGGCAACACCAAAAGCGGTGCACACCCCAGTGCCTGTCCCCTTACACTGGCAGGCAGAAGTCAAGGCTGGTATCGATCGCGACATCAGGTTAGGGGTTCTGGAACCGGTGCCAATTGGTGAACCAGTGACATGGTGCAGCAGAATGGTCGTCTGTCCAAAGAAGGATGGGACCCCACGGAGGACAGTTGATCTGCAACCACTGAATGCGCACTGCACACGTGAGACCCACCACACCCAGTCACCCTTCCATCAAGCAATGGCGGTGCCACATAACACCAAAAAGACGGTAACAGACGCCTGGAATGGCTATCACAGCGTTCCAATCAGAGAATGTGACCGCCATCTGACAACGTTCATCACACCATGGGGCCGATACCGTTACTGCACCACTCCCCAAGGTTACATCGCTTCAGGTGATGGATACTCCAGACGATTTGACGAAATTGTATCGGACTTCAAAAACAAGTCCAAATGTATTGATGATACCATCATGTGGAGCGACACATTGGAAGAGAGCTTTTTTCAGACATGCAACTGGCTCGACCTGTGCGGCCGTAATGGGATTACGCAAAATCCGACGAAATTCCATTTTGGTCAGGACACGGTCGAATTCGCTGGATTCGAGATCACCATGGACAGTGTACGACCATGCCAAAGGTATCTCCAAGCGATACAGGACTTCCCCACACCAAAAACAATTACTGACATTCGCTCCTGGTTTGGGTTAGTCAATCAGGTAACATACTGCTTCAGCATGACCGAGAGGATGCGACCTTTTCGGGACCTCCTAAAACCATGCACCCCCTTCTACTGGGATGCAACACTACAATCCCTATTCGAAGAATCAAAACGACTCATCATATCTGAAGTCGCAAATGGGGTCCGGATCTTTGACAAGGAACGGACAACATGTCTCGCAACTGACTGGTCGAAGGATGGGATTGGCTTCTGGCTCCTCCAAAAACACTGCAGATGCCCTGGTGAAACCCCACAGTGCTGCCCCGATGGCTGGAAAATCACCCTTGCTGGAGGCCGCTTCACCCATGCAGCGGAGTCACGCTATGCTCCGATAGAGGGTGAAGCTCTAGCAGTGGCGGACAGCCTGGAAAAAGTAAAGTATTTTGTGTTGGGATGCAAGAACCTGATTATTGCCGTCGATCACAAGCCCTTAATCAAGCTTCTTGGTGACAGACGATTAGAGGACATCCATAACACGCGGCTTGCCAACTTGAAAGAAAGGACCCTAGCATATCGTTTCCGAATTATCCACATCCCGGGAAAACGACACTGCGTACCAGATGCGATTTCACGACATCCGTCGGGTGCCAGACCATCGGAACGACTGCCACTGGTGGATGACATTTCCTCCATTATGGATGTGGCCACATCGACTACACTAAGACAGCACACCTTGACTGGGCTGTGGACCACAGATGACGACACTGGCATGGAAATGGCTATTTCTATGGCAGCCATCAAGACACTCGATTCTGTGCGGTCCGTCACTTGGGATGATGTTCGGGACGAAACAGCAAGTGACACTCAGATGCTGCAGTTACTCAATTCTATTGAGCAGGGTCTACCTGCCAGTCGGGACGATTTCCCTGTGTCCATTTTGGAATACTTTCCCTTCCGTGAACACCTCTACACTATTGATGGCATAGTGGTCTACAAGGGGAGGATTATCATCCCACCGAAGCTACGGAAGCTTGTCCTTGAGAATCTTCATGCTGCTCACCAAGGAGTCACGGCTATGACCACCCGGGCCAGCAGCTCGATCTTTTGGCCTGGAATCACTCCCCAGATTCATGAGATGCGCAATCGCTGCTCACACTGCAATCGGATGGCCCCATCGCAACCAAGCGCTCCACCTACAGCCTCAGCTGAACCTGCCTACCCTTTCCAGTACGTTTGTTCAGATTACTTTCATCACAAGGGTCGGAGTTATTTGGTCACCGTTGATCGTTACTCTAATTGGCCAATCATTCAGCTAACAACTGGCGGGGCACAAGGCCTAGTGAAATGTCTGCGGTCGAACTTCGCCACTTATGGTATCCCCGACGAATTGGCATCTGACTGTGGGCCAGAATTCACGGCACATGACACCCAAGACTTCTTGCGTCGGTGGGGCGTTAACCATCGGTTGTCATCCACTGCCTTCCCACACAGCAACTGTCGTGCCGAGATCGCAGTCAAAACATCGAAAAGAATGATCACCGATAACACTGGTTCCAATGGTGAACTAGACACTGATCGGTTCCAACGTGCAATACTCCAGTACCGGAATGCACCGGATCAGGACACTAGGTTGTCTCCAGCCATGATCATCTTCAAGAGGCCAGTCAAGGACTTCATACCCGTAATCCCAGGCAGATACTTGCCATCGGACACCTGGCGGGAAACACGCAACAATCGTGAGGAAGCTTTGCGCATTCGGCATGCCAGGGAGATCGAAAGACTCTCTGAACACACGACAAAACTACCTCCACTGGCCGTCGGGGACCATGTCCGGATCCAGAACCAGACCGGCCTGGAACCACGAAAATGGGACCGGACCGGAACCGTGATTGAGGTAAAACAATTCGATCAATACGTTGTCAAGGTGGATGGCTCCGGAAGAATCACTCTCCGGAATCGTAAGTTCCTGCGACGTTTTACGCCTTTCAGCATGACAACTCCCACTACGACTGGCAAAAGTGGCATGCTGCCAACCGTTATGCCAAGTGTTATGCCAATCGTACCGAAATACTTAATGTCTGGTACCCAACCCATCGCCGCTCCAAGAGTCTGTCTCAATCCTGTTACCACTCCCCAGAAGGGTGAACCCCAACATGTCATTGCGCCGGGCTTACCATCACAGACACTTCTCTCCACCACCGCGATGACACCACCCGCGAGAGTCGCTAACCAACCACATGTGCAGACCACCGCCACACCTCCACGGTCACTGCCTATTTCTGCCCCCTTGACGGTTCGGGTGATGATGGACCAGCTGGAGGGGACTCCGGCGTCGGACAGGGCGATAGTGAACCACCCACCGGAGACTCCCACAATGGACCAGGAAATTACGAACTGCCCTCAGAGGACTCCGACGATTGATCGGGTGGTGACGGGCCGCCCGAAGCGAATTATCAAACCACCAGCCCGATTCAATTCAGAAGAATATCAATTATGAACTCATGTGATCCTTTTTCTCGGTCTCCAGTTTTCGTTCTATTCTGTGTCACAATTGAACGTTTTTGGGAAAGGGAGATAGACAACTCTTGTATGGTGCTGTTCTCTATTGCGTTCTCATCTTGTGTAATACTGCGCATTGTTATTTGCATATTCTGTATCTATTATCTTATTCTAATATCTACCATCGCTTTCTTTGTCTTGCAGATTGATTGTTCATCGTTGTTGCTAATAAACCTGCATTCAATTGATACATTCTTGTTTAGGAGGGAGGGAGAGAGAGGGAAAGAGGGGGAGAGACAGAAATGGAAAGAGAGAGAGAAAAGTGGGAGAAAGGGACAGAGAAAGACAGAGTGTACATCGAAAAAAAACATTTCCGATCCCGTACGCAATTTGTCAACAGGAAACATGTCATCAACCTGTCGTCAGGAAACATATCAAAATCGTGCTTGTCAAGAGAAAAACGTTATATTATTTGCAATTTATCCCTATATTCTATTCCAACAAATCGGTGAAGAGATAAAATATATTTTACTAAAAAAAAATATAGACTGCTCAATACGCCGTCATGGTGGACAAACACCATCTAGATTTTACACACACATCGTCAGGAGAAGACGTAATGTGAACCAAAACACCTTACAACCTACACGGATCGTTCACAAATGTTCACAATCCTTCCCTCAAACCAACCCACAGTGTTATTGAAACAGGAAAAAAATGTCATATGGGAAAAATCAATCAAAAAAATGTCCCAAACAAAAATAATTGGATTGTTTACGGGATTTGAACCCACCCAAAAATTATTGTGCATCCGCATTTACTGACTGTGCCATCTCAAAGCAGGGAAACTAAAATATATATATATATATATATCTCTATGTGTATTTAGGTGTCGTGCATTTCGTGTACATGCGCGGTGTGCAAGTTGCATTTGCCGACGCAAGACGGGTCGGTCAGGGTCGCGACTGGTATCGTTGTTTGCGCACGATTCTACTCTACAAGACGAAGTTTATTTTGTAAAAATCCAACCAGCCGTTCCAGAGATATCAGTAGTTTTATGTGCGTGCGAACGCACGTGAGCCCAGGTATTCATTTGATGTCTCGTACATCGGCTGCCGTCTGCTCGCTCGCTCGTGGTCAGACGAACCACGCGGCTTCGCTATTGAGATGTACACGGACGGCTCTGTACCTGTATTTCACCGACTTTGCTCACTCATCAGTTCTCTATATAATGCTGCCCTGAAAATTGTCATGGCATGGGGTCGGTTGAGATGGTCACCTCTGACCCCTGATCAAAGCTACTGGTGGCGTGCGAGCCTTACATGACTTTCGAAAAAATTGGATTGACGGTGCACACATAAATCCAATTTTTTTGTCAGTTCATCGTAAGATTCTCCTTTGCGAATTGATTGAAATTAATAATTTGTGAATTAAAGTCCAACGAATCATATGTAGAATTTCATTAGTTCTGTGTTCGTAGGAGCACACCTGGCCAATCACGCACACGAACGTGCGAAAAAATGCAGACGCGCATCAAACAGCGGATTAGTATACGTATTTACAAAAAAAGTCGTAAAACAAATCGAATAGTCGCTCAAAAAGAGGGAAAAAATCGCTTTTATTGCTATTGATGTAGCATCCATCACCCTTCATTGTAACCGAATCAAAATAAGGGAGCTCAACCATAAAACAGCGCATTTTAATGGCACATTTAACAGCGCTTCAAATACCCATGCAATGGGAACTCAACGTAATTACGACTCGGCAACAAAAACGAGCAGATTTCGCAGGACGTTACCTCAACAACGTTAATCGTAGCAAAAAATCGTTATCGTATATATATATATACATCAGGTTGACCATTATTTACATAATTATACAGTAGTACACCATATCAGTGGTTCTTCATGAAAAACGAGAGCACAGCACCCTTTCTAAAGACAAAAAAAGTCTAATAGTGGTTCTTTGTGACAAAAAAATTTCATGGCACCCTTTCTGAAATGTGTATACATCTGTATTGCCCAGGGCTTTCTGCACACCTTGAGTGGGGCTGCCCCACCAGGTGTGCCTTGTGGATTCGCCCACCGACCACATTTCTAATAAATATTAACAATAATTGAGCAGGTCCTTATATCGTTCTGTAAAGACCAACAAGAGACACGCTCACCTTGGACCTGGAATGGTCTTCTCGTCGAACTTCACAGTTGATCCTGGTATGGGCCACTAACTGTCAGGGAACTTTTACTGAACCCTAAAGGAAATAACTCAAGATGAGACTCAGATTCAAAACTGCTCTGACTCGTCTATCCGAGCCAAGGTTTATTCCGAAGTTAGAGGGAAACTTGTTACACAAAATATAACCAAGATATGGCGCGTCGCTTAGTTGAAGAAATCTTCTCCCCTCTCGTCCTGCTTCTTCTGATGAGTTTTTTCTGCTCTCGGAGCATGGTCCTCAAGTAGACCTTGGAAACTTTGATGTGGTGGGATTGTAATTTAAAGATCAACACAGAACTCAGCGGCCCCGTCTTCCTGGCACCAAAAGCCCATCTGGTTCTTGTATATCAGCCACTAAAAACATACCATAGGTCACTTAACGGAGGCAAAGGCGAAGAGACCATGCTCTTATCCCCGCTAATGTCAACCTTCTCTGACCTACACAATCCCACTCCCTGATTAATGCATCCACCCTTGGCTTAAGTAAACACTCGGCCTGGAGTTATCTATTTATGGGTAAGAAAACTATTCACAGATGTTCCCTTATCACTTCGGTTCCAAGGCCTTTGCTCAAACTGCACAGTATAACACATTCTATCTCTAACAATGGGTCAAAACTCGTTTTTCCATATTCTTACATGCTTTAAGAACAAAGTTTACATTGACGTACAATTTAACCACTTGCATAACTCACCGACCCTAATAATCATAGAAATCTCCCACAATCATACTAATCATTTGAATCATAATCATAATTATAATCATAATCATACATGTATGACAATATTCATCCATTTAAAACAACAAACATTGCCTGTTTAAGCATTATTCATTTTACATCACATCCACATGGCAAAATTATTGTATAATCAACAATTGAGAGAAAAACAAAGAGAGAGAGAAAAAAATGGATAGAAAAAAAAGGAGAGAAAGAGTGAAAATGGGACTGAAAAAAAATGAAGATAAAGAAAAAAAAATGAAAGATAAGTGAGACCTGGACATAGTAAGAAGCTGCAATAAGGGTTTGAGGGGAGGGGGGACAGGAGGAAGGGAAGGGGGGAGGAAGGAAGGGGGGGGGGCAAGAGAGACAGGTAGCAACACAGGTAACACAAGTAGGCATAGGAGAGAGAGGTATGGCGGGGGAGGAGGGAGGAGTGAGGCAAGGGAGGAAAGGGGATGGGGGGGAGGAGGGGTAGGAGGAGTAAGGCAGGATGAAACGGGGGGGGGGGGGGGGAGGATGGGGCTGGGAAGGAGGAGGGGTGGGAGGAAAGAAAATGGAGAAAGATTCAAAAAAAGAAGAGAAAGATGGAGAAAGAAAGAGAGGGGGAGGGGCTGAAAGATTAAGGAAAGAGGGGAGGGAGAGAAATGGGTCAGAGGAGAGAAATGAAGCATGCGGATTGGATAGGAAGGAGAAGGATTTATGGGTGAAGTCAGACAAGGCATAGTGATGAAGAAGAAGAACGAGATCAACAACGACGACGACGACGACGACGCTCTGGAAATTATTTGCATTTCAGAATGCATCTTGCGCGGATACATAGAGGGGGCCACCGTAGGTTTTAGAACAAGTCTAAAAAACACCACCTTTTATCAAGCTTAGACCACCTTACATTAGTGGGTCACAGTTAATTATCGCTCAAATCTATATGCGTTTGAAAGAGAACATTAAATTATATATGACAGTCATCTACTTGTGAAAATGATGAATATTTAATACGTATTACGGCAAAATCCACACAAATCGACTGCCATGAGAAGAAACGTCATGACGCATGAATACAATGTTCACTCCCGGATTTGTTACTTTTGGTGCGTCGCATCGAGCCAACCATGGTTTTGCAATACACACAAGCTGGCGTGCCGAGTTCACAGCGCATCCCCAATTTAGACAACCTTCCGTCACTCAATGCAGTTGAGATGAGATGGTGATGACTGATGAGAGATGATGAGGAGGTGATTATGATGAGGTGTGAGAGGGGAAAGGGAGGTAGATTGGTGGGGGCCGAGGGGTATGAAGGGAAGCAGGAGTGATTGGGGTTGGGAGTGGGAGGGTGCCGCTTCAACAAGTACAACTCCCATACGAGTACGCCCAGAGGGAGCAAACAAAATGGGGGTGGGGGTGGAGGGGTGGAGGGGTAGGAAGGTGGGGTGGAGGGAGGCAGTGGTGGGGTGATTGTTAGGGTGTCCGGTGATGAAGGTTGGGGTAGGGTGGGGGTGGAGAGGCGCGGAGGTCAGGATGTGGTCAGGGTGGAGGTGCGGTGGTGGGGGAGGAGCGGAGGTCACCGTGATCACACATAGAGGTGGGGGGGGGGGGGGGGTGTTTGCCAATCTCCATACAACGCACCAGCATGTCCCAGAATAATAACCCAGCATGCATTGCACCAGTGGCAAGTATGGCTGGGACAAGGGAAGAGGGAAAGATGGGGAGAAGGGGAGAGAGAAAGGTGGGAGGGAGGGAGAAGGGCTGAGAGAAAGACAGACATGGTCATATAACATACCATATAAGATGGATGGGGTTCATATAAAAGTGTCATAACTCATATAACAATGTCATATAACATTGTCATATAACAATGATTTCCATCAAATCTATCACTCTAGCCGAACATGAAGTATGTTCATATTCCATTTTCTTTCCCCAAAACCAATCCCATACTAATTATACCAGAAATTTGTGTAATATTTCCAAAAAAATCGATCAATATTTCGCAAAAAAAAAAAATGCAATGCTCCACGGAATTCGAACTCGGCCATGAGAATCTTGTCCCAGGCGCATTTATTCACTGTGCCATTTCAAAGCTGGAACACTAAAAAAAAAATATAAATATATATCTCTAGATGTCGCGCGTCTCGTGCACGTTGGACAGGCATGTCGATCGTGCAAGACTCGGGTGCGCGTTGCACGCACTTGGGCGGGCGAACATCAGAACATATGAGCCCTGTGTCATGTGCGTATGCAGCGTGAGATGGCCATCACGGTGTGCAAGTTGCATTTGTCGGCGCAAAACAGGTCTCTCAGGGTCGCTATTGGTATCGTTGTTTGCGCACGGTTCTGCTATACAAGAGGAAGTTTATTTTGTAAAAATCCAACCAGCCATTCCAGAGATATCAGTAGTTTTATGTGCGTGCGAACATGCTTCGCATCAAGACGAACGTGTCAGTCACGTGATCCTTCGCCTCGATATTGTAACGAACACGTTCTTTGTCTGGTTTTTCTGAAACGACCACAAGGTCGAGAGAGTTGCGAGTGGTCTCGTTACTTAGGCCTGGATCATATCTCATTTGTCTGGAATTTGTACGTGTCTGTGATAATCTCAAAACGCAAGATATTACGCAATACAAGGCACGAAATAAACAGATATTTTACAGACTGCACGGATTAGTCTATTTTGAGCGCTTGTGTTCATTGGCTGTCGGTCACAGGATGTATGTAATCAGTTGGCGTTCGCTCGCTTGCTCGCTCGTGCGTTAAATGAACCATGAAGCTCACGACTCCGCTAATGAGATGCAGGTGTCTCTCTCAACGCAATTTACATGCCAAAGCACACATTTACAGTGCAATTTAACCCCATTTTCGATCGCTGAAATGCAAAATCATGTTCGCATACACAAATTCTCGCAAAAATCGTCGCGTATACTCAAAAATAATCGCAAAGTCGCATAGTCGCTATTTGATGTATCATTCTTGTTCTGTTCATTCCTTCGCTATTACCGGGTCGGAATAAGGGATCTCGACCATAATTTACGTATGAGTAGGTACATATTATGGGAATTCAACCCAATGACGAATGGCAAAAGCAAGAGGGTATCAACAGATATCAGAACGTTACCTCTAACAACGTATACCTTGAATCAACATACAAATATACAATTTCAGGTCGACCATTCTATACATATTGTACATTAATGAATGAATTCCCAGCGGATCTCTGCTCTGTTTTTAATGAATCCCCGGTGGATCTTCACTCTGTTTTCAACAGATTAAACGTCACCTAGCCCGGGGGTCAACAGATTAAATGTCACCTAGCCTGGGGTGCAAAAACGTCACCTAGCCTGGGGTGCAACACCTTTCTTGATGCATCATGACATTTAGACACACATACACGATGAGCGAATAACTCGGCAGGTTCTTTTTGCATCGTGCTGTAAAGATTGACAAAAGACAGAAGCGCATTCATGATTTTACCTTGAGCACCTCGAGTTTGGGCTGTCCGTCTGTCAATCTTGTTCAGCCGATCCCCGTACGAAGGCCACCAACTGTTGTGACTGGGTTGTAATTCTGTTGTTGACTATTACAAACTACTTCACAGCGAGACGTCTCAATATAACAATTAAAGAGGCTTCTACAGAGTTCCAATCGTTTTATTCAATCATCGCGGAGAGGTTCCACAGTTATACTTTACACAAAATACAGACAGAATACGACGCGCCATTCCGTGGAAAATAATTCACTCCCGAAGCCTCGGAGTGTCCCTCTTATATACAAAACTCATTTCCTCTGATCTACAATGGTCGGAATTCTAGGATCACTTAGAGTCAGCCGCCCTGGCGCCAACTCCATATGTTTATCATTACGGAGGACACAAAAGCTGATAAAGTCAATCCCCTGAGCCCCACTAATGAAGTGGTGCATTCCAACTCCGAGCTAAATCAGTATTCTTCCCTCCGTTCACATCCTTAGAGGTCACTGGGTCATTTCACAGATGGTCGGCTGCTTGCTCCAAGTTCCCTGCACATTTCCTTGCATGCTTTGAGAACAAGATTCACATTGAAGTACAATTTAACTAATATTCATAAATTGTCTTGTAAATATTAATTATATAATAATATATAATTCCACAGGGTCCCAGGATTACCCACCCAAAATTTTGTTACGATCGGTTCAGCCGTTTTTGCGGTACCCGGGAACGGACGGACAGAAGGACATTTGGTGAATTATAGAAAGGTAGTAAGATAATTGCGAGTTCTGCTGCTGTGAAAATCGTTCATTAAACGTCTGTATAAATTTGGTCAACCAACATCTGTCCACTTCTGCATCATTTATTATCATGCCATTGAGTTATTCAAATTTGTTTGCATTTGGCATTGTTTCAGTTTCTGAGATATTCTTTTTAATGTCCTCTGGGAATTGCTAAAGGCATCCACTTAGCTGTAGCAAGGAGATTGTATAATTACCAGGTGGTGCAGTGGAGTCAAGGATTGGTTTAAGTCTTTAAGAGAAGCTTTGAGAATCCTTACTATATATAATTCACGGACGATGTGTGTCACTTGCGAAAATCGGAGATGTTTCAAGAATATTGTGTGTGTTATTCTGTGTCTGTTTGGCTATTTATATGTCATTCACATACAGGTCACAATTTAAAACCGATCTTTACGAAACTCCACCAAATGGTAGAGTTGGTCATAACGAAGAAGCCTATTGATTTTGAGGTCAAAAAGTCAAAGGGTCAACAAAGGCCAAAGGTCAACAACTTTGTCAAATTCCTAAAATCCTCAATTTTCATCCGATTGACTTGAAATTTGAAGAGAATTTACATATCAGCTCACTGAGTTCAGCTCCCAATTATTTTTAAGGTCAATATCGGCCAAAAGGTCACCAACTTAAGTTGGAAATTCTTAAATCCTAATTTTTCATCCAATTGACTTGAAATCTGAAGGGGATTTGCATATCAGGTCACTGAATTCAACCACCAATTATTTTTGAGGTCAACTTTGGCCAAAAGCTCAACATAGGCCAAAGGTCAACCAACTTTGTCGCATTTCTAAAATCCTCAATTTTCATCCGATTAACTTGAAATTTGAAGAGGATTTGCATGTCTGGTCAATAAATTCAACCAAGTATTTTTGAGGTTAACATCGGCCAAAAGGTCAACATCGGCCAAAATGTCAATAACATAGGCCAAATTTATAAAATCCTCAATTTTCATCTCTTTGACTTGAAATTTTAAGAGGATTTGCATACCAGGTCACTGAATTCAACCACCAATTATTTTTGAGGTCATCATAACCCAACAAATTATTTTAGGAATTCTGCAAGTATCGTGCTGTGCATGACATATTTCTTGTTTGTTTGTTTGTCGCGCTATTCCTCCTCCAGTTCTGGGCCGATTACATACAGACTTGCTGCATAGGATCAGCATGACCCCAGTTAGTGCATAGGCTTGTTTTTATCTTTGCCGGTGGTCTTGTGGGCGAGGGGGCATGCAAATTATCTATGCACGTGTGTATCGTGTAATGCAATTTGAATATGGATAATTACATAATCCTCCTGTTTGGTGCTTCCAGTTCTAGGAGACTGGTATTTAACCAATCGGCTTTTTTGTATACAAAGTCAAGGCTCGTAGAGGAGGTAGAATATATTAATCGATCAGGCCGCAACAGTACATAAGGAACAGTAGGACTACAAGGAGAGGATGAGGAAACCAAGAGCAGGGTTTGCAGGAAAAAACAGAGGGACACTTAGACAAATAAGGGATTTGGAGAATAATGAGTGATCGTGGACGATGTAGGTGGTGGGCAAGATGCATACAGAAACAAACCCAACGAAAGAAAAAGTAGAAATTTGGAAAGAGGTGGACTTGGAGTGGGTTAACAGTGGGAGGGGTAGAAAAGATCATGGTTTTGTATGGTGGTGAACGGCTGTCTTGAAGACTTGGAGGGAACAATGCGATTGAAAAGAATCTGCAAGTTGGTTCCACTGCTTGGGGAAAGGCAGGGTTGAGGAGGGAGGGGGAGGAAGAACAAATGAGTGGACCTGAGCAGTGTTCATGGATTTTGGGAGTTTCACTCGTCTTTCATGAAAATGCCCGAGTAGAAAAATAGGAATCGATATTGTTATTCAATATAATCTGTAAAGGTCATCACACTTCCTTCAACAAACCAACACATGCGCCAAACGAACACATGCGCCAAACAAAAACATGCGCCAAACCAACACATGAGCCAAACCAACACATGCGCCAAACCAACACATGCGCCAAACCAAACATCTGCCAAACCAACTCGTGCACCAAACCAACACATGCGCCAAACCAACACATGCGCCAAACCAAACATCTGCCAAACCAACTCGTGCACCAAACCAACACATGCGCCAAACCAACACATGCACCAAACCAAACATCTGCCAAACCAACTTGTGCACCAAACCAACACATGCGCCAAACCAACACATGCATCAAACCAACAAATGCGCCAAACCAACACATGTGCCAAACCAACACATACGCCAAACCAATACATCCCCCAAACCAACACACCCCCCTAACCAACACAAAACCAAACCAACACATGCCTTAAACCAACACATTGGCCAAACCAACACATTGGCCAAACCAACACATTGGCCAAACCAACACATCCACCAAAACCAACACATACGCCAAACCAACACATCCGCCAAACTAACGCATCCGCTAAACCAACGCATCCGCCAAACCAATGCATGTGCCAAACCAACTTTTGCACCAAACCAACGCATGCGCCAAACCAACACATCCGCCAAGCCAACACATCCACCAAGCCAAGCTTTTGGGTCTCACTATCTGCCATGATCTTTCCTGGGAAAACCACATTTCCAAGCTGGCCTCCAAAGCCAGTTGCCGACTGGGCATCCTCCGTCGTGCAAAGTCCTTCCTTGGCACACCTGAGCTCCTCACCACATACAAGGCTTTCATCCGCAGCTCAATGGAGTACTGCTCTCCCCTCTGGGCTGGTGCTCCTGCCTCACACCTAGCTCGTCTTCACGCTGTTGAAACCAAAGCGTTCAGAATCATTGGAATCTCCCGCGATGACGCTACCTCCGAGGGCCTTTCACTTAATCGCCGCAGGCAGGTTGGTGGTCTTTCCGTCTTCTACCGACTCCTCTCCGGCCTTGCTCCCCCAGCTCTCTCTGGGCTCTGTCCCCCAAATATTCCTGCAGGTCGCACAAGATCTGCCTGCAACCCTCTTATGGTTAAACTGCCAAAATCAAGACTCTCTGCTCACCTTCACTCCTTCATTCCTCTTTTCTCCCGCCTCTGGAACAAACTCCCTCACTCTCTTCAATCCCACTCCTCCCTCCAGGCCTTTAAAACGGCTGTTCACCACCATCTCTTATCTTCCCCAATCCAAAACCTTGATCTTTTCTACCCCCGCTAATTTCACCCCAAATCCACTTTTTTGAGGTGACTTTTGACTTCTTTCCTGGAAGTCCTTGGTGTCCTTGCGTTTTATACCTATCCTGCCTCCCCCCAGGCCCTCTCCCTCCAAAAACATCTCCCGATGTCCCTGCTCTCAAATGTTGAGTTTGTGTGCTTCCTCCCCTTCTCTCCCCATCTTGTCGACCGCTCCCCTTTGTATATACTTTGTTTGCCTGTTTGTTTGATTTGTTTGTTTGATAAATGTTAGCTCTTTCACGAGCCTCGACTCTGTATACAAAAAAAACAAAAACAAAAAACAAACAAAACACATGCACCAAAGCAACACATGCGCCAAAGCAATACCAATCCCTCCGCCAAACAAACGCATCCACCAAACCAACGCATCCACCAAACCAATGCATCCACCAAACCAACGCACCCTCCAAACCAACGCATCCACCAAAACAACACATCGGCCAAACCAACACATCGGCAAAACCAACACATCCGCCAAACCAACACATCCTCCAAACCAACACATGCGCCAAACCAACACATCCGCCAAGCTAACACATCCGCTCAATCAACACATGTGACAAACAAACGCATGAGCCAAACCAACACATCCGCCAAGCAAACACATCCGCCAAACCAACGCCTCTGCCAAACCAACACATGCGCCAAACCAACGCCTCTGCCAAACCAATACATCCGCCAAACCAACAAATTCACCAAACCAACACATGCGCCAAAGCAACACATCCGCCAAACCAACACATGCGCCAAAACAAACACATAGTGCAAGCCAACGCAACTGCCAAACCAACACTTCCGCCAAACTAACACATCCACCAAATCAACACATCTGCCAAACCAACACATTGGCCAAACCAACAAATCCACCAAACCAACACATGCGCCAAACCAAACCAACACATAGTGCAAGCCAACACAACCGCCAAACCAACACATCCGCCAAACCAAAACATCTGCCAAAACCAACACATCCGACAAATCCACCAAACCAATACATCTGCCAAACCAACACATGCGCCAAACCAACACATTGGCAAAACAAACACATCCGCCAAACCAACACATCCGCCAAACCAACACATCGGCCAAACCAACACATGCGCCAAACCAACACATAGTGCAAGTCAACGCAACCACCAATCCAACAAATCGGCCAAACCAACACATCCACCAAACCAACACATGCGCCAAACCAACACATAGTGCAAGCCAACGCAACCACCAAACCAAAACACCCGCGAAACCAACACATGTGCAAAACCAATGCTTCCTCCAAACCAACGCATGTGCCAAACCAACGCATGCGCCAAACCAACACATCCGCCAAGCCAACACATGCGCCAAAGCAATACATGCGCTAAAGCAACACATCTGCCAAACCAACACCTCTGCCAAACCAACACATCCACCAAACCAACGCATCCACCAAACCAACGCATCCACCAAACCAACACGTCTGCCAAACCAACGCATCCGCCAAACCAACACATCGGCCAAACCAACACATGCGCCAAACCAATGCATCCTCCAAACTAACACATGTGCCAAACCAACGCATGAGCGAAACCAACGCATCCGCCAAGCCAACACATCCGCCAAACCAACACCTCCGCCAAACCAACACATCGGCCAAACCAACACATCGGCCAAACCAAAACATCGGCCAAACCAACGCATGAGCCAAACCAACGCATCCGCCAAGCCAACGCATCCGCCAAACCAACACCTCCGCCAAACCAACGCATCCGCCAAACCAACGCATCCGCCAAACCAACGCATCCGCCAAACCAACGCATCCGCCAAACCAATGCATCCGCCAAACCAACGCATCCGCCAAACCAACGCATCCACCAAACCAACGCATCCGTCAAACCAACGCATCCGCCACGCCGACACATCCGCCAAATCACCACATCCACCAAACCAACGCATACACCAAACCAACACATCGGCCAAACCAACACATGCGCCAAACCAATGCATCCTCCAAACCAACACATGTGCAAAACCAATGCATGAGCCAAACCAACGCATCCGCCAAGCCAACACATCCGCCAAACCAACAGCTCCGCCAAACCAATGCATCCGCCAAACCAACGCATCCGCCAAACCAACGCATCCACCAAACCAACGCATCCGTCAAACCAACGCATCCGCCACGCCGACACATCCGCAAAATCACCACATCCGCCAAATCGACACATCCGCCAAACCAATACATCTGCCAAACCAACACATGCGCCAAACCAACACATTGGCCAAACCAACAAATCCACCAAACCAATACATTGGTCAAACCAACAAATCCACCAAACCAACACATGCGCCAAACCAAACCAACACATAGGGCAAGCCAATGCAACCGCCAAACAAAAACACTTCCGCCAAACCAACACATCCGCCAAACCAACACATCCGCCAAACCAATACATCAGTCAAACCAACACATGCGCCAAACCAACACATCGGCCAACCAAACACATCCACCAAACCAACACATGCGCCAAACCAACACATAGTGCAAGCCAACGCAACCACCAAACCAATACATCCACCAAACCAACACATCCCCAAAACGAGCACATCCCCCAAACCAACACATCCGCCAAACCAACACATCCGCCAAACCAACACATCCGCCAAACTAACACATGCGCCAAACCAACATATCGACCGAGCCAACGCAACCGCCAAACCAACACATCCGCCAAACCAACACATGCACCAAACCAACATATCGACCGAGCCAACACAACCGCCAAACCAAGACATCTGCAAAACCAACACATCCGCCAAACCAACACATGCGCCAAACCAACACATGTGCCAAACACACCCGCCAAACAACACGTGTTTTATTTGAAGGAGGTTATATGTCAGGAATACCTGTAAAAAACATTGTGCAAATCAAAATTTACTGGATGCAAAAGTATTCAACCCCCGGGGTAAATCATCAGTGTGCCATCCCTCAAATGTATTGTTATGAATTTTGGGGTACAGTGATATATATATCAGGTAGATCTGTGTGGGTATCATGCTCCGATTATCGTGATACAGAATCCCACATGTAATAAATTTGTTTCGGAAGTTTGTTCGCATAAGTTCGTAAGTCCTCAGTTCGCGGAAGTCCAATTCTCCTCCTCTGCGTTCATTTGTTTCCATCCGTGGCTCACTCTCGGTCTTAACTGAGAGCAGTCACATGTCAGTATGTTAAAGTGGACGTCTCGTCTTCCGACATTAGTTGATTGATGCTAAAGACCCCCATAATCCCCTTCGCAAAGAGTGGGAAAGCTATCGCCGGCACCCTGAACAAATTACAAATTCCTGCCTGAACTACTGCTGGGAAGGCAATGGCAAACCACCCATTATAACCCTTGCTCAGGAAGCTGCTTTGTCAGCACAGACGCTCTGTAAAGAGTATGGTACATCAGATATCAAATAAAAGATGATGTTAGATGTTGGTAATCATCATACTAAATAATGCAATTTGGTGTGTATGTCTGTGGTGTCTTTAATACACAGGTGCGGGCATATAGAGAGGATCAAGCACCAGGATGGCCTTGTGTTAAATAGAGTAGGGATTATGTTAATTCCCCTGTTTGTGAGACCTGTGATTTATCCATTGTCCCGTGTGGACACTACCCCAAAGACATTAGTTAGGCCCAATAGCGCACACACTAATTAAATCCCCCCAACAATAAAACTAACCGGAACCCAGATGACGCATTTGGGCTGACAACCCCGACTTGGCAGACACACATTGCTCAGGCAGGCTGAGGCCACGCCCACTTCGTGACAGATTGGTCGAAGGGTTTGATGGTGAGATCACACCATTGGTAGAAAGGGCCAATCGGCACGCAGCTGAAGCCCAGAGACAAGAAGGAGCCAGCTGATTGGCCAAGGGGAGATTACAAAATCTCCTGGGAGATTACAAAAGATTACAAGGGGAGATTACAAAAGATTACAAAAAAATCTGGGAGTAGAGTACCCCAGACATCATACCAACCTGCAAGACTAAAATGAGGGTTAGATGACCCCAAGTATTTTAGTAACGGAGTAGACCCCCTAAAAAGGAAAGCGGGATCATTAGTTCCCATGGTGCCCCCCTCTATAATGATTGACAATGGGCAGAAAATAGAAATCCCATGCATTAGTGATAGAAACATAAGAAGTGGAATTTTGACACTCTCTCCATTCCCTGTCCGCCTAGTACAATGGTCTCGGAAAATGAAAGGCAAATGGGAAGTGGTACCGAAGTATGTTTCTGTCAGTCGGTGAAACAAAAGAATAACTAAGAAAACAGGATATAAATGGGGAACTAAAAATTATGCTTTCAGAACCTCGATTTATGACCAAGCTAAACAAGCACAGAATTTGAGGTGCCTGGTTAAACATAAAGCTTGCAGAGAAATGTGTGTGGGACAAACTTAACAGGTAAAAATAACCATCAAGGGGTATCAGCCAGTGGATCATAGCGAAGTGATAAGGGGAAAACCTGGAGAATCAAATACCTACTGGGGAGTGGCTAGGGAAGTGGCGGCGGCACAGAATCGCACAAATTGCTGACCTTGTATGCCAATGCCAGAGAGCACCTCCACGGGTATTAAGATGAAAGTTATCGCATTGTCACTTAACGATTTATGCTTGGATCCATTGGGAAACACCTGTATTAGAACCAATGTGAAAAGGACAGGGATAAGGAATGATGCCGAATGCACTCATAAATTTGGATATGTCCCGATGATTCAGGACAGGGTAACTCGACCAAAACCAGTTTGGGTGGAAAAACGAACAGGTGTGGTTTGCATCCAAGGGAGAGGAAAAACTGAGATGGGCGTTTCTGAATGCAACGTTGTCTTACCTGGGAGAAAGCCAAAGCCTTCAAAGGGAGCAATGACGGTTCGGGTGGGGTTGCGAGATAATACGATTACCCTAACGGCTGTTATTTTTTCTACTGTTCCCAAGAAGGGGGATTCAGAGGGCATGAAATGCCTTTCAAACCACATGGTTTCTCCACATGGGACGATGTTTGTTTGTGGAGATAAAGCGTACCCGTACCTGCCTGATGACTGGAAGGGGACATGTTATCTAGGTTCAGTAATTCCTGAAATCCTCCTGTTAGATAGCCTCCACATATCTCCGGGAAGGGTCCATAGGGCAATGTGGGACCGAGACGAACAGACTACTCTCTTTGGACATGGATGGGAGAAAGCATTGCAATTCTTCCTTCCGGGAACAGGAGTCGTTATGAATAGCTATAGGATAGACAAAATTGCTTTGGCCCTAGAAAAAGTTGCCAATGATACCCTACGGGCCCATAAGGAATTGTTCGATACTGTGGTAGAAATGCGGACCATGGTGATGCAGAACCGGGTAGCGCTCGACATACTCTTGGCGGAATGTGGGATGATCGAGGGAAAATGTTGCACTTTGATCCCGAATCCGACAGAGGGAGTAAACAAAGTCATTAACCGACTGAGAGAGATGAGCAGGAGACTTCAGGTAGATAGAACTTCCCGGGAGGATCTGGGTATAACAAATTGGCTTTCTGGATTGTTTGGTAGCCTATGGGTACACCATATTTTATGGCGGCTTACGATAATCATAAGCCTTTCTTTGCTGTGTTCATAATGAAACATCTTCTTCGCCTGTGTCTTGAGAGATCTTTTCCTAGCTCTAAGTCTCTGTTGGCTCAACTACAAGTGAACAAGAAAGGGAACAAAAACGACGACGAGGAACCACCCGATCCACCTGTTACTCCAGATCCCTCTGAGCCCACGTCCATGGATGACTTCGACACAAAGGAAGTCTCTCTCTTTTTCTTGAATTGCCATGCTCTGTACTCTAAACAGGAGCAGATGATACAGGAGATTGACAATATTATGTATTCCTCAGAACAACAACATGTGCGGGCTCTTATGAGCATGGACCTAAATTAACCTCGATTATTATCTGCAAGGACCGCGTTTTTGCGAGATGGAGGGAGCCAGTTCCACAGGGGAGTTGGTCGCCCCTCTAGTGGAGCACATCTTCATCGGACCAGACGTCTTCATTGCAGATCTGAAACATTAATGGAATTCCATGTTCTATGATATTAATTTTTTTAATGATTTCATATCTGAACAGGAGAAAGGAATTGTCGAAGTATAGTGGGTGGGGGTAATATGGACCCCGGGGGAATATGGACCCCACTGAATTTGCCATGATGCACTGCATCAAGCCTCGTCTCCATATCACGGGATAAACAAGTATGGCCGACCAGCAAGTGAACAACTGCAGTTGATTCAAACTCTTTAATGACAGTAAGTGGCAAACTTCCAAAAGTTTTCATCTCAAATTTTACAATTCATAAGCATGCAGTACTGTGTATGTACATGTAGTCACTAGCTTGTTTGATGAGTGGTGTCTCTGGCTGAGTACACGTGAGAGCTGTCTACAGCACCACTGTGTGTAGAAAACTCCATCCCAGCCCATATGTACTGGGCATGCCGACATGATCGAGAGGCATGGTGTGGGGAATATGGACCCTTTGGTAGTGTCTAATATGGACCCATGCCCATATTCCCCGCGGTCGATGTCCATATTCCCCACACAGGAAGCTAATAGAATAAGTCCACAAAACAGCATGTTCACTGTAAAAATTTGAATCAAATAAATTTTTCTGCACCGAAATATGTGACGAAGCAAAACTAGGCATGGTCCAAGTAGCCATCAAGTATAGGCTGTTTATTAACACCCGATAACATGTACACTTGATTCTGTATAAAAATCCGACAGTGACTATGCACTGTCGGACATTTAACTCGCCCCGAAAAAGCGAAATCATCACATCCTCTCCTTATAAAAGACGTTTGATTGTGGAACATCAAGAACAAGAGAGAAGGACATTGAAGAAAGGGCCAACACGCGAGAAGCAGAATCCTATATCCCCAACTAATTTGAAAGCGAAAAAAGGCAACAGACCACGAACAAAGCGCGGTCCTCCAGTTCGAAAGCAGGTTACCAAGTCTGCTAAGCAACACAGAAAAGGACCTGAAAACTGCATGAGTAATTTCTACTGCATATATTGCAATGAGTTATTTGTTGATCCACCTGAATTTTCTTAGATCCAATGCAGTGAATGCAAGCAATGGGCCCACGAAAACGAAACAGACTATGAGGGTAAAGGTGCTTTCGTCTGTGACGAGTGTCGCTAAGGTTGTTGTTCACTGAAAAATGGGAAAGTAACATTTGTCCCAGGGAACATTTGTCGAAAAGAAACTGGACTCACCATATTGAGGTAATATGGTCCATATTACCCCAATGGGGGGTCTATATTACCCCAATGGGGGGTCCATATTCCCCACTTTGTTTGGAATATGGACACTGATGGCATATTTTTATTTGTCCCCTCAATCATATGTCTTTGATTTTATTCAACCCAAACTGCACGGGGATATAGTCTGTCTGGTTGTCTAAATAAACCATTATTTGGAAATTTTCCTTGTCTATTTGTATAGCCTCTATCAGGACTTTGGCTTAGGGGGTCCATATTACCCCGACCTACCCGAATTTCATTTACTTCCATTTTAATTTGGCCTTGCATTCTTTTAGAAAAGAATGTAGGTCGATGTTCTCTTAAATGTTTTATTGTATCTCCTATGCAAAGACAACTTGCATTTTCCATATGAAATGAACAAAGGAATGCTTGTCTTATAGTGTAATGGCCTCTGCATCTGATAAGGGTGAACCTTGAGGGTATTGGTGTGATGCTATGAGCATGTGACTAAACCCTCTGGGCAAGCTCCCAGCTTATATTCTCAGACGTTGTCCCAAGTTCTTATTGGACAGCGGACATCGAACTTCGACAAGAGCTACATGACATTAAAAGTTCAGGTCGATCAATGCAATGGTTCAAGAGATAGAAGCTTTTTAATATTTGCATTCACTTATTCATTGTGGCCAAACGATGTGACTTATCGAAACTTCCCAAGTAATGTTTTAACTACCCCACATGGGGAACATTTATGTAAAGTCTCCACTTGATATCTTCAAAACTGAGGAAGGAGATAGGATTTACATTTTATGCTTAAAAACGTCATAACTCCTAAACGATGTGACATACGATGCCATCATTTGGGATCTTTTTGTTCGTCAAGGGCATGCGATTGTGCATGCAAAGTTTGGGCTCAATCTGTTCAGCTGTTGCGGAGTAAAAGGGGTTTTAGTGTTTTTCACGAAAAACAATGTGGCGGCCGAACTGTGATGTATGACGTTGAAGCTTTTTGCATTCTGACTTTTTTTTTTCACTCAGGTCATGTAAAAAAAATCATATTCGTGGCATCAACGGGTCTATTTGTTGAATTTTAACTTCGTAACGTTAGCACTTTTAATATCCTATATAAACATGTTTTCTGGTCCCATTGCAGAGTTATTTAGAATGAGCCATGACTCACTTTTTTCCATTGAGCCATTTCGGAGATTTAGAGGGGAAAATTTGAAGGTGTTTTCCAAGATGGTGCCCATACCACGTGCCCTATTAGGTCATAATAAGCAGTAAAATATTCTATATGTCTAGCCAATCACTTGGTGAAAATTTAGTGTCAATCAGACCAAGGGTTGCTGAGAGAGTTCATTTTAAAGTTTTCAAAAGTGAACGTCTGGTGGAAGAATAATAATAAACTCCAGGAAAAACAATAGGTATTCCTCTGCATTTCATGCAGAGGATTCCAAATAATAGAAAGAATAAAGAGCAATCAGAGATTGCAGAACCTCACCAGAACATGTTTGTGTGTTGTATTTTATGTGGTGTTTGTTTTGTGTTGTTTTGGATAAGGTTCGTTTTTCTATCCAAGATGGCTGCCAAAACACGTGAGCTATGACGTCACCATTTTCCCACTATGCAGCAATGTGTGAGATGATATTTGTAACTTTGCATGGTTAGGGTAAGCGCTTTCAGAGAAACGATTTTTTGAACATTTTCCTTAAATCCAATATGGCTGCCAAACCATTTTTTTTTCAACATAAAATCCAAATGGGTAGTCTAACATATGGTTGAAATTTTGCATCAATCCGTTCAGTGCTTTCAGAGAAGAACAATGATTTCATTTATGCAGTTTTTGCATAAAATCCAATTTGGCTATGATTTAATCGTTTTCAAACTTTATTCCCTAGGGCTAGTAGATAAATGTGTGTGGAGTTTTACATCTATCTATTAAGCCGTTCTGGAAAAGAGGATTTTTGACGGTTTTCACATTCAATCCAATATGGCTGCCGAACCACGTGACTGATGTCATCAATTTAATTGTCACATACAATATTTGTGTAGCCTGGTGTTGGCTTAGCGGTTAGGGTGCCAGCTTAGGATCCTAGGATCCTGGGTTCAAATCTCGGTGATCGCTGAATTAACACCAGGGGGGTTGACTCAGCCTGTCATCCATCCGAGGTCAGCTAATTGAGTACCAGTTCACTGGTAATTCCCTGCTTGTCGTAAAAGGCGACAAAAAGGGTTGGCAGCAGGAAGGGCATCCGGCCGTAAAACATTGCTTCAAGAAAAGGGGACCCAAAAACAACAACAACCACGGTCCCCGAAAAAGGCCAACCCCTGCTTTGTGGGGAAAAATGGCCTCTAAAGGTGGTATTTTATACAATATTTGTGTAGATCACGCTCAATAAATTTCAAACTGATCAGATCAAGTGTTCTTGTCTTAATTGTGATGGCACGGATGAAATCCTCATTAATATGTTATTCCGCATGGGGAGTACTTGACAATGAACCATGTTTCAATTTTTTTCCACGCAATGGTTTAAGAGATATTGAGGTGTAAAGGTTTTCTGTTTTCTACCGGTGGGGGGCACTCCTGTGGTGAAGATTTCGTATCAATCGGACCAACGGTTGCACAGAAAAACATACTCATGATCTGTGCAGACAAACAAACAGGAAGACGTCATGCAGAGCATGATACTTGCAAAATCCACCCCTCTCCCACCCCCCCCCCCCACCCCCAAACAGGTGTCATGGATACATCAAATTTACCATTTCATTAAGATGACAATTGACGATCTAAATCAAAGCCTGGGTCAATTGGATTAAAATTGATGATTTTTCAGATGAAAATTGATATTGGAAGTTTGACCTTGAGTTGCCCTTTGCCCTTTTTCCCTTAAATAGTTGGTTTCCCAAATCAGCGATACACTATAATCAGCGATACACGATACACAAAATCAAATAAGTATCACTGAGTTTTCTGGAAAAGGAGCCACACCTCTGGAACACAGACAACTCGTACCAAGAGCTTGAGAAGAAGATACGCAGCATGAAGGTTATCAATGACTGTGCTGAGCGAGGTGTTGCTCTCATCCAAACTTTCCATGACACTCTGACCAAGAATGAAGAGCAGAAGCAATTTGTGTTGAGAGTTGTGAAACTTCATCGTGAAAACTTTCCAGTGTCAACCAAAGCCATCTTGTCAAAGAAGTAGGCAATGTTTTGAAACACAAGTTTCTGAAAACAATGTTATGTAAAATCATTCAAATTATGTGTATTCGGATGTTTACTTTGTTTTAATTGTTCTGATAGATTTGTTTTATCGTCTCTGATAGATATTTTATATTTTCTGATGGATGATTAATTTTTTCCGATAAATGATTTATTGTCAAATTAATACATGAATGTTTAATCTACTGTTTTGTTTTTAATCTTAATTTGACTATATGAATGAACATTCAACAATGAACAATGAACAATTGAACATACATGTGCATTGTACAATGGTACATTGTACATAATTATTTATTAGTTTACAAACAAACAATAACAATAATAAATAATTTGAGTAATTGAAAATTGATAATTATCTATGAATTGATGTAAGATGCTAAAAAAAATCTGTATCTTATTATTCATTAAAATTTGTCAACATTTTGAGCAACCTCTAAATATTATCCAATCAAGCTCAAATTTTCACCACAAACTACTTTCTTCAATGGGAATAGGGGCAGGATTGTGGAGAAATGAAAATCCAATCTTCAAATTTTTGGACCACCCTAATATATATATATATATATATATGTATGTATATATATATATATATATATATATATATATATATATATATACAGTATATATATATATATATATATATATATATATATATATATATATATGTGTATATGTCGGTCGAAGACCTCATGGGAAGGAAGAAGAAGAAGAATCAGAGCAGCAATGTTTAATGGGATCGATTACAAACACACAGTGTGGAGCAAGGCTCGAGAATGCACCGCCTAACACGCAGCGGGCAATTTCTCAAGGCACTCGCTGAAAAATAAGCAAAAAGGCATTTCATTTATAGCAAAATATCAGACAAGAATCTGCGCTAAAGACATAGCAAACCCTGGGCCATAACGACAACACCTCCCATTGTCCCTTCCTACAGAAGGCCAAACTTAGACAAACAGATGTAAGCATTGGATGGGCTGAGCTTTTTTGGCTCTTTATCTAAACATATCAGACCCGAGCGCAGGTCGAAGAAAATATTCTCATACACTAGGCTAAATGGTAGATGAATGATTGGATACACGTGCTGAATACAATAACAATCGAGGATATGTAATGTCTATATTTCTCCCGAGGTTGGTTACATCCTTGATTTTAGGAGACATACTAGAAACTACAAAGATATATAATTAATTATTCCCTTCGTGAAGGAGGCGTTTAGCGACATGTTTTCCCTGTACGTGGGTCGCGAGCATATTATCTACTGTTTGGCACATACATTCAAGGACTTGCTTACTGGGCTAAGGATCCACCCTGCACGTCGAGCCTCGAAACCACATTTTGTCCACTCACCTCTGCCTGCAGCTGAGTTCAAATCAGTTTTCAGAAGCACGATATATAATTTCAGATATTATGATCAATTGAGTCATGGGTTTTAAACCCTAATGGCTAACAGTTCCTTCCTTTGTCTTTACAAGACAACTCCTTGGAAAGACACCGTATACCCCAGTGGTCAGCATCCCAATTAGTCACATGCTAGGCACGACATAGCGTCACGCATGCTCAAGAAAGATATCGGCCCTAACTGGCCGTCTAACATTCAACGTATGAATTGTTAGCCATAATTCGCGACGACGGCGCCTGGTTTAAGAGATTGCTGCCGCCCGGCCGGATTCCGAATCCACCCTCGTCACGGCGTAGGTGCGACCCGGTTGCCAGCCAGATTTAGGGGCCCTCTTTATGCAGGCGTGGTCCTCGCGAATTAGGGCAAACAATCGACGTCCAATGCCATCAAGCTTTGTACATGTGATTGCTGGGTGGTGTAAGTGGTGGTGAGGGTGGTTCTTCCGGATACATGTTTGCCATCCGCTCCTTACTGCTGGCATAATAGCAATAACCTTTAAAAGAACCTACACTTTCTAAATCACAGGTATAATCATCCCAACTAAAATCATCATTATCAGAATCCCAAGCATCAATATGTTCATCGTTTTCCCCACATACTCCTTCCTTTTCTGCCAATAACATATCCAAAGCCACTTGATTCTGCATCACCATCGTTCACATATGCACTAATTCGTTTTCCAATTGTAGTTCTGCGATTCGGGTTTCGTTTCCAATTCGTTCCATTACTAATGCGAGACTATCTATTAGCCAATCATTCATAATACATAAGAGGCGTTAGCCAGTACACGCAAGGGGTTTACCACACAAGTATCACAGTCATCACAAAAATTCAATACAGGCAGCAGCCAGTTCCCACATGGGATCAACACAAGTATCACAGTCATCACAAAATTCAATACAATTTTCTGGAGCGCTGGTCACAACTGCCTTGTTGAAGGGCCCATTCAGGTCGACGGCCTTTGTGATCAGAACCATAGTCGTTGTCGGCGGCTTCTTCACTTTCCATCCTGTAAAATACTTTCTTACACACACCATGGTCAAATTCCTAGCCCCCCGTCCCACCAATTGGCATTTAGTTACCTTATCTCTCAGATGGTTGGCTTATTCATAGCCGCATTTCCTGTGTCGTGTCTGGAAATTCAAATGCCATATTTACTTTCACCAATTTCCGAAAATTCCTTCCTTTTAATCATCTTCCCTACATCTAATAATACATGATTTACCAAATTTACCTTGGGAAAAATGGATCCCAGATAACAAGTCCCTCCCCACTGGTCGGGTAAGTATGGATATGCTTTATTTCCGCAAATAAACATTACTCCATGGGGTGGGATAAGGGCCGAGGCCATGCATTTACTGATCTCAACGCGGGTGGCGCTTGGTGCTCCCCAAGATATTGTTAGCTTGGTTACGTTATGCTGGGCTTGGTCATCTATGGTTATTACAAGGGGGCCTCCCTTTTCTCTCCCTCTGGTATCGGATGGCAGGGTATGGGTACATTCCGAGGTTCCCATCTGAACGTGTCCCTTTCCTATAAGACACACCCGTCCCTTTTGCTCTGTCACCCAGACTGGATCAGGTGGTTTGTCTAACAAAGCCTGCTTAATGGGTGGGGTATATCGAAACTCCCGGGAACACACTGCTGGGGATTTTGGGCCTATCAGTTCCAAGGTTGTGGTCAGACATGGGGTACGCAAGGGTCCTGAGCACATATCTCGTAGGGACAGGGGCAGCACTACCATTTCTATCCCTGTCGTACTGGTGTGGGGAAAATGCATGCACATCCAACAACGTGATCGGTTCTGTACCTTCGCCATTGCACGGGTCACTGTCCAATACGTATTTTCCTTTGGCTTTTTCTTGCTTTCGATCCGTCGGTGCGGAATTAATATGTATGAGATGCATGGTGGCCTATAGTCGTAGGGGGTCTGTGACGTCATGAATTCACATTGTAGTATCAGAGTAGTGCCGCTGTTCAGTAATACATGCGTGGTTAAATTGTTCGAGTCCTTTCCCCATTTGTAACCTGGCCTGGCCATGTTTACTATTGGTGCGCTGCCTTGTCGTGGCGCTTGCTTCAGACGACTGAGGGCAGCAAAACCTGTCTTCCTTCCATGTGAGTCTGTGTACAACGCCCTCCACATTATCCGTGTCCATACGTCTTCCTTTACATGGCAGCAGGGTATATTTATCCTCTGACCCCAGATAACTCTCTGCCGGTAGACCTTAATGGTTTGGTCGCCATATGCATATGTCTCCGTGTTCGCCCATGCCCTCGTGTCCCCAGTGCTGGCAAAGCAGTATATTAAACTAAGTGTGATTGCCACCCCTAACAGGCGGTGGTGCAGCATCCTCGATCTGTGGTGGTGCGTTTGAGGTGTCTGTGTTTGTGGGTATGGCCAACTTACAATGTGTGGCATGTACCCAGGACGACTTGCCCTCACAAAACACCGCTGTTGGTGTGATCAGAAGAACTTGGTATGGCCCCGTCCACCTTGGTTCGAGCGCAGTCTTACGGGTGAAATGCTTCACCAGCACGTAATCTCCTGCCTCGAAGGTGTGGATAGGCTTGCTTGCTGGCTCCGGCAGGGCCTCCCTAACGCGTTCATATATGCTGCGTGCCACATGGGACAAACCTATGCAAAACTTTAGAAGCATGTCATCCATGATAGGTAATTCAAGGGCTGCCATATCCACTGGCGCCGATACCGTTGACATATAGCGCACGAGCGACAGACCATGGTAACCACAGTCGAAAGGCCTGGTGCTGCCCAGGTGGAAGTGACCTGCCTCATCACCCCCCTATGGCACACATGGCCATTTTGATGCGCCATGCGTGCCAACCATGGCAATAAAGCTCGCGGTGCCACGGGTTTGTCATTAATCGTCCACATTTGTCCTTCTGCGGGGCGCTGAGCTCCCAATTTAATCCAATCTTAATGTTCTACGTTTGAGGCCGCGGCTTGTAATTGTATTACATCGAACTCTGTAGGTGCGGATGTCGGAACGTCTGTCTGGGCAGTCGCTTTAGCGCCCTGTTTGCGCGTAACTACTGGCATATTATACCCAACTTGTTGGTTTGCCGCTAGTGCTGCTGCTTCGTCGGCTCGGGCGTTTCCACGGGCCACAGCGTCGTCTGTACGCTGGTGACCTCGGCATTTAACTACAGCTATTTCACGTGGAAGCATAATACTATGAAGCAGATTTCGCACTAAGTCCCCATTTTTAATGAGTGCTCCCGCTGAAGTGAGGAACCCTCTCATTTTCCATATGGCCCCTTTGTCGTGGACCACTCCGTGTGCGTATGCCGAGTCTGTATAAATTGTCACTGCTTTTTCCTCGCTTACTTCGCACGCTCTCGTGAGTGCGTACAGTTCAGCTTGTTGTGCTGACCAGGTGGGCGGGAGGTGGCCGCTTTCGACCGTCTCCGTATCCGAGCATACTGCGTACCCAGATAACAGGGATCCGTCCCAAGCCCGTTTGGCTGAACCATCGACGTAATAGGTGTGATCGGCTTCCTGTAGCGGAGTGTCCTGTAAGTCAGGCCTTACCGTTGATATTAATTGGACCACGTCCGTGCAAACGTGCGGGATTCCCTCCTCCTTTGTTGGCAAAAGTGTCGCTGGGTTAAGAATGGTACACCGCATCACCGTCACGTTGGGTGCCATAATTAATGCCGTTTCGTATTGCATCAGTCGAGTGGCTGTGAGATGCTGTGTGTTTCGCTGTTGTAGTAGTGTATGGACGCAATGCGGTACCTGTAAAAGGACCGGATGTCCCATAACTATGTCGGCCGTCCGCTCAACTGCGTATCGGGCAGCCGCCACGGCTTGTAAACACAGCGGAAAGCCTTGTTCTACCGCATCAAGCTTTTTGCTGAAATAGGCTACTGGACGTTCCCTTTCTCCATGAGTCTGAGTTAATACGGATTGTGCGAATCCCCCTACTGCATGGGTGAAAAGTGTGAAGGCCTTTTTATAATCGGGAAGGCCTAAGGTTGGGGCCGTTATCAGGGCTCGTTTGAGTCCTTCGTAGCAGCGTATTCGACTGTCCGTCCAGTTCACCATCCGTGGCTGGTCGTTTTTCGTCGCCTCATACAGAGGTTTTGCTAGTAACGCATAGTCTATTATCCATGTACGACAGTACCCTGCCATTCCCAAAAATCGCAACAAACACACTAACACTTCACTGTTATCCTTCACTTCACTTCAAAATTTCACTGTTATCCTATCAATACCTGGACATTTTTTCTCCTCCTTCCTAGATACGCGAATTTCACACCAGTATAAACCCACTGGAAAAATTATCTGAAAAATAACGAAATCGTCTCCAAGTTCTCTAACTAATCTCCATTCGCAATCACCAATTTTACCCTCCTATGCATTTTGCCTTAGGTTTTAGAACCTAGAGTCTACCAAAAACAACAACTAGCCTCCCAAAGCCATTTCCCTGCAAGAGCGGAGGTTAGCCTTGCGGTCCACATGACAATCTTCTTCATTTTGCTCTATCACCTCCCTTTGAGCAATAATTTAATTGATGTGATTCCCATATACCTGGTGGAGTTCTGTTCACCTGGTCTGCAGAGCCGTGATCCAATCTTCACCAGCCCCCAATCACCTTCTTATCACAAAACAACAGTCCATAACTAACCACTTTTCTTTATTTCTTGTCTTTTCCATCAACTTTTATAACCTTTTCCTCCACTTTCTCATCAATTCCTGCAGTCACCTGTCATTGACAAGTAATCCATCTGATTCGACTTTCCAATTTAATCATCTTTGCACTTTCCATGACCTTCTTCTCACTTCCTTTTAAACCTTTTCTTCAGACACAACCCACATGAGTTATGAATACAATTTCCCCTTTCAGGCACGTGTCTAGCCACTCACAAAGTGTCCATAAGACAACGTCATTATATTTCACAGAACTCCACCACTCTATTAAATCCTAAACATGCCCAATGGGCAATCCACGAAAAAATCAAAGCATTTTCAGTCCCCCTTTTCTCATACACTAGCCAATGTAAGTCAGCCAAACATAAATAAAGAGGTTCCAGCGAGTTGTGACCTCCATAACTCTAAACAACTCAGCTGGCACCTTTTAAAACAAACTTTCCCAGTCACTTACTAAAATAAAGTGCAGCTCTTGTCCGTAGATATACGTTAACCAAGGTTACATGAGACTTGACAACAATATTCCTGCCCCGTGGAGCAAGGCATCAGAGACAACTCCCCTCTCCACCTGAACTTATCCCAGGTAGAATTTAGCTACCTACAGAGAAAGTACCTGCACAACACATTTACAAACCAATTCGTCCTCTCGTATTAGGGGACGTCACAAATGTTCCACCACAATTCACAGCAGGTGACCACCCACCTGCCTTCTGTCGAAGTCCAGTTCAATTTCCATTCACAGACAGACAGACAGACAGATAAACGGACCGGGTGAAACCATAACCATCCATCCTTCCGATTGGACTCATGTCAGCATCACATGTCATTCTTGCCTTCATTCAACGCATTCTGCCATCCCAAGTCGGCCAAATACAAGCCCCGGCCATGCCGTTGAATAAACACCCAGTCGGTTGACAGCCTATCATTTTTGACTTTCACTCCCAATTTTACTCATCCGGATTGCCCAACGCCCGTAGGCAATTTGGGGAACCCCTTGTCAATCCATGACACACTTTAATGACTCACACCATAAACACAAATACACGCTGCAATGACAGATCATTCATTCCCTTATACACAAATACCTGTACTCACTCCAACACATCCAGTGCGTAGCTTAACTTAAAATACTCATCGTCCTACCTTTCTTGGGCTAGTCCCTCCTGTAGTCCTAAGATCGGGTCGCCCCCCGATCCCTAACCTTAAACGCAGTTCTCACGCCGGAGTAACTTAACACCTATTATCTATCACCCACATATGGGTCTACCTGCTTCCCACGCTGGAAGCTTACCTGAGGGATATCCCTCCTTATCTCGGGCGCCCTGTATAATCGATTCATTACCCACTGTTGCTCTGGTTTAAACTAAATATGGTTCGGAATGCAAGCCAGGTGGTACAGCCGACAGAGGTCCACACGTCCAAAGCAAGGCAGGAGGCTTCAATTTCGATGTGCAAAAATTGCTTACCCAAATTAGGTGCCGGCAGGCCTCCCTCCCGACCTGGAACGTGAGGGTCCACCTCGTCTGCACACTTGGATGATCCCACTCCTGACACCAAAATTGTCGGTCGAAGACCTCATGGGAAGGAAGAAGAAGAAGAATCAGAGCAGCAATGTTTAATGGGATCGATTACAAACACACAGTGTGGAGCAAGGCTCGAGAATGCACCGCCTAACACGCAGCGGGCAATTTCTCAAGGCACTCGCTGAAAAATAAGCAAAAAGGCATTTCATTTATAGCAAAATATCAGACAAGAATCTGCGCTAAAGACATAGCAAACCCTGGGCCATAACGACAACACCTCCCATTGTCCCTTCCTACAGAAGGCCAAACTTAGACAAACAGATGTAAGCATTGGATGGGCTGAGCTTTTTTGGCTCTTTATCTAAACATATCAGACCCGAGCGCAGGTCGAAGAAAATATTCTCATACACTAGGCTAAATGGTAGATGAATGATTGGATACACGTGCTGAATACAATAACAATCGAGGATATGTAATGTCTATATTTCTCCCGAGGTTGGTTACATCCTTGATTTTAGGAGACATACTAGAAACTACAAAGATATATAATTAATTATTCCCTTCGTGAAGGAGGCGTTTAGCGACATGTTTTCCCTGTACGTGGGTCGCGAGCATATTATCTACTGTTTGGCACATACATTCAAGGACTTGCTTACTGGGCTAAGGATCCACCCTGCACGTCGAGCCTCGAAACCACATTTTGTCCACTCACCTCTGCCTGCAGCTGAGTTCAAATCAGTTTTCAGAAGCACGATATATAATTTCAGATATTATGATCAATTGAGTCATGGGTTTTAAACCCTAATGGCTAACATATATGTATATTCCATATTCGAGGTAAAAGCTCCAGTGAAATTCAGGGGACTGAAATGTTTTAATTGGTGGAGATAGAGGAAAAGAGAAGGAACTAGAACTGCACTCTGTAGAGAGCATACCTCCACCTGGTTGGCCATATCACTCAATGGTGAATTGAGTCACTTAAAATGACTCAAAATCACTTTAAAAATTCTACTAGCTGGATCCGGATCTGGATCTTCACCAACATTGAATCGATTCTTTCTTCCTTGTCACACACACAACCTGTACAACATGTTTCGTCCAAATCCGTCCATAACTTTTTGAGATATCCTGCTATATGTTGGTTTTAGCGCTATCTCTCAATGGTGAAGAATCACTTCTTTTCTTTTTCTTTTTTAGCCGCGTCGCAGACGCTGGTCATAGAGTGCCCTCTGCTGTTGTTGTTGTTCTTCTTGTTCTTCTTCTTGTTCTTGCAGAGAAGACAAAACCTCAAAGCTCCACCCATTCTGGGAACCATAGCTCCACCCATTCTGGGAGAGGCTTCATAAAAACAAATATCCACCATTTTATTAACTCGCATAGCTTTGAGGCCTGTTTTGTAGGCCCGTGGTGTCTTCCTCTCTCACACAGTTTTATTTCAAATCAAATTCGATATATCATTTCATTTTTCACAGTCGCTAACATAGTTTTAGACTCGGTTGAAAAAAAACGGGAAGAAAATCCGATGAAAGTTGCCCTTTATAGAACGAAATGAATTCTCAAAGGCCTGTAACTTCAAGTCCATTGAGATATTTTTTTTTAAAATCGCGGCATGGTCAGTCATACACCGCCCGAAATAACAGATGGGAAAATGCCGAGATATATATATTTTGTTTAAATGGCGGCATGGTCAGTCATACACCGCCTGAAATAACAGACGGGAAATGCCAAGATAGATTAAAAATTCGTCGCCACACACGTGAAATTGCCGAGATATATTTTCACTTTGCACAAAAATAACATCAAGTAATCGAATCAATAGGAATGTCCTGTGCCTATAACATCGACGTTATAGGCACAGCTGCATCTAGGCATTGTGTAACATCGACGCGGCTTTTGTTTTAATTAAAACTTTTTGTACTTGTTCAGATAAAAATTGATGATTTTAGAAGTTTGAGCTTGAGTTGACCTTTGATTTTTTTGACATCATATATATACACAAAGAATTAAGTTAAGCACCCCCCCCCCGTTTTTGTACAACCTCGCACATTACAAGTTTGTTGTCGTCAAAACAGTGTAATATACCCATGATATTGCTATATTTTCTGGCGAAGTGATATTATGGTCACATAAAAACATAACAATCATGCCGTTTTCAATATTTTATTCTGAATAATTTAAGGTGAAATTTTTTGGGAATTTTAGGCATATTTTCACCTCAATTTAAGTATGGAGCTATAGGTCCATCACGGACAGTGTGGATGACGTTTATGTTTTCTAACGTACAGTCATTGTTCTGAGAAGACCTCTAGCGATCTTTGCGTCAATAACGTGTGTAGGACCCACGTGATCGGATCACTGACTCAACCCTACGTCTCATAGACCCTGTAAGCCGTCGTATGCGTTGCTGTGGCAGGTTGTTCCATTCCCGATGTAATGCACGTTCCAATTCATCCAGATTGGCTATTGGAGGGACCATCTTCGCAATTTGTCGTCCCAACATGTCCCAAACGTGCTCGAGGGGGTTCAACCTGCCACAGCAACGCATACGACGGCTTACAGGGTCTATGAGACGTAGGGTTGAGTCAGTGATCCGATCACGTGGGTCCTACACACGTTATTGACGCAAAGATCGCTAGAGGTCTTCTCAGAACAATGACTGTACGTTAGAAAACATAAACGTCATCCACACTGTCCGTGATGGACCTATAGCTCCATACTTAAATTGAGGTGAAAATATGCCTAAAATTCCCAAAAAATTTCACCTTAAATTATTCAGAATAAAATATTGAAAACGGCATGATTGTTATGTTTTTATGTGACCATAATATCACTTCTCCAGAAAATATAGCAATATCATGGGTATATTACACTGTTTTGACGACAACAAACTTGTAATGTGCGAGGTTGTACAAAAACGGGGGGGGGGGGGGGGGGGGGGGTGCTTAACTTAATTCTTTGTGTATAGTTGGTTTCCCCAATTTAGTGACTCATTATTCATGATTCAAATTCAGATTTTGCAAGTAACAGACAGACAGATGAAAAATCACTCATAGAGAAACACTTGGAAAAAGAGAACAAAGTAGAATGCCACTCACTAGTGCATCCTTTTGACCTCAAAAATAATTAATAATTGCTGGTTGAATTCAGTTAGCTGATATGCAAATCGTCTTCAAATTTTAAGGTAATTGGATGAAAACTGACAATTTTAGAAATCAGCTCTATGTTGATATTTTGCCCTACGATGATCTCAAAAATAGTTGGTGGTTGAATTCAGTTAACTGATATGTAAATCCGATTCAAATTTCAAATCAATCGGATGAAAATTGAGGATTTTAGAAATTTGAAAAGGTTGTTGACCGAAGGCTTATGTTGACCTTTTGGCCTATTCTGATCTCAAAAATTGTTTGTGGTTGACTTCAGTTAGCTGATATGTAAATCCTATTCAAATTTCAAGTCAATCGGATGAAAATTGAAGATTTTAGAAATTAAAAAAAGAAAGTGGTTGACCTATGGCCTATGTTGACCTTTTGACCTCAAAAATCAATAGGATTCTGTCGGACCACCAACTCTACCATTTGGTGAGGTTTCGTGAAGATTGGTTCAAAATTGTGACCTGTAGGCAAGTATAAGTGACAAACACACAACAAACACACACACACACACACAAAAACAAATACCCAAATCGGAGTGATGAACATACTTGCCAAAAAAAATGTTTTGGCAAGTAACAATCGGACCGACATGCAATACCCTCTCCTCTGGTAAGGGTAATAACAATTGGTAATCATCATAAGGATAATAACATAACGCCACCCCTGAGCACTCGCGTCGGGAACAGGTGTTTCTATTGTTAAAATCTTAATTTTGGCTCAACATTTTTGCCAAACCTCATATTAACAGCCAATTATGGCTCTTTCTTTGCTCGTATAAGGGAAACTCAAATTGCCAATAAAACAGTTTTGAACACTGTAATGACCATTAATTAATATTCTTTCTTGACTATCGTTACGGCAGCGCCATTGCCAAGGGATCGACAACAATGAAGCCTTTTCCCTGTGTGCAATTTCCAACATCACACGTAAAGTACAACAACCTTCACCTGGAATAGCACTCGTAAACATCACAGTGATTAGCGCAAAGTCCAAGCCAATTTCATTGCAAGTTTTGCCCTCAAAACATAAATTATAACATCGGCACCATGTGATCTTGCACTGATGGATAACAAATGCCAATCTGTCCTTCCACGGATCTGTTTGCTGTTGCTCTGTTGTAGTAATAATGGGAATTGGCCACCTGGAAACAACATCAACATTCCGCGACATCATGACTTCGCTCAGGATTGTCACCAGATGTCCACCAGGTGCCACAGGTACACCTTGTCTTCCCGCACGTGGATCTCTGAGGACCTAGCAGCATATTTCGCTCCAAATCCAAAGTTCCAAGTTAATTCACAGCTTCGAGCAGCTTACGATGCTCTGTTGTAGTAACAATGGGAATTGGCCACCTGGAAACAACATCAACATTCCGCGGCATCATGACCGCTCAGGATTGTCACCAGATGTCCACCAGGTGCCACGTGGCACAGGTACACCTTATCTTCCCGCACGTAGATCTCTGAGGACCTAGCAGCATATTTCGCTCCAAATCCAAAGTTCCAAGTCAGTTCGCAGCTTAGAGCGGATTACGTATGCAAAGTCTCCCTGGAGTCCGTCCAGCAGCCAACGGCGTGTTTTCTGATGGATCGGAACTTCATTGCTGCGTTTCCATTGAAAGTTCGTGAGTTTCTCTGTTCAGAAATCCATGTCATGTTGATCTCTGCGGAGGGATGCTTTTGTCATCATTGCGGCAAATCATGCGTCCTCTTCCTCGTTCCTTGGATGGGCGGGTGTTATAAAGGAAAATGAGCATGCAGTATGGATGGGAGTGCTATATTGATTCCGTTTTGCCATTAAATTTATTATTTGGTTGCTTGTTTACATACAAAAGGAATTCTGTGGAGACATCCCATCTACCCCTTTAATAAGATTTCATCTTTTAGTCTTGGTGTAAAGAAAAACTAAAACAATGCGACTGTGTTGCCAATATTCCTCCGCATAGTCCCACAACGGGTAGATACCATCACTCTGCATATGTATGGGTGGCGGATCACGTTTGTGAAGTTTCGTGTTGATCGGATAAGGTTAGTTTTTCTATCCAAGATGGCTGCCAAACCACGTGACCTATGACGTCATAATTTCCAATCAATATGCAACATTGCTGTTAGATGATATTTGTAAAATTTCGCATCGATAGGGTGAGCGGTTAAAAACCCTTCCTCATATACCATACGTCCACAGCACCTTGTTACATTGTGGGCTTTTGTCTCACTTGAATATTCCAAAGAGACTTTGAAACATTAATTGGATTCCAGAGAGACGGCCAATTTGGCGAAACTGCTCGATGAGGCATAAATATAGCAACGAGGCCTACTCGTGGCCTCAATATGCCCAGGAGAGTGGATTCTGAACAATTACCTCGGCAGACGAGGCTCGGGCTCGGAAGGCACGGAGACTGCCGGAGGACGTGATGTTTTATACATGTCTTGAGGAACTCGCGTGCTCGCCACGCTCATCCCCGCGGCACCGCAACCTGCGTGCAAGAACAGGCAATCAGGACCCGCGGTGCTCCCCGATTGCCCCTTTGCAAGAAGCCCATTATTAGATTTGGCACAAGGGGTCGCGGTGTTGTGTTTCCTGGACTCGAGTGTATTTCCGAGACCGCTCCCGCTGCATTGCATTTGAAGCAAGCCCACTGTATGCCTGCGGATTTGTACAAAACCTGTCGGACCGACTGTATGGCATAATCTCTTGGACTTCCGAGAAACTCTCCATTCACAAGCAGTTGTCAAACGTTGTAGCAGAAGGATGTGGCCAGATCAAATCCCTTTCTGCCAGCCCAGGGGAACCATCAGAATGTCTGATGCATCTCATTGCGAAGTGTTTGCTTGATGGAGACCAAGTGCACAATGCTGATATGACGAGCGTCTCAAGCCCACCTTTTGTTGGTAAATTCCAAATCCGGACATTGTCATCATCGTCGTTTCACGGCTGTTTCCCTGCTTGCATGTGTAAGCCATGATTCACCTAATGGCTGCTTCCCCAAAAGGCATATTTGAGGCATGTTTTTTGCGGCTGGATGCCCTTCCTGATGCCACCACAGAATCAGCTGTGGACCTTTAGCCTTTGTCTAATGAGATAAATCCTGCAAGGCAGCAGGAGCTGTTGCAATCAGAGTTTCCTTCTCCCAGGTGGACTGCCTACCGAGGCAACAGAGCTCCACCTACCCTGGCTGGATTGGTGAGCGTCACAGGAAGTCCTCACAATGGAGGGCCATTCACACTACACCTATAGCGTACAAACCTACTCCAAGATCCTCCAGACATTTAGCCAGTGCCCCCAAGAGCACTGTTACCATGGTGCACCACTAGGAGGTAGTTTGAAAATCATTGCAAGGGTAGGGGCTTTGTACCGGAAGTAAGGGTTTACACACTCGACCTTTTCACTCGCAGAACTATCCGGCGGCCGCAGCTAAAAGCAACGAGTGGTAAACCTCATCGCACCCTTCTACAGCCCTAGACGCGTACACCTGCCCCGTAAAAAAACACAAGCACCACAAATAGATTCGTTGCAGCACAGGTTTTTCAGGAACTCGTAGATGTTGCACGCCCTACTGCTGACGGTAGCAATGGCACACGCAATTAATCACTCCGTTTTTTCAGCTGCTCATCTCTTTGCTGTCAAATAGTCATCATGGTGTTGAGGCAGGACAAGATGGTTAAACCTGAGGGATTTGCTGGTCTCCTTTGTTGATTAAATATAAGTAAACATGAGCACATCCCATCCACAGGACGGTTCCTTGCTGATTATAGCACTCGCAACCATAATGGATGTTGCTCAAACTACTTCCCAACAACGAGCCAGATGAGCATTTTGCAAATGGTGATTGTCGCTTGATGCAGTAATGCTGCAGAGATGAATATTTGAATAGTAATGCAGAATTGCCCAGTCTTTGTGCCCCCCCGCAGAGATGAATATTTGAATAGTAATGCAGAGCCTCGATCTTGTATACAAAAAAAAAAAAAAAAAAAAAAAAAAAATTGCCCAGTCTTTGTGCCCCCAACTCCTCTGCAGTGGTTTTGTCCAATTATTTATGTGTCCTTGCTGGCCTCTTACAACTTGCTCTTTTGCATTGGACTGTACCATTTCAAGTCCTGATTTGTGCTGCTTCTCAAGTCAAAAAAGAGCACCATCAGGTGGATTCCGTCACATTGGCAAACAGCGCAAGGCCTCTAGGGAGGTTGATTGGCTGTTAGCTACGACATTACGATGCATGTCTCGATGTGGAAAATGTTTTCTGACTTGTTGGGATGAAACGTGTTCACAAAAAAATGTTTTTGTCGCTCGAGTCATGTTTGTGTTTATCCGCGTAGAAAAACTGTGCCAGAAACCAATCAGATTATGATTCATGTTATTGGGAGTTTTTTTGAATGCTAAGTCGAGGCTCGTATAAGAGCTAACACATATAACATATAATAAAGCGAGCGGGAGACAAGAGGGGGAAAGAGAGGGAAGCACAACAACGGTAGAGAACAGGAACATCGGGAGATCTGTGGCGGTGAGAGGGCTGGGTGGTGGTACACGGTATACACAAGATGGACACCACAAGGACTTTCAGGAAAGAAAACAGAATTTGAAAAAGTTGGATTTGGGGTGTATTAACGGGGGTAGAAAAGATCAAGTTTTTGGATGTGGGAAGATATGAGATGGTGGTGAACAGCTGTTTTAAAGATGTGGAGGGAGGAGTGGGATTGAAGAGAATGGGGGAGTTTGTTCCAGAGGCGGGAGAAAAGGGGAATGAAAGAGTGAAGGTGGGCAGAGAGTCTTGATTTTGGCAGTTTCACCATAAGAGGGTTGCTGGCAGATCCTGTGCGACCTGTAGGAATATTTGGGAGACAGAGCACAAAGACAGCTGGGGAGCAAGGCCGGAGAGGAGTTGGTAGAAGATAGAAAGACCACCAACCTGCCTGCGGTGAGCGAATGAAAAGCCCTCAGAATTAGCTTCATCGCGGGAGATTCCAATGATTCTAAAAGCCATGGTTTCAACAGCGTGAAGCCGAGTGAGGTGTGAGGCAGGAGCACCAGCCCAGAGGGGAGAACAGTACTCCATCAAGTTGCAGGTGAAAGCTTTGTATGTGGTGAGAAGCTCAGGTGTGCAAAGGAAGGACTTCGCACGACGGAGGATGTCCAGTCGGCGACTGGCTTTGGAGGCCAGCTTGGAAATGTGGTTTTCCCAGTAAAGATCATGGCAGATAGTGAGACCCAAAAGCTTGAGTGACAGAACTTATTGGAGAGGATTGTTGAGAAAGTCAATGGGAGGGTTGTCCAGTCGGTCTTTTCGGAGAGCAATAGTGAGAGTGTGAGATTTGTCAGGATTGAAAGACATGTGCCACTTGTTTGCCCAGTCTGTGATTTTGTCCAGGTCTGCAGAGAGTGAGGAGGCTGCAGACTGCCGATCTGAGGGATGAGGTATGGAGCGGCAGAGTGGAGTCGTCATCAAAGAGATGAGAGATTAGAGAGGATTTTCCAGAGAGTCGCAGAGATCATTGATGAAGACCAGAAATAGCACAGGGCCCAGAACACTGCCTTGGGGAACTCCAGCATGAACAGGAAGGGGAGATGAGAGAAACCCATTCAGGGCCACACGTTGACTACGACTAGAGAGGAAGTCCGCAAACTATGCATGGATATTTCCATGGATACCATAGGAGGAGAGTTTGGAGAGCAGAGCAGGGTGCCAGACCGTATCGAAGGCACATGATATGTCGAAGGAGACAGCTCTGATTTCCTGTAACCTTTGTTGACCAAAAGGGACAGTATAGAGAGAGAGAGAGGAGGGGCTGGGGACAGCAGATACAGCAGACAGACCAACAGCAAAGTTGAAGGCAAAAATAGAGGGAGACATTCTCAAACAAACAGTGGGAGTAATGCGGTTCAGGACTCAAGATGTACAAGATGGAACCTGTGGAACCTGTGGAACAAACTCCCACACTCCCTTCAATCCCTCTCCTCCCTCCAGGTCTTTAAAACAGCTGTCCACCACCATCTCTTATCTTCCCCCATCCATAACCTTGATCTTTTCTACCCCCACTAATTCACCCCAGATCCACCTTGTTTGAAATTCCAACTTCTTTCCTGGAAATCCTGGCAGTGTCCATATGTTTATATATCTCCCACCCCCCCCCCCCCTTCACATGCCTCCCCCCCTTCACATGCCTCCCCCCCAAAGCCCTCTCCCTCCCACAGATCTCTCGATGTCTCCATGTCTCTCGGTCCCTGCTCTCAAATGTTGTGTTTGTGTCCTTCCCCCTCTCTCCCCATCTTGTCTACCGCTCCCGATGTTATTTGTTTTATGTGTCTGTTTGTCTTTCTGTGTGATTAATGTTCGCTCTTTCACGAGCCTCGATGTTGTATACAAAAAAGAAAAAAGAAAAAAAAAAAGATGACAAGATGATGATGATGATGATGATGATATACAAGACAAGAAGTGCAAGATGGATACAGAAGGAAACTCACCGAATTGGCTGCATCCTCTGGATTGGCTGCATTGAAAACTGGATCTTCACCAAAATTGAATAATTTCGTCATCGTCACAAAACCGATCTATCCACCAAGTTTTGTCCGAATCGGTCCATATATTTTTGAGATATCCTGTTTAGAGACAGCAAACAGACAGACAACCAGACAGAGAGGGATGAAAACATAACCTTTTTTCATGCCTATTGACCTATTTATCCTGGTGCTTTTACCTAATCCTTCCGAAGATTTGAGATGAGTTTGTTTGGAGTCAGAACAGAGACCCGATCAAATGGCTGCTGCAGCTAAAGAGCAAGTTCAAGAGGATATCAGAAAGGTGGTTTCGCTTCTGATGACCATGGCACTAACAACTCATTCTCTTGCATCGATTTCTGTTGGCTAATAGAGAGGAAGGTGGGAGTTCTGGCGATGGAAAGTACTTTCACAGTTTCACTTTGTTCCACCTTGGGGTAAATTAATCTACAAACATAGCAATAAAGCAACACAGAGAAACCAGAAATCGGTGTGCTGGGACGTGGAGCAAGGAGCTGTTCGTTTAAGCCACTCACTCTGTTATGACCTTCATGTTTCCCTGCAGAGGGCAACCGTAAAAGACGAGATGCCAGGATAAAACCCTCGCAGGCGGGTGCCTGGAACATCATTCATCAAGGCACACTAGATGATCAAACCGGAGGAATTTCCTGCAACCAGTGGTCGAGCTCCCTCCAATCTTATCCAGCCCTCTGCCCTCCTATCGAGCAATCGATTGCGCTCCCTTTGAGCAAAAACAGTGCCTTTTCCGATTAAGCAATCCCCCACCGAATAAGCGAAGACGTCTTCGGTTTTGTGCGACCGGTAATCTCGAGGAATGAGAGTGTTGGATTAAATGACATGGATAAGGGGAGGTGGAGTGAAGGGGGTTTGGGGATAGTTCAATTATAAAGTAGAACGGCAGTCGGTAGAGAGCATACCTCCACCAAAGCTGAAGAGTTGACGTTTTGTGTCGCACTAATAGGCCAGATCTGGATTAGGACTTGAAACAAAATCAAATAGGCTTGTTCTTCTAACCTACCCAACTCATCCACCAAGTTTTGTCACAACTTGTCCCCACTCTTTGAAATATGTGATTTATCGTTTTTTGCCCGATCACTCAATGGTGAAGAATCGCTTTTTTTCTTTCTTTGTTTTTGTATACAAGATCGAGGCTCGTGTAACAGCTAACATCAATCACAAAAACAACAACAAACGGACACACAAAACATACAATAAAGGGAGTGGGAGACAAGATGGGGAGAGAGAGGGAAGCACACAAGTACAACAGCAGAGAACAGGGACAACAAAAGATCTGTGGGAGGAAGAGGGCTTGGGGGCAGGAGGCATGGGAAGGCAGGGGGGGGGTTAAAACTTGGCGGGGAGGGGGGGGGGGGAGAAAAACAAATTTTAAAACTTGTGAATTTAAAAAACACACCCAACCTGGCCACCAAGTTTTGTCCGAATCCATCCACAACCTTTTGAGATATCGTGCTATGTATAGTTTTTTGCCCTATCTCTCAATGGTGAAGAATCACTTCTTTTCTTAGATCTAATTAAGAATATTCTCAGATCCAGATCCGGATCTGGATCATCACCAAAATCTAATCATTTCATCCGTTTCACATACACAATTGCTCCACCAAATTTCGTCCGGATCCATTCACAACTTTTTGAGATATCCTGTTCGCAAACAGACAGACAGACAGACACACAGGGGTGAAACGCAACTTCCATCCACCCTTGGTGGCGGAGGTTATTATTGATGGAAGGCCTGCTATGATGTGTAAAGAAAGTGAAGAGTGGTGGAAGTTTAATCGTATCGAAAATCAATCAAAATGCTACACATCATAACTCATAAGTATAACAAGAAAGAGCAATCAGATTGCAGACCCTCGCCGGGACGTGTTTGTAGGAGTTTTTATGGCTTTTGTGTTAAAACAAATATGGCGGCCGAACCTCGTGACTGATGACGTCATCAATCTTTTTTTCGAGACCAATTTATCCCCAGAGGACGCTAAATAAATTTCATCTTGATCGGATGAAGTTTTGTACTTGTCGAATTATGACGTCATAATGGAGGGACCGATGACATCATCATTAGCGTATGTTATTCACCATGGAGAGTTCTTTACAATGAGTCATGTCTCAATCTTTTCTATGCAGCGAGTTCGGAGATAGAGGTGCAATTGCTTTTTCGGATTTTCCAAGGTGGCGCCCGTAACATGTGACCTATGACGTCATGAGGAGATGCACCGATGGTGAAAATTTCCTGTCAATCAGACAAACGGTTACAGAAAAAAATCATATTTATTCTGTGTGGACAAACAGACAAACAACCAAACAAACAAGAGATATGTCGTGCACAGCACGATACTTGCGAAATCCCTAAAATATTTTGTGTATGCGGGTGTCTTCTGAGACCTCCGGGAGGTGGATGCCCCTGCCGTGCATAATCCCAGGTCACCTGTGGGCAAGGTGTAGTACCTATCAGCCCCCCTTACCAGGGCAACGGTCCGCAGCCATGCGGTTTAAATGGCAGATGGCTCTGCACATCTGGTGGATGAGAGTCCAATCGACTCCAACAGCACGGGCGGAAGAGGAGTGGCGACCCGTCTGTACCACACACTTACCGATGTGTACCAGCCATATAAAGGCAAAATAATGGCACATGCCATCATAGCCCGAGGAGACTCGACATCATCAAAATAAGTCGTTGGCCTATGATGACCTCAAAAATAGTTGGTGGTTGAATTTGGTGACCATATATGCAAATCCTCTTAAAATTTCAAGTCAATCGGATGAAAATTGAGGATTTTAGAAATTTGGCCTATGTTGACTTTTTGGCCGATGTTGACCTAAATATATAATTGGTGGTTGAAATCAGTGACCAGATGTCCAAATCCTCTTCAAATTTCAAGTCAATCGGATGAAAATTGAGGATATTAGAAATTGGACAAAGTTGGTGACCTTTGTTGACATATTAACCATTTTACCCCAAAAACAATATGCTTCTTGCTTATGACAAACTCCACCATTTGGTGAAGTTTCATGAAGATCGGTTGAAAATTGTGACCTGTAGGTGACTGACATACAGGCAAACAGACAGAATAACGCACAAGACCAACCAATACACTTGGAAAAAAATCTTCTATTTTCGCAAGTAACAAACAGACAAACAGACAAACAAACGAACGGACTCAAATGCAATGCTCTCTCCTCTGGCGAGGGTAATAACAAGAAGAAAAAGAAATTTTGGTCTTGTCACTTCAGAGCGTTGATCCATTAGGGTCCATAACAGGTAAAGACCCTGAAGATTGGGGACCATACACTGACTTCTGCAGATTCAACAAGGCGTGGTTTAGTAGTTGAAGTTTTAGGTTTGCTGACGTAAACCTTTTTGATGCTTTTTTGCCCTGGGTCCTGTAGTGGAAATGGTTGGGGAGACTCAAGACTCCAATGACCGGACACAGGTTTTACAAAAGGTCATGACTTTATTTGTTAACTGGTTGTTCACTTTCATTCCAATACCAAATAACTACCGTTTAACTCAATGGACCAGGTCACTCTATCCGCATGGTCCTTCTCGTTCGGCCGATGTTCCTCCGCCATTCCCGTCGGGCAGAGGTTCTGAGTATGAGTGCTCTCTCTCAGCGCTGTTCACAGGGTTCCGTTCCGTTCCGTAGGTCAGAGCTTCTGGTCACAAGTCCCTTGACTCATCGTTTGCTCTGGTTTTTATGGGCCTTGCCGCGCTAATCCTTTCTCCGCTAATGCCCCGAGGTCATGCATGCACCGAGTCCTGGCATCAGCTCGCTCCCCTCCTGCTGCGAGTTCCGTTTACCAAACGATAGGGGGGTGCTCCAGCCTGGGGCTGTGACCAGGTGGACAAGAGATTACCATGTTCGTGCACATTCTTGGCATCCATTTACGAAATCGTTACCAGTCTTTAATCAATGAGTTACCAGTCTTTAATCAATGAGTTACCAGTGCCAATCAATAAGTTACACTGAGTTACACTTCCACAATTCCCTCATCTTTTTGTTTTTGTTTATATTAACCATTAATCTAAACATCAATATAAGTAAACAGTCAATCACTACAAGTAAACATCATTACAAGTATAAGTAAATAATCATAACTTTGGTAATCAAATTCCCTTAGGCATACACCGTCATCCTGCAAGAATCACAAAACATTTCGTTGGTCATTGACTCCTTCCATATTGTTCAATCTATTGCATTTGCATCACAAATATATTTTCAAAACAACACTTCACCATCACCAAGATACAACAATTTCACTTCATTTTCAAGTTTTGTAAAGCATCTGCACCATCTGGCAAAAACGTTTGCCTCCACACAAATGTTGACTTTGTTTGAAAGGAAGGGCTGATCACTTGTGTTTGAATCCAGGTATGACACATTTTCTCCTAATGTCTTCATAGCTCCTGCACTACTTCGTGTAGGATTTCGCTGTTGTGGTAACATTGCGGAGTCATAGACTGACCCTGCTCTCCTTGTAGCATTCTTGCCACTTTTTGCTGTAAACCATTGTAATTCCTGAACAAGGCCTTCACCCAGTTGTAGTCGACTTGCCTCCTCCCTCATTGTGAGTGGGCAGCAAGTATTGGTGTGACGTTGATTGGCCAGCAAGATGTGGAACAGGGATGCCGGATGCATCCACAATGATGTTGGGACCATGGTGTTCAGGTCATCCATGGTCCATACCAGGAGTGGCCCGCAGAATCGCGCACAGCTGTTGTGAAAAGGCACAGCCATTGGTTTGCAGCTCCATGCTGGCTCCCCGGAAGTTGGTGAAGTAATAACATATGTCCCCGCATTTCACAGAGGTTGCGGGTAAAATGTCGTTGTCCTGCAACTTCTGATGTGATGAATGTTCGAAGCCTTCGAACAAGAGTAAGTGATCGCCTTTCTTTCATATGTTGCAGTGTGATCCAGGCAAATGGTCACATAAATTTCCTTGGTGAAGGTAAGCATTCATCTCCAAGTTACACGGGAGAATGTCTTCATCATTCTTTGAGAAAGAGGGTGTATGCCATGATTAACTTCATTTTTAGCCACAAATTTTCTTTCTCGAACTTCTTCCCAATTCCGTTAGCACTTCCTTCAAAATGTGATCTCGTCTTATCCTTATGCTCAGTCACATCTGAATCTGCTTTCTGCACACACTGAATCAGATAGGGTACATCTTACCATGAAATCAGCATAATCATGTATATCTTCCGACAGTTTCACATTCAACAATTTGTTGTTTTTCCTTAACACAAAAAGTTATATTCATTTATATGCGTCACACAAATAATATTCAATCAGGTATGTATTTTATTACTAAACTAAGAATAGCATCCACAATTGCTTTCAGGTTAATATAGTTCAAAAATTAACTCATGCAGGTATTTTAGCACTACTCTAAGAAAATCAATTGTATATGATTACAATCACAAACGGGAATACCTAATTCCCAACAACAATTTTCCCAAACCAACAAATTAAGCATAATGTATTATTACCATAATTCCTCTCCACTTTTTTTTTTCCCTCTTTTTTTTTTTTTTCCCTAACAGTGTGTCACTCGTGGTGATATGAGTTCACTGATATTGTAATTGACACAACTCATAACATTGTCGTTATGCCATTATCTTAATTCTACTGTATTCATTTGCAACATCACTTGATTTAATCCTTTAATCTCAGTATTTATGCCGCCATAAAAGTCTTCCTTTTCTGGTTCCACATTACTTTCCTCATTTGTCACTTCATGCGTTATCATCGTGTTGTTGGTTACCTTATTCAAATACACCGTCACTAAGGCTTTCAAGCAAGCCACCACTAAAACAATTGCCAATATAACTACTAAACCAACAAACAAGTCTGCTACTCCTTGTATATATTCATACCTATGACATAATTATATGTTGATGACATTCAACATTATATACCAAACTAACAAGCTTCCTAAAAGGTAAATAAAGAAAATCCCTTAATATGTAACATAAATCAGATTATTTGTCTTACCCTGATCCCCCTATCTCCCGGGGTTGAACTCAATCCCCTGATCATGAGTGTAGTTGTGATACATTTTTCACTCATGTTGTATTAATATCAGCAGGTAATTGTATGTCATGTAGGCAAATAAATGTCACTATCCCAAGTAGGAATATCACATGTTGAAAATGTAATGTTTATCAATGCAAGGGGTGTTAAAATGTAATTCAAATGACTGTAAATCACGACTATCATTTATCTGCCACTGAATGTTCTGCTGGGCTGCTAGGTGCAGCCTCATTTTCTGTGGGATCGTCCACCTTAGCCCCATGTGCTTGCTTGCAATGAGAGGCATGAATCCAACTTTCTATTTTGGGTCCATATTCGTTTCTATTCTTATCAATCTCCTATGGTTTATCATTTCGTTCCAAGATACCGCAACCAAAGGTTTTAACCAAAGCTCTACCAAACTATTTCCAATTTGAACAAAAATGCCAGTGAAACAATGATTCGAAGAATTAACTTCAAGGGGTCAATAAATTTATTATATAGTCAGATCTAATTTTCCCATCCAATAGTTTGCCTTGCCACATGTCATATTATAACACTTTAATAAACCTTCGAAAAATGTTTCCCATCTCAACAAATTTCCTTTTTTCAAATAGCCATGTGTAACTTACGTATTTAACTACAATTTCCTCTCAATTTGTTTGGCCTAACTGGCCGCAAAAGTGGCTGCCAGCATGCAGTACCGTTTTTTATCTACCAAGGAAGTGTTCGTCCACACAAGACCTCTACCAAAATGTTGTTTGTAAAAACAAATCTGGGATTTCTGATTACATGGATGCACACTCTCAGGACATTTTCAGGCTGCTGTTAACAATCCACTACGATAAATTAATTCCTTTACCCACAATCAAATAATTAGTACAAATTGAGGATATTATCCCTATCACATTCTTTTATAGATTCATTATGTTGGATCTAATTTTCCCAATAATTTTCCACTGCTGAAAGGAAGAACAATAGCTCTCATAAGTCTTAGTAATATCGTACTTAATTTGCCCAGCATCGAATAATTTATTTACTATCCTTTCTCATCTGTTAACCAGTGACTTTGTTTGAACTCCAGAACTGAAAACCCACAATAGTTCAAACCAGCAAAATTTTCTTTACTATTTTCCCATATCATCTATGCCTAAACCACATCCATACATACAGCACAATTTATATGCTGATAAAATTCAAGTTTATATATATAAAAATCCATGAGCAGAGTACTCTAGGAAGTCAGTGTAAGACCTCTCCAAAATTTGGCTAATTTTGTACTCCCACATTTTTATGAAGCTCATATCCATAAATAGCTTTGATTCTCATATAAATTCGATCACAATGGAATCCCAAGATTACTTCCAATTTTTTATTATTAATGAATAGCTGCTCATAACTCAGCAAATCAAATCTTTATTCTCCATATCCCTTGACAAAGTGATAATTTTCATAATCAAATTATATTTCTATTTTTTTTATGAATTCTCTCGATATGCGATCCCTTCCCCATGGAACTATCTATTTTTTCAGACAAGGCACACTGTCGGTGTCAACAATCTTGTAAGATTGATACACAAAAAATAAACAACAAACACAAACATTGATACACAAAACACCCACACACGCATGCATTATGCATATTTGTTTGCGTTGGAACCATTATTTACAGATCAGGTTGGGTGTCCGTTTTGTTTCATTTTCATAAAATTTGTCCTTCAATTTTATAAATGCTAATACGCAAATGGACCAAAAAGTTTATTTTTTTTATTTTTTTATTTTTTTTAAACCCCTATGATGTCACATTGAAATTACCCTTTCAGTTCCCACCATAATTTATCCAAATTTGACTACACACCCATTTGCATGTCAGTCGACCACTGACCTATCAATCATGCGGAACACTAGTCCGAAATTCCCACCTGATCATCATGTGACCCTTGTCACTTGGTTTCAAAAATTTGCAAAGCAATTGTTCCAACTTTGTAAATTTAAAATTGTGTGCCCAACATAAAAGATCCAATTTCGGCATTTGATCAATTAATTACTAATTTGCTTACAAGCAAAAGAAAAAATGAATAATTCTTGCTCCGAAAACTTTTCAGACCCAAGAATCATCGACAGTTATTCATGTTTGTCCAGTAATCTAATTTGTTGAGGCCAATCGTCATTTGGGATTTGTCGCAATGAAGGCCTAATCATTGTCTGAGGTATCGGTCAGCACTGGTACCCTTGATCTTGGTTTACCCTATTAACTTGTCTTCCTTTTGGTATACGGACATCCTTTTTTTCCAATGTCCCATCCGTCCACACTTGAAACACCGGTTTCTGGCCTGGTCTGTGCACCTGTGCACTTGTATTGCTGGGCTGCATCTCTACATCCCTGAGTTGCCACTGCAATCTCTCGTTATCTCCTGAAACACGAAAAAATTCTCTGTACCGTCCTTTTTGGGGAGACAACTGGAAATCAGATGGGACAACTGTCACTTTCATTCCTAATTTCGAGGGCAGTTGTGCATTTGTCTCCTCCACTGTATCCTGTATCCTTTTTATTTTAAGTTCTAGATCCGTTATCCGTTCTTGCTGTTCCCGTTGTCTGGATTCACCATCCCAAAGATGGAATGCAAGCCAGTCTACCGTTAGATTCTGTCTCTTCCTGGCTTTCAATCTTTGTTCCAATCTTTCCAATCGACTTCGCTCAAATGTACCATCTCTTGGAAACTCCTCATCATGTCCCTTTGTCCACAAATACCAATTCTCGACCTGCCTTATAGCTTCGGCACCATAACGGTCGTACATATGATGTGTACAAGTACCTTTTTTGTGGAATCTCTGGTTGTCCTTGTGTGTTCTTGCAGGCTCCATTTCCCATTCTGCCTTTTATCAAAGTAGCGTTGGATGTGTTGTAGTTTGTTTCTCTAAAGCTTCACTCGTACCTCCAGGAAGGATCTCTCCACCTGTTCAAACGGTGATTTCCAGAGAATCTCCCTCACCTGTGGCTTTTGCACAATCCAATCTCACAGATCAGTATTTGCAGATGAGCCGGAGGGTCAGTATGAAATGGGTGAATCCTCAGGTGTCCGCTCTGTTGACGGGGAAATCACACAATGGTAACCGCACATATATATCTGTATATAAACTCACCACCTTGCTCGATTTTCCAAGGTTGTCTTCACATTGATAATATCTCACAAAGATATCAAAGCTTCTTTCTTGAGACCGCATTTTCATCAATCAAACAATCAATATATTCAATTCAATTTATTCAGTTCAATTTATTCAGTTAAATTTATTCAATTAAATTCAATCAATTAGATTCAATCAATCAACAATTCAATCAATTATTCAATTTTAATTAATTCATCAATATTCATCAATAAATCAAATTAATCATTTTGGATGACTCCTTGCATAAGCCCTTTCCCCAATGATGTCAGGACAGGTCCATCCATTGACTGAGATCGAATCTCATCGGTCGTCACCTCTGGTTTGTACCTCATGTCAATTGATGAATCACCGTCCTGTCCTAGGGTCATATCTGACATATTTCCCCATTTTGCCTGGTCTCCACAAATTTTCTTTGCAACCACTAAAGGCAACTCATCCTTCATTCGTGAGACAGCCAAAATGGATGGCAGATATTAAAGTTCATTGGGAAAAATATCTCATCATTTTTTCTTTTAATAGTACCCAAATCTCTTGGCAATATAAATTTCATAAAACTCCTGAAATAAGACTGTAAAATTCCTTCAATCATGCTAAATTTTGAAACTCCATCGCTTGTAACACCCACTTTATCCCATAGGGCTTGAAAGTTCTTTCCCAAGTTCATGCAATCATTCTGCATTTGAACCCTATGATATCATTCATAATAATCATCATGATTTTATAGTCATGGTCCTATCATAATCATCTATTTAAAACGAACATTTCCTTTATCACCACAGCTATGTGGTATAATCAACAATAGAATAAAACTGTATATAGCAACAGGCTACCTCATGGCCACTTAGTATACCTATTGACAATAAGTCATAACAATATCGAATAATCATTGAACAATTCAAAAATCGCTTCCACTGCTCCAGCCGCAGCATTCGTCATTTTGTCTGCTCATCCGCATGACCAAAACGAAATAAAGGGAGCTCAACCATTACACAGCGCTTTTAATGGCGCATGCCATAGGACCTCAACGCAATTTCGACTCGGCCAGAAAACGAGCAAATTTTGCAGGATGTTAACTGGAATTAGTCGTGAAAATATATCCAAAATACACAAAAATACACACCCACAAAAATAAACAACAAACCCAAACAAACCCAAGGTCGACCCTCTTACACAGTAAATTACATCATTTCAGCATCGTATTGATTGCTGAAATATTCCAGGGTTTATACACACCTTAAAAGAGGTATGCGTGGTGTTGCCCCCTCCCACGTTTATTCCAGGGTTTATACACACCTTAAAAGAGGTATGCATGGTGTTGCCCCCTCCCACTTTTAATTCCTCATTAAATTCCTCATTAAATTACTCATTAAATTACTTATTAAATTACTCATTAAATTACTCATTAAATTACTCATTAAATTACTTATTAAATTACTCATTAAATTACTTATTAAATTACTCATTAAATTACTCATTAAATTACTCATTAAATTACTTATTAAATTACTCATTAAATTACTTATTAAATTACTCATTAAATTACTCATTAAATTACTCATTAAATAACTCATCAAATTACTTATTAAATTACTCATTAAATTACTTATTAAATTACTCATTAAATTACTCATTAAATTACTCATTAAATAACTCATCAAATTACTTATTAAATTACTCATTAAATTACTCATTAAATTACTCATTAAATTACTCATTACGTTACTCATTAAATTACTCATTAACTTAACTTACATAGTTTCAGCATTGTATTGATTGCTGAAATATTCCAGGGTTTATACACACCTTAAAAGAGGTATGCGTGGTGTTGCCCCCTCCCACGTTTATTCCAGGGTTTATACACACCTTAAAAGAGGTATGCGTGGTGTTGCCCCCTCCCACTTTTAATTACTCATTACATCGTTTCCATTAGAAAACCGCTTCTACTGCTCCAGCCGCAGCATTCGTCACTTTGTCTGCTCATCCGCATGACCAAAACGAAATAAAGGGAGCTCAACCATTACACAGCGCTTTTAATGGTGCATGCCATAGGAACTCAACGCAATTTCGACTCGGCCAGCAAACGAGCAAATTTTGCAGGATGTTAACTGGAATTAGTCGTGAAAATATATCCAAAATACACAAAAATACACACCCACACAAATAAACAACATTTATTCCGTTCAACAGAACAAACATTTCCTCTATCATGACATGCATGTCTTCAAAATTATATGACCAAGAGAAAAAAGTAAAACTAATTAACACTGCGGGCAGCGATGATCCGGGGACCATACCGCTCCATCCTGATTGGACGGGTGCGTGCTAGAGTCGTTAACAACGACAGTCCAGATCCGATTGTTCAAAATTTCAACTCAATCGATCGAAAAATGAACGCAGGGATGCATTTTAAAGGTGCAGTGGCACTAACTGAGTTGCCACGAATATGGCCACGAAATTGCCAATATGGCCATCACAAAATATTTTCCTTAATCAATTGGCTCATAGCATAACCAATCTGCAAGTATCTCATCCGAAGATGTATCTCTGAGGAATTTTAATTAAATAAGTCATTTATAAATCAACGAGTTAATTTATTAAATGATTAATCAATAAATCAAAATTTTTCTTGACAGCCACATCACTTGGTCAGTGTCATGTCCAAATATCAGCTTCCTTACTCAAAAAGTGCCTGAGTTAATGTAATGTAATTACTGTAATAAGATTACTGCAATTACTGTAATGATTACTGTAATTACTGTAATTACCGGAACTGTAATTACTGTAATTACCTCAGGTAATTACTGTAATGTAATTACTGTAATGTAATACGAAATGTAATTAATTAAATAAGTACTTCCTTAATCGCTAATAATTAAATAACTCGTGAATTCTTATCCGATTTACTTAACATTTGAGTGTCCCCAAAACGTTGGAGCAAAACGTTGCAACAACGAAAGTGAAACGTTGTAGCGACGTTGTGGAAACGTCAGCAAAACCCAACATTTAAATGTTCCCAAAACGTTGGAGCAAAACGTTGCAACAACGAAAGTGAAACGTTGTGGCGACGTTGTGGAAACGTCAGCAAAACCCAACATTTAAATGTTCCCAAAACGTTGGAGCAAAACGTTGCAACAACGAAAGTGAAACGTTGTGGCGACGTTGTGGAAACGTCAGCAAAACCCAACATTTAAATGTTCCCAAAACGTTCCAACAACAAATGATCACAAGTAATTATCACATTGCAATGACCTCTAAACATTCCTAAACCAATAAGCTAGTCTGGCGATGCCAAATACCCCACACCCCTGTCATCCCAGAAGTCACTGTTTGCCACAACCATTATTTGGAAGTCTTTTGCTGTCAAAACTCAATTTCTCTGCTGTCAAAGGCCCAAAACCCGGCCTCTGTGACTTCTCCGCCAATTGTCACTTTCTCTTGACAAAAACAAACATCTTCTATATTTATCCCATTAAAATCCAATTAAAATCCCATATCTTGTCACCCTTTGCATTTTTGAAAGCAATTAATTCCATAACTCAATATTACCTCACATCGTTACATCCTTACATCCTTACATGTAGGGATGGGTTCTTTTTAGGATCATGTTGCATCGAGCATTATTTTCCAAAACAGTGTGAGCATTAAACTACACCATTACCTCTGGCATCCCACAATTAACATTAGCTTTCCCATGATGTCGCGATATGACCTTATAATCCCATAAAACTCTTTAATACTTCAAATTTTCCATTCCTTCCCTTCCTGATCCTTAGATGTAGGGATGGGTTCTTTTTATTTATTTTTTTGAAGCTTAATCGCAGATAAATCTTTCACCTTTCAATAAAATATTTGTACCAACCAAATCTGCGAGCATGGGGCGCAGAGAAAATACACAAAAAAAACAATAACCCTGCAGTAACAACTTCAACCTAGGTTGAGGTTGTGGTTTCACACAAACGCTTTGCTCCTCGCAAAGCGTCCGCCAATGGGAACTAAAGGGAGGGAGAAGGAGCGGGAGCAAGAGACAGGGTGCCGGAATGGACATGAGGGACAATGAGGGACAGTGAGGGAGTGTTGGTATGCAATTTTCATCCAATCGCCATCTTTCACAATAATTCTGGACCGGCATGAGGTGGCGTTGTCTGTCATGAATTTATTTGTTGATCGAACGAGTTTTAGACATGGCGGGAAAACTGAAAAAAAATTATTTATTTATTTATTTAAAACGGGTGTACACGATTGTACACGTGTACGGACCTTACCGAACCTTACCGAACCGGCAAACAAATCGCCTCATGGTGCACTCATGGGCCGATTCGCCTCCAGAACAGAGTAAGGCTTTTAATACCCAGCGTATAATGTCCTCGCAAGCTCACGAATAAATAGAATCATTTAAAACGTTTCATCCTTGGATTACCTATGGACAATCTCAAGTCCCACACACCAAATCCTCCATGTATATATACACAAAGAATTAAGTTAAGCACCCCTACACAACGAATTAAGGTAAGCACCCCCTAATATATATTCTTTGTGTATATGTATACATTGGCATATATTCTAAGGTATGTGAGATCAAATAATGATTGGTATGACATTAGCAATTATCCATTGATGAAATGCAGATGAGTGCACTCATCTGTGACGTAGGGTTGAGTCAGTGATCCGATCACGTGGGTCCTACACACGTTATTGACGCAAAGATCGCTAGAGGTCTTCTCAGAACAATGACTGTACGTTAGAAAACATAAACGTCATCCACACTGTCCGTGATGGACCTATAGCTCCATACTTAAATTGAGGTGAAAATATGCCTAAAATTCCCAAAAAATTTCACCTTAAATTATTCAGAATAAAATATTGAAAACGGCATGATTGTTATGTTTTTATGTGACCATAATATCACTTCTCCAGAAAATATAGCAATATCATGGGTATATTACACTGTTTTGACGACAACAAACTTGTAATGTGCGAGGTTGTAAAAAAACGGGGGGGGGTGCTTAACTTAATTCTTTGTGTATACAACATAACTATTCCCAAGTTCGTAAATCATACTGGACAAAAACAAGACACACTCACCTTTAAAGGTCTTGTATGTGTCCAATTGATCTCAGCGGTGCCTCCAAATTGTAGTGGAAATGGTTGGGGAGACTCAAGACTCCAATGACCGGACACAGGTTTTACAAAAGGTCATGACTTTATTTGTTAACTGGTTGTTCACTTTCATTCCAATACCAAATAACTACCGTTTAACTCAATGGACCAGGTCACTCTATCCGCATGGTCCTTCTCGTTCGGCCGATGTTCCTCCGCCATTCCCGTCGGGCAGAGGTTCTGAGTATGAGTGCTCTCTCTCAGCGCTGTTCACAGGGTTCCGTTCCGTTCCGTAGGTCAGAGCTTCTGGTCACAAGTCCCTTGACTCATCGTTTGCTCTGGTTTTTATGGGCCTTGCCGCGCTAATCCTTTCTCCGCTAATGCCCCGAGGTCATGCATGCACCGAGTCCTGGCATCAGCTCGCTCCCCTCCTGCTGCGAGTTCCGTTTACCAAACGATAGGGGGGTGCTCCAGCCTGGGGCTGTGACCAGGTGGACAAGAGATTACCATGTTCGTGCACATTCTTGGCATCCATTTACGAAATCGTTACCAGTCTTTAATCAATGAGTTACCAGTCTTTAATCAATGAGTTACCAGTGCCAATCAATAAGTTACACTGAGTTACACTTCCACAGTCCTCTAACTTGTTTTATATAAATGTTGAACTTTGATAGAATGAGACGGTGCCCACTTCACCCCTCCTCAGTCCACATGTAAGTTTGTCATTCTTCGGTACTTGAGAGATGGTACGATCTAGATCCTCATATTAATTAGCCCATCCCCTGCGCAACAAGTGTGTGTGTCTCTTTCGGGGCTGTCACTTTTTCTTACCATTTGAGCTAATGTCATGAAATTATCACCAAAGCTTTATTATGATAATACTGAGAAGGCAAATTAATAATTTTGTCTAAAAACGGTCAACAGGTCAAAGGTCAGCATCACCCAAATCATCAATTTTCATCCAATTGACCTGAAATTTAAATTTACCATTTGAGTTTTGTCATCAAATTTTCAACAAAACTTTATTATGAGAACTAGCATGACTCGGCGCGCTCCGCGCGCCTCACCACACGTCGTTTCACAGGGGTAGGCATCTTTGACCATTTCGGTCTCTTTTGGGTCTTCATGGTGTTTTGGGTCTTCAGGGTCTTTTGGATCCTCTGGGCCTTTAAGGATATTTTGGGTCTTTGAGGTGTTTTTGGGTCTTCAGGATCTTTTGGGTCTTTGGTGTCTTCAGAGGCTTTTGGGTCTTCAGGGTCTTTTGGGTCTGTGGGGTCTTCAGGGGGCTTTTTGGGTCTTTGGGGTGTTTTGGGTCTTTGGGGTGTTCTGGGTCTTCGGGGTGTTCGGGGTGTTTTGGGTCTCCGGGGTCTTTTGGGTGTTCAGGGTGTTTTGGGTCTTCGGGGCGTTTTGGGTCTTCCGGGTGTTTTGGGTCTTCGAGGTGTTTTGGGTTTTTGGGGTCTTTGGGGTCTTCGTGGTGTTTTGGGTCTTCGTGGTGTTTTGGGTCTTCGGGGTGTTTTGGGTCTTCGGGGTGTTTTGGGTCTTCGGGGTGTTTTGGGTCTTTGGGGTCTTTTGGGTTTTTGGATGTTCAGGGTCTTTTTGAGCCTCAGGGCCTTGAAGGGTATTTTGGGTCTTTGGGGTATTCAGGGTACTTTGGGTCTTCAGGGGTCTTGGTGGTCTGAAGGGTCTTGGGGGAATTAAAGGGTCGTCAAAGGTCTGAGGGGTCTCAGCAGTCTTAACGCAATTAAGAGGGTTAATTAAGAGGTTGGTAATTTTTTTGAAGAAGAAGAATACGTTTTCGTCGCATATAAACATGTTTGCTCTATATATATCTATATTATAATAGCCGTAGATGATTCTGTCTGTCTGTCTGTCTATCTGTTGGGTGTCTGTCCGGGGTGTGGCTTACTCGGTTTGCAGAGTAGCTCCACCCATAGCTCCACCCATTCTGGGAGTGGCTATAAACAAATATCCACCATTTTATTAACTCGCATAGCTTTGAGTCCTGTTTTGTAGGCCCGTGGTGTCTTGCTCTCCCCCAGTTTCATTTCAAATCAAATTCGATAAATCATTTCATTTTTCACAGTCGCTAACATAGTTTTAGACTCGGTTGAAAAAAAACGGGAAGAAAATCCGATGAAAGTTGCCCTTTATAGAACGAAATGAATTCTCAAAGGCCTGTAACTTCAAGGCCATTGAGTCTCTCTCACGCCTTTATCTCCAATCTAACTCACCATATGATTTCATTTTTATCGATGGTTTTACTTTTAGACTCGGTGTCAGCAATAATTGAGAACAATCCACACACGCGGGAAAATGCAGAGATATATTTTTTTAAATCGCGTCATGGTGTATCATACACCGCCCAACATGACACCGCCGGCAATGTGTCGATATATATTAAAAATTCGCTTTTGCTTTTCCGTTATGATATATTACTATTTCGTTTGATGATAGTCGTCACAAAAACGTCAACAATGATGCCGACATATATTTCTTCGTTTTTATTTCATTCAACATATTAGCCGGAAGTAAAATATGTTTCAGGAAATTACCGAGAGATATTTCTTCGTTTTTTTTATTAGTTATGTGCGCATACACTTTAAATAGGTTTATTTGAAATCTTTAATTTTCCACAAACATTCCACACACGCGGGAAAATGCAGAGATATATTTTTTAAAATCGCGTCATGGTGTATCATACACCGCCCAACATGACACCGACGGCAATGTGTCGATATCTATTTTAAATTCGATATATCATTTCATTTTTCACAGTCGCTAACATAGTTTTAGACTCGGTTGAAAAAAAACGAGAAGAAAATCCGATGAAAGTTGCCGTTTATAGAACGAAATGAATTCTCAAATGCCTGTAACTTCAAGGCCATTGAGTCTCTCTCACGCCTTTATCTCCAATCTAACTCACCATATGATTTCATTTTTATCGATGGTTTTAGAGTCGGTGTCAGCAATAATTGAGAACATTCCACACACGCGGGAAAATGCAGATATATTTTTTTAAATCGCGTCATGGTGTATCATACACCGCCTAACATGACACCGACGGCAACGTGTCGATACATATTAAAAATTCGATATATCATTTCATTTTTCACAGTCGCTAACATAGTTTTCGACTCGGTTGAAAAAAAACGGGAAGGAAATCCAATGAAAGTTGCCGTTTATAGAACGAAATGAATTCTCAAACGCCTGTAACTTCAACTTCAAGGCCATTGAGTCTCTCTCACGCCTTTATCTCCAATCTAACTCACCATATGATTTCATTTTTATCGATGGTTTTGGACTCGGTGTCAGCAATAATTGAGAACATTCCACACACGCGGGAAAATGCAGAGATATATTTTTTAAAATCGCGTCATGGTGTATCATACACCGCCCAACATGACACCGACGGCAACGTGTCGATATATATTAAAAATTCGCTTTTGCTTTTCCGTTAAGATATATTACTTTTTCGTTTGATGACAGTCGTCACAAAAACGTCAACAATGATGCCGACATATATTTCTTCGTTTTTATTTAATTCAACATTATTAGCCGGAAGTAAAATATGTTTCAGGAAATTACCGAGAGATATTTCTTCGTTTTTTAAAATTAGTTATGTGCGAATACACTTTAAATAGGTTTATTTGAAATCTTTAATTTTCCACAATATAATTTACTTGCCATTTATCATTTGATGATTACGAGACAAATTCCTCTTGAGGATCGTGACAATTCATGCGCTGCGTGGAAACTTCTATTTCCAAAATGAATGAGACGATCGATGAAGAACGCAGACTTGAACAGGATGCAGCAAGAAAACGAATGAGACGGGCGAACGAGTCCATCGACGAACGTCAATGCAAACTTGCGGGGTCACCCGTGGGAATCCCACGGGCATGGATGTGTGTGACATTTCGACATATTGAGTTAGATGCTGCACATTCATTTTTACAAAATGGTTACTGGCAAGTCATCAGATCCAGAAATGGTGTAAAAACCACCGTTTAGAGGCCATTTTTCCCCGCAAAGCGGGGGTTGGCCTTTTCGGGGACCGTGGTAGTTGTTGTTTTTTTGTCCCCTTTTTGAAGCAATGTTTTACGGCCGGATGCCCTTCCTGACGCCAACCCTTTTTGCCGCCTTCAACGACAAACAGGGAATTACCAGTGAACTGGTACTCAATTAGCCGACCTCGGAAGGATGACAGGCTGAGTCAACCCCCCTGGCATTAATTCGGCGATCGACCGAGATTCGAACCCAGGATCCTAAGCCGGCACCCTAGCCGCTAGCCCAACACCAGAAATGGTGTCATGAACACAATTTATTTACGCACAAGCACAAAAGCAAGACGGGCCGATTTCCGATTCCGACGGGCCGACGGGCGAGACGGGCCGATTTCCGATTCCGACGGGCCGATTTGGAGCAAGAAAAAGAACGAGACGGGAGAAAAAGGAGAGAAACGAGACGGGGAAAGCCGATTGGAGAGGCGAGTGAGGCGCGATTGGAGAGGAGTGTGAGGCGCGATTGGAGAGGAGTGTGAGGCACGATTGGAGAGGAGTGTGAGGCGTGATTGGAGAGGAGTGTGAGGCACGATTGGAGAGGAGTGATTGGAGGGGAGTGTGAGGCACGATTGGAGAGGAGTGTGAGGCACGATTGGAGAGGAGTGTGAGGCGCGATTGGAGAGGAGTGTGAGGCGCGATTGGAGAGGAGTGTGAGGCGCGATTGGAGAGGCGTGTGAAGGATTGCAGAGGAGAGGAGTGTGAGGGATTGGAGAGGTGAGGGATTGGAAAGGAGAGGGATGTGAGGGTTTGGAGAGGAGAGGAGTGCTAGGTGGAGAGAGGAGAGTGTCAGGTGGAGACAGGAGAGTGTCAGGTGGAGACAGGAGAGTGTCAGGTGGAGAGGAGTGAGGGGTCACATATTATGTGAAATAACTAAATTCACACCATTTCTGGATCTGATGACTTGCCAGTAACCATTTTGTAAAAATGAATGTGCAGCATATAACTCAATATGTCGAAATGTCACACACATCCATGCCCGTGGGATTCCCACGGGTGACCCCGCTAGTATATATATGTTTGCTCTATTATAATTTTGTTTGCTCTATTATATATTTGCTCTATATGTTTGCTCTATTATATTATCTCTATTATAATCTCTTATCTATTATCAATTATAATTTATCCCTGGTGTTGGGCTAGCGGCTAGGGTGCCGGCTTAGGATAACCTAGGATCCTGGGTTCAGTAATCCCGGTCAATCGCTGAATTAACGCCAGGGGGGTTGACTCGGCCTGTCATCCTTCCGAGGTCGGCTAATTTTGAGTACCAGTTTACTGGTAATTCCCTGTTTGTCGTTAAAGGCGGCAAAAAGGGTTGGCGTCAGGAAGGGCATCCGGCCGTAAAACATTGCTTCAAAAAGGGGACCGAAAAAACAACAACAACCACGGTTCCCGAAAAAGGCCAACCCCCGCTTGCGGGGAAAAATGGCCTCTAAAGGTGGTTTTTAAATTTTTTTTATTATAATCTCTATTATAATATATTAGAATATAATATACATATATGTTTGCTCTATTATATTATCTCTATTATAATCTCTATTATAATATATTATAATATAATATACATATATGTTTGCTCATACACCGCCCAACATGACACCGACGGCAATGTGTCGATATCTATTTTAAATTCGATATATCATTTCATTTTTCACAGTCGCTAACATAGTTTTAGACTCGGTTGAAAAAAAACGAGAAGGAAATCCAATGAAAGTTGCCGTTTATAGAACGAAATGAATTCTCTCAAACGCCTGTAACTTCAACTTCAAGGCCATTGAGTCTCTCTCACGCCTTTATCTCCAATCTAACTCACCATATGATTTCATTTTTATCGATGGTTTTGGACTCGGTGTCAGCAATAATTGAGAACATTCCACACACGCGGGAAAATGCAGAGATATATTTTTTAAAATCGCGTCATGGTGTATCATACACCGCCCAACATGACACCGACGGCAACGTGTCGATATATATTAAAAATTCGCTTTTGCTTTTCCGTTAAGATATATTACTTTTTCGTTTGATGACAGTCGTCACAAAAACGTCAACAATGATGCCGACATATATTTCTTCGTTTTTATTTAATTCAACATTATTAGCCGGAAGTAAAATATGTTTCAGGAAATTACCGAGAGATATTTCTTCGTTTTTTAAAATTAGTTATGTGCGAATACACTTTAAATAGGTTTATTTGAAATCTTTAATTTTCCACAATATAATTTACTTGCCATTTATCATTTGATGATTACGAGACAAATTCCTCTTGAGGATCGTGACAATTCATGCGCTGCGTGGAAACTTCTATTTCCAAAATGAATGAGACGATCGATGAAGAACGCAGACTTGAACAGGATGCAGCAAGAAAACGAATGAGACGGGCGAACGAGTCCATCGACGAACGTCAATGCAAACTTGCGGGGTCACCCGTGGGAATCCCACGGGCATGGATGTGTGTGACATTTCGACATATTGAGTTAGATGCTGCACATTCATTTTTACAAAATGGTTACTGGCAAGTCATCAGATCCAGAAATGGTGTAAAAACCACCGTTTAGAGGCCATTTTTCCCCGCAAAGCGGGGGTTGGCCTTTTCGGGGACCGTGGTAGTTGTTGTTTTTTTGTCCCCTTTTTGAAGCAATGTTTTACGGCCGGATGCCCTTCCTGACGCCAACCCTTTTTGCCGCCTTCAACGACAAACAGGGAATTACCAGTGAACTGGTACTCAATTAGCCGACCTCGGAAGGATGACAGGCTGAGTCAACCCCCCTGGCATTAATTCGGCGATCGACCGAGATTCGAACCCAGGATCCTAAGCCGGCACCCTAGCTGCTAGCCCAACACCAGAAATGGTGTCATGAACACAATTTATTTACGCACAAGCACAAAAGCAAGACGGGCCGATTTCCGATTCCGACGGGCCGACGGGCGAGACGGGCCGATTTCCGATTCCGACGGGCCGATTTGGAGCAAGAAAAAGAACGAGACGGGAGAAAAAGGAGAGAAACGAGACGGGGAAAGCCGATTGGAGAGGCGAGTGAGGCGCGATTGGAGAGGAGTATGAGGCGCGATTGGAGAGGAGTGTGAGGCACGATTGGAGAGGAGTGTGAGGCGTGATTGGAGAGGAGTGTGAGGCACGATTGGAGAGGAGTGATTGGAGGGGAGTGTGAGGCACGATTGGAGAGGAGTGTGAGGCACGATTGGAGAGGAGTGTGAGGCGCGATTGGAGAGGAGTGTGAGGCGCGATTGGAGAGGAGTGTGAGGCGCGATTGGAGAGGCGTGTGAAGGATTGCAGAGGAGAGGAGTGTGAGGGATTGGAGAGGTGAGGGATTGGAAAGGAGAGGGATGTGAGGGTTTGGAGAGGAGAGGAGTGCTAGGTGGAGAGAGGAGAGTGTCAGGTGGAGACAGGAGAGTGTCAGGTGGAGACAGGAGAGTGTCAGGTGGAGAGGAGTGAGGGGTCACATATTATGTGAAATAACTAAATTCACACCATTTCTGGATCTGATGACTTGCCAGTAACCATTTTGTAAAAATGAATGTGCAGCATATAACTCAATATGTCGAAATGTCACACACATCCATGCCCGTGGGATTCCCACGGGTGACCCCGCTAGACAAGATTTGGTCATGAGGTCAAAAGTCAGCATCACATAAAATCTTCAATTTTCATCAGATTGACCTATTTTAATAATTTGCATATCAGGTCACTGAATTGGTTCACCAATCAAAAGCTACAAGCCGATTGTTTTTTTTGATCAAAAGGTCAAAGGTCAAGGTTGCGTAAAATCACCAATTTTCACCCGATTGACCTGAAATAGAAAGAATTTTTTATATCAGGTGATTGAATTGGTTCACTAATCAAAAGATAGGTGTCGATTGTTGCTTTCTTAGATCAAAAGGTCAAAGGTCAAGGTTGCATGAAATCATCAATTTTTTTTTTTTTTACGGTTTTCGTTATTTTGACATTTATTATGAAAGACATCTGAATACAAACGGACGCGGATGGGCTTTGCATTTGCAGGTGCTTTCTAGTTTGTCTTTGATTTTATCTGGGTTGATCACCGTTAGAGTAGAAGTACTAATGATAGTTGCATAACACGTCCCAGCAGGAGGCAATCTCAAAGTCATGAGGTGGTCATTTACAGCCTGATGTAGACGTTCCAGCTGATTGAGGATGCCTGACTCGACAGCAAAGCCAATACCAGAGTTTGGGTGAAGCAAGACATTTTTTAGGATTCTCGCCTGTCACCACAGGTCTTTCTTTTGGTGGTGCTTGATTGCCTGAGATGTAAAGGTACCTGGGCATAGGTTTGATTGAAGTGAAGTGGGGGGTTGCGCTGAACCTGCCTCACTCTCTTGTGCTACTCCATCTTGTTCCAAGTGGCAAGACAATGTCTTGTCAACTGGAGATGAAGGAGGATGCAGTATCAGCGATGTAATTGGGGGATGCGGCCTCCCAAACAATTTCATCGTTTAAAGCCTCAGCGACAACTGAGTGCCATTTATTGATCATGAGTGGGAGAAAAAGGCATGCCAAATGCTTTGGGAAACAGCCATCTCAATGTAATTACTCTGCCAACCCTGTTGTTGCCATAACCTACAATAATACCTCACCAGGTGAATAAGGTGCTTTCTTCGTGGAATTAGGATGTTGCCATGATTTGGGGTGAAGGTAAGCCTCAAAAGCAGCACTGAAGCGACCAAAGCAATTTGGAGTTAATTAATTTTTTACTGCATTTGAATTGTTGATATTCTTCATTTCTGACAAACACGTTGCATACCTTGGAGTTGAAGCAAAATCATGTGGAGGTAGAGGTAATGATGCACATTTTCCCAATGCATCATCTGCAAACAGGTGAGAAAGCAAGTGCTTTGCAGTGTCCACAAGTTGGATTATTCTGTTGCGGTTTTGGGAAAACACTAAAAAGTAATGGCAACCACCATGCAGGTCCCTTTGAATAGTTATTTCATAGCAGACCATTATCTTAGTCCCTTCCCCTTATTTTGGGTTGGTATGTCTTTATGCATTGGGGAAAGGAAAGATAGGTCCTCTACTTATAAGGGATATGTTACCAGGCAATGCCTGGCCAGGCATTACGGTGAAACTGGAACTGGGAATGATGGTCCACAAAGAGGAAGACCATGGGTAACCACTCCAAACCAAGACCGCTGGATTGTGCTGCAGCATCTTCGTGATCATTTTCGCCCTGCGACGCAAACAGTTGCAGTGACAAAAGGTCGCCACAACAACACATCAGTGTCTCTACTGTGAGTAGGTGCTTGAGAAGTCGGGGCCTGGTGGCAAGACGTCCTTGCAGAGGTCCAGCGTTGAACGCAGTGCATTGGCAGAACAGACTAAGATGGTGTCTGCAGCATCGCTGCTGGACACAGCAACAGTGGAGTGCAGTCTTGTTCAGTGATGAGTCCAGATTTTGCCTCAATGCTGCTGATGGGCGTCAATGGGTATGGTGCAGAAGTGGGGAAAGGTATGCATCATGATGTATTCACCAGATCGATCGTTGGGGAGGACCCAGTGTGATGGTATGGGCCGGCATTTCCACCCATTTCAGAACACCTCTGGTCATCATCGAAGGCAATCTCACTAGTCAGTGTTGTGTCAATGAAGTTTTGAGACCTCATCTGCTGCCATTTCTCCAGGCTCATCCTGACATCGCAGTTTTCCAGCAGGACAACGCTCGACCCCATGCTGCTCACCTGACCACCAACTTCCTCCAGGAACAGGGTGTTGAAGTGATGCCTTGGATGCCTTATTCCCCTGACCTCAATCCCATTGAGCATTTATGGGATGGGCTTGGTCGACGTCTTGCAGAGGAAATAAACGGCTGTCAATCGGCAAAATGCTCATTCAAGGTTTGCGGAGGAGTGGGACAGACTTCCCAAGGACTGCATCAGACACCTGGTACAGAACATGTGTGGGAGGTGTACAGTCTGCATCACAGCTCAGGGAGGACAGACACAATATTGAGGACTGCTGTCATTCTGTCCTTCACTGTTAGGAGTGTTGTGTCCATTCCTGTGTCATTTTGTTTTGACTGTATTCAGGTGCATGCCTTTGTGTTGCAGTGCTGTGATTTTTGTTGCACCACCCCTTGTAATGTTCATGCTTTTTTGTGATTGAGGCAACCTCTTGTTTATTGACATGTGTTCAGTAAAGATAGCTGAATTTTACCTGTGTTCAAATATTTTTCATTTTTGTGTGGAGGATTTCAATGAGTGTCCTTCTAAAGATTTGATAAGTTTATTTTGATGTTGAGTTTATATATATATATGGTGTCGCGGTTTTGAGAATAAAGGATAACCCCCCTTGTAGGTAGACGCACCACAACATGTAGCCTCGCTGTAGTTTAGTTATCTCTTAGTAAATGTAAGCGTAGTCCTTTCCTGTGTTAGTTTTGCGTTGAGCAGGCCAGTGAGCTTTGGTGTTCTTTTGCGCTGGAATGCCATGTGCTGAACAAGTCTGGCAAGGCCGTAGGGAGGAGCTGCAGGGGGAGTGGCCGGTAAGCAACGAGCTGCCAATCAGAGCTCGAGGGGAGTGGCTCACCAGGGCAACGGGAGGAGGAGCATGGAACATTCGGGTAAGGCCGGGGCGGAGCCATAAAACCCTGCCCCATAAAACCCTGCCTCAGTTGAGTTGAGTCAGACGAGAGTTGAGTTGAGTCAGACGAGAGTTGAGTTGAGTCAGACGAGAGTTGAGTCGGAGTCAGCAAGAACGCCAGAGAGTTTTGCCCCAGAGAGACACGTCAGAGTCGCCCAGCCCCTGAACGAGTCGGAGTGCTCAAAATTGAGTTGCTTGTTATAGCCTCGTTGTACACGAACTCTCCCCGTGCCCCTTGCCCTGTGCCCTGCGCTCTGCGGCTGTATTAATCGCACTTGTGGAGACGATCCATTCCGGAGCCACCTATGCCGACGATCCTCCTACCTGGGCTTCCTGCATACGTGCCGTGACCACCAGAGGGCCACGCCGGGCGAGCTGTCCCGGAGCGACCGACGGCAAGGCGCGTTTGGTGCGCGAACTGTCCTTCCTTCTCCCCACGTGAGTGAGTGGGCCCTTTGGCTGGGGATAAGTTAAGATTGCTTAAGTGCCTGCTCTGTGTCTCTTCGGATCATTGTACATAAATAATAAACCGTGTTCTTCCTCTTATTTGACCGTTCCCGTCATTTCACTATTGGCTTAGCATCGCATGAATATAACTGCTCGAATCGGGTTCAATAAAAGTAACGGCACGAGACACGTGATACACACACTGCTCAGGCGTATTCGATTAGCATGGTTTGAGCGAGGTCCGGTCCCCGTTTTGGTGGCAGAGTGGGTACCAAAGGTACGTGCGGCGTCGACCCGATACCCTTTTCCACGCTCGCTGCGGAAGTGGCGATCTGGCCTCGTGAACACAAAGACCCGAGGGGGAGAAGGGGTTTAACCCCCCCTCTGTACGTCGACGGGCTTCGGGAGATCCGCAACAATATATATATATATATATATATATACATATATATATATAGATATATATATATATATATATATATATATATACAGTGGTACCTCGGCTTACGAGTTTAATCCGTTCCGTGACGGAGCTCGTAAGCCAAATCGCTCGTAAGTCAAAGCAAATTTTCCCATTCAAATGCATTGAAATGCTATTAATCTGTTCCAGCCTCAAAAAAAAAACACCAATTTTTTTTGTTAGGTGCTTTTAAATAACAAAAATGTACTTTATAAATAACAAATAATGTATAAACAAGCACGACCTCGTATATACTGTACATAATACAAGAGAATGTAAAGAAATAAACTGGTTTTATTAAGCAGAGGAGAAGAGCATGCCAGGTGAGGTGTGCGTGTTGTCGACTTGGCGAGGCAGTACGATCGTACTCCTTCTACGATATGTACGATTTTGAAGCAGAAGGAGTCCATAAAGGCTATAACGCCAGCCAAGGGCGTTACGATTATTTCAAAGCTCCGGACCTCTATCCATGAAGATATGGAGAAGTTGTTGTTTGTGTGGTTGAAGGAGAAGCAGCTCGCAGGAGATACCGTGACCGAGAGCATCATGTGTTTGAAAAGATTGAAACTCGGATATCGAGCACGGACCACGAGGTGTTTTTTCTTTTTTCTTAATCTCGGTTTCAGTGAACTTTTGCTCTGTGCTCACGTGTACTGTACCTGTACCTGTAATGGTACGTCAGAGGATGGCACCTGTTGTCATCATATTAAGTGCAAGATGTTCTGCATCGTAAGTTGGTACACCGTGGTCTTTCGGCGGTGTTTAAGCCGGCCGTCTTGGCTTCTGTCACCATTGGCATTGACTCTTTCGATGTAGGTAGGTCGTTGTGTGCCGGTGCCTTGGCCGAATTCCTTCATTGCTGCATTGTTAGCTCACCTGGTTTTTTATACCACATCTTTGGTTATCGGACCAGCGAATGACGTCATCTCCTCCAAAGTATGGCTTATTCTCACTTGTCTTGGACGATCTTCTACTTCTAGCCTTCCACCGTGCATTTGGTGTCCACTGTACTTACTGTACAGTGCCTGGTAAAATTGATGTAATGGGTTTTTGACCGTCAACGCCATGAACCGTCATGAACCGTCATGAACCGTCATGAACCGTCATGAACCGTCATGAACCGTCATGAACCGTCATGAACCGTCAACCGCCATGAACCGCCATGAACCGTCAACGCCATGAACCGCTAACACTCAAAAGCCCATTTATCGCGCCTTATAAAGCAAAACGCAAACCGAAAGCCATGCCTCTCAAGCGAGGCGTGCTTCCGTGGTCACGTGATCCACAGGTGTAGCTCATTATACCCGCACGCGCGACACGCTTTGGCGGTCACGTGACCAGCCACTCTGGAGGCGGGGATCCCCGCCGATGACGTCACCGGCTGGAGCAAGGAGATTCCTCGCTCATGTATTTCGACGATTGCGTGTTTTATATCCAAGCAGAGATGCTTTCACGGCAAGATAACCGCGTGACCGGAACCGGAAGCCACAACCGGAAAATTCAAAAAAATAAATTTTTTGAGCTCGTACATCGGATCTCGGCTCGTATCCCAAAGCAACAAACCGCCCGAGCGACGGCTCGTATCCCGAAAAACTCGTACGTTGGGGCACTCGTAAGCCGAGGTACCACTGTATATATATATATATATATATATATATATATATATATATATATCTATATTATAATAGCCGTAGATGATTCTGTCTGTCTGTCTGTCTATCTGTTGGGTGTCTGTCCGGGGTGTGGCTTACTCGGTTTGCAGAGTAGCTCCACCCATAGCTCCACCCATTCTGGGAGTGGCTATAAACAAATATCCACCATTTTATTAACTCGCATAGCTTTGAGTCCTGTTTTGTAGGCCCGTGGTGTCTTGCTCTCCCCCAGTTTCATTTCAAATCAAATTCGATAAATCATTTCATTTTTCACAGTCGCTAACATAGTTTTAGACTCGGTTGAAAAAAAACGGGAAGAAAATCCGATGAAAGTTGCCCTTTATAGAACGAAATGAATTCTCAAAGGCCTGTAACTTCAAGGCCATTGAGTCTCTCTCACGCCTTTATCTCCAATCTAACTCACCATATGATTTCATTTTTATCGATGGTTTTACTTTTAGACTCGGTGTCAGCAATAATTGAGAACAATCCACACACGCGGGAAAATGCAGAGATATATTTTTTAAAATCGCGTCATGGTGTATCATACACCGCCCAACATGACACCGCCGGCAATGTGTCGATATATATTAAAAATTCGCTTTTGCTTTTCCGTTATGATATATTACTATTTCGTTTGATGATAGTCGTCACAAAAACGTCAACAATGATGCCGACATATATTTCTTCGTTTTTATTTCATTCAACATATTAGCCGGAAGTAAAATATGTTTCAGGAAATTACCGAGAGATATTTCTTCGTTTTTTTTATTAGTTATGTGCGCATACACTTTAAATAGGTTTATTTGAAATCTTTAATTTTCCACAAACATTCCACACACGCGGGAAAATGCAGAGATATATTTTTTAAAATCGCGTCATGGTGTATCATACACCGCCCAACATGACACCGACGGCAATGTGTCGATATCTATTTTAAATTCGATATATCATTTCATTTTTCACAGTCGCTAACATAGTTTTAGACTCGGTTGAAAAAAAACGAGAAGAAAATCCGATGAAAGTTGCCGTTTATAGAACGAAATGAATTCTCAAATGCCTGTAACTTCAAGGCCATTGAGTCTCTCTCACGCCTTTATCTCCAATCTAACTCACCATATGATTTCATTTTTATCGATGGTTTTAGAGTCGGTGTCAGCAATAATTGAGAACATTCCACACACGCGGGAAAATGCAGATATATTTTTTTAAATCGCGTCATGGTGTATCATACACCGCCTAACATGACACCGACGGCAACGTGTCGATACATATTAAAAATTCGATATATCATTTCATTTTTCACAGTCGCTAACATAGTTTTCGACTCGGTTGAAAAAAAACGGGAAGGAAATCCAATGAAAGTTGCCGTTTATAGAACGAAATGAATTCTCAAACGCCTGTAACTTCAACTTCAAGGCCATTGAGTCTCTCTCACGCCTTTATCTCCAATCTAACTCACCATATGATTTCATTTTTATCGATGGTTTTGGACTCGGTGTCAGCAATAATTGAGAACATTCCACACACGCGGGAAAATGCAGAGATATATTTTTTAAAATCGCGTCATGGTGTATCATACACCGCCCAACATGACACCGACGGCAACGTGTCGATATATATTAAAAATTCGCTTTTGCTTTTCCGTTAAGATATATTACTTTTTCGTTTGATGACAGTCGTCACAAAAACGTCAACAATGATGCCGACATATATTTCTTCGTTTTTATTTAATTCAACATTATTAGCCGGAAGTAAAATATGTTTCAGGAAATTACCGAGAGATATTTCTTCGTTTTTTAAAATTAGTTATGTGCGAATACACTTTAAATAGGTTTATTTGAAATCTTTAATTTTCCACAATATAATTTACTTGCCATTTATCATTTGATGATTACGAGACAAATTCCTCTTGAGGATCGTGACAATTCATGCGCTGCGTGGAAACTTCTATTTCCAAAATGAATGAGACGATCGATGAAGAACGCAGACTTGAACAGGATGCAGCAAGAAAACGAATGAGACGGGCGAACGAGTCCATCGACGAACGTCAATGCAAACTTGCGGGGTCACCCGTGGGAATCCCACGGGCATGGATGTGTGTGACATTTCGACATATTGAGTTAGATGCTGCACATTCATTTTTACAAAATGGTTACTGGCAAGTCATCAGATCCAGAAATGGTGTAAAAACCACCGTTTAGAGGCCATTTTTCCCCGCAAAGCGGGGGTTGGCCTTTTCGGGGACCGTGGTAGTTGTTGTTTTTTTGTCCCCTTTTTGAAGCAATGTTTTACGGCCGGATGCCCTTCCTGACGCCAACCCTTTTTGCCGCCTTCAACGACAAACAGGGAATTACCAGTGAACTGGTACTCAATTAGCCGACCTCGGAAGGATGACAGGCTGAGTCAACCCCCCTGGCATTAATTCGGCGATCGACCGAGATTCGAACCCAGGATCCTAAGCCGGCACCCTAGCCGCTAGCCCAACACCAGAAATGGTGTCATGAACACAATTTATTTACGCACAAGCACAAAAGCAAGACGGGCCGATTTCCGATTCCGACGGGCCGACGGGCGAGACGGGCCGATTTCCGATTCCGACGGGCCGATTTGGAGCAAGAAAAAGAACGAGACGGGAGAAAAAGGAGAGAAACGAGACGGGGAAAGCCGATTGGAGAGGCGAGTGAGGCGCGATTGGAGAGGAGTGTGAGGCGCGATTGGAGAGGAGTGTGAGGCACGATTGGAGAGGAGTGTGAGGCGTGATTGGAGAGGAGTGTGAGGCACGATTGGAGAGGAGTGATTGGAGGGGAGTGTGAGGCACGATTGGAGAGGAGTGTGAGGCACGATTGGAGAGGAGTGTGAGGCGCGATTGGAGAGGAGTGTGAGGCGCGATTGGAGAGGAGTGTGAGGCGCGATTGGAGAGGCGTGTGAAGGATTGCAGAGGAGAGGAGTGTGAGGGATTGGAGAGGTGAGGGATTGGAAAGGAGAGGGATGTGAGGGTTTGGAGAGGAGAGGAGTGCTAGGTGGAGAGAGGAGAGTGTCAGGTGGAGACAGGAGAGTGTCAGGTGGAGACAGGAGAGTGTCAGGTGGAGAGGAGTGAGGGGTCACATATTATGTGAAATAACTAAATTCACACCATTTCTGGATCTGATGACTTGCCAGTAACCATTTTGTAAAAATGAATGTGCAGCATATAACTCAATATGTCGAAATGTCTCACACATCCATGCCCGTGGGATTCCCACGGGTGACCCCGCTAGTATATATATATATATATATATATATATATATATATATATATTGTTACGGACGCGGTTAGGATGTTATTTACCGAGCGGTGGTATTGCCGCGACCTAACAGTTCCCCCGATTCTTCCCCAACTCACCCGATTCCACCCAAACGTTGACCAAATCGCGCTATGCTAAATCAATGATGGAAAG